>NW_027139266.1:0-300000 GCF_035084215.1 Heptranchias perlo
GTGAAGGCGAATTTGCACTGAGTCGCCTCCTCCTTCGAGTACCCGGATGTCGGCCCCGGAGGAGTCCGTCCTGGGGGACGGGGAGGGCTCGGGCAGAAATAATAATAAAAGTGAAAATAGCTCACTGATAAGAAAAAGGGATGAGAGCAAAGTCCAGGTCACAAATAGTGTCACAGGTAATATAAATACTTCAGGTTCATCAAAAAATACAGGAAATAATAAAATAACTGATTAAAAAATAATACAGCAGTGATGAAAAACAAGTGTGATATATTTATGAAGTGAGAAAAACAGCATCAGAACCTACGAATTAAGAGCAGGAGTAGGCCATTCGGCCCCTCTGCCATTTGATAAGATCGTGGCTGATCTGATTGTGACCTCAACCCTACTTTCCTGTCCATCTACTATCACCTTTGACTCCCCTGTTAATCAGGAATCTATCTAACTCAGCCTTAAAAATATTCACTGACCCGGCCTCCACCGCTCTCTGGGGAAGGGAGTTCCACAGACTCACCATCCTCTGAGAGAAAAAAATTCTCCTCATCTCCGTCTTAAATGGGAGACCATTTATTTTTAAACTATGGTCCCCGAGTTCCCCATAAGGGGAAACATCCTCTCAGCATCTGCCCCTTCTAGTCTCCTCAGGATCTTATATGTTTCAATAAGATCACCTCTCATTCTTCGAAACTCCAGTGTGTACAGGCCCAACTTGTCCAACCTTTCCTCATAAGATAACCCCCTCATCCCAGGAATCAGTCGAGTGAACCTTCTCTGAACCGCCTCCAAAGCAATTATGTCCTTAAATAAGGAGACCAAAACTGCACACAGTATTCTAGATGTGGTCCAGTAGGTCTGTTGCCCAAATAAGAGTTCTATACACAAGTGCAGATTGCATAAGGAATAAAACAAGTGAATCAGACAGTTAAAACAAGTATAAAAGGACTGTTAGCAACATAGCTGCCAGACTGGGCCTGCGGCAGGTGATGAGCAAACCAACACAAGGGGAAAAACCTACTTGACTTTGCCCTCACCAATCTACCTGTCACAGATGCATCTGTCCATGACAGTATTGGTAGGAGTGACCACCGCACAGTCCTTGTGGAGACGAAGTCCCGTCTTCGCACTGAGGACACCATCCAACGTGTTGTGTGGCAGTACCACCGTGCTAAATGGGATAGATTCAGAACAGATCTAGCAGCTCAAAACTGGGCATCCATGAAGCGCTGTGGGCCATCAGCAGCAGCAGAATTGTATTCCAGCACAATCTGTAACCTCATGGCCCGACATTTTCCTCACTCCACCATCACCAACAAGCCAGGGGGTCAACCCTGGTTCAGTGAGGAGTGTATAAGAGCATGCCAGGAGCACCACCAGATGTATCTAAAAATGAGGTGCCAATCTGGTGAAGCGACAACACAGGACTACATGCATGGTAAACAGTGGAAGCAACATGCTATAGACAGAGCTAAGTGATTCCACAACCAACGGATCAGATCAAAGCTCTGCAGTCCTGCCACATCCAGTTGTGAATGGTGGTGGACAATTAAACAACTAACGGGAGGAGGAGGCTCTGTAAACATCCCCATCCTCAATGATGGCAGAGTCCAGCACGTGAGTGCAAAAGACAAGGCTGAAGTGTTTGCAACCATCTTCAGCCAGAAGTGCCAAGTGGATGATCCGTCTCAGCCTCCTCCCGATATCCCCACCATCACAGAAGCCAGTCTTCAGCCAATTTGATTCACTCCACGTGATATCAAGAAACAAGATTGGGAGTGTTAAGAACCTCGTCCCTCTCGACAACTCCTCCCCTCGCCTCCAGTGCTTCAATATCCTTTCTGTAGTGTGGGTCTCTCATGTCAACAATGGATTTACTACATCTTTGTCCGATCTTACAGACCGTCTCTCTCTCTCTCTCTCTCTCTCTCTCCCTGCCCAGATCGCCAAGGCGGAGAAGCTGAAGCCACTTGAGGTGGAGCTGCGACGATTGGAGGATCTGTCAGAGTCGATCGTCAATGACTTTGCCTACATGAAGCAGCGAGAGGAAGAGATGAGGGACACCAATGGTAGGAGCACCCAGCACAGGCTTCAGTCTGCAACACCCACCCCTTCTCCACTTACTGCTCTCGGTCTCGGGGACCCTGTCTCGTTCCTCGGTCAGCGTCACT
Source organism: Heptranchias perlo (assembly GCF_035084215.1). NCBI lineage: Eukaryota > Metazoa > Chordata > Chondrichthyes > Hexanchiformes > Hexanchidae > Heptranchias > Heptranchias perlo. The sequence continues at coordinate 2,166 of NW_027139266.1, forward strand.
CACCCCTCCGAGTCAGAAGTTTGTGGGTTTTAGCTCCCTCCACCTCCCGGGACATAAGCCCCTCTCCCCTTCTCTCCCCCACAGCACGAGCCTCAGCTTCATACGGTTATCCAGTCGTCCTGTGAAAGATGCAGTGGGCTCTGCTTCAGGCACTTTGTGGCAAAGCATCCCTTGCCCCAACTGCCCTCCACTCGCCCTCGGAGTAAAGAGGGGTGGTCTAGGGCTTGGGTACCAGGGGACCAGGGGTTAAAAGGACTGCAGGACTGATCCCCAGTGTCAAAGGGACTTAGTTTTTTTTAAAAACGTACATTTATTTCGCCCCTTCCACGACCTCGGGATGTCCCAAAGGACTTTAAAGCCAGTAATGTACTATTTTGAAGTGTAGTCACTGTTGCAATTTAGGAAACGGGCAGCAAGATCCGCACAGCAAGATCCCACAAACAGCGTTGTGATAATGACCAGATAATCTGTGTTTTAGTGGCGTTGGTTGAGGGATAAATATTGGCCAGAACACCCAGGGGAGAATTCTGCTCTTCTCCCATTAGTGGCCGTGGGATCTTTTACGTCCACCTGAGAGGGGCAGGCAGGGACTCAGTTTAACGTCTCATCCGAAAGACGGCACCTCAGACAGTGCGGCACTCCCTCAGTACTGCACTGGGAGTGTCGGCCTGGATTAGGTGCTCGAGTGTCTGGAGTGGGGCTCGAACCCACGACCTTCTGACAAGGGGGCCTTGTCGAGGCAGATAAGATTCTGCATATTTTCATTCCAAGTTTGACTGCAGGATAAGGGAAGGTGTGTACAAACTGGGGCGAGTGTGGGCAGGATGGAACACCCGGAGGGGAGGCTCTCAGTCGGGTAGCGGAGGGAAAACACAGAGTCCTTTCATGGGCCGTTAGATGGGGTGCTCCATGGGCTGGAGGCCTCCACTCATCTAAACCAGGGAGTTGGAGTCAGAGGGCTGGGACCTTTCTACACCAGAGGGCAGAGTTGTGGAATAAGTTTTTGGGGAAGGACGGTATAAACGGGGTCCAGAGACAGAAGGGATCATTTGAAGCCCCTGGGATTAAAGGGACAGTGGCTGCATGGTTACAAAATTGGCTAAAGGACAGAAAGCAGAGAGTAGTGATGAACGGTTGTTTTTCAGACTGGAGGGAAATATACAGTGGTGTTCCCCAGGGGTCAGTATTAGGACCACTGCTCTTTTTGATATATATTAATGACTTGCACTTGGGTATTCAGGGTATTTCAAACTTTGCAGATGACCGGGTCCTGCTCCGACTTCTTGTGTTCTTTAGATTTGTGGTTGGGATCAGATCAGCCATGATCTTATTGAATGGCGGAGCAGGCTCGAGGGGCCGATTGGCCTACTCCTGCTCCAATTTCTTATGTTCTTATGTTCTTAACTCGGAAATGCAGTAAACAATGTGGAGGATAGTAACAGACTTCAGGAGGACATAGACTGGTGGAATGGGCAGACACATGGTAGATGAAATTTAATGCAGAGAAGTGGGAAGTGATATATTTTGGTAGGAAGAATGAGGAGAGGCAATATAAACTAAATGGTACAATTTTAAAGGGAATGCAGGAACAGAGAGACCTGGGGAGTGCACATACACAAATCCTTGAAGGTGGCAAATTGAGAAGGCTGTTAAAAAAAAAAAGCATACAGGGGATCCTGGGCTTTATTAATAGAGGCATCGAGTACGAAAGCAAGGAAGTTATACTGAACCTTTATAAAACACTGGTTAGGCCTCAGCTGGAGTATTGTGTCCAATTCTGGGCACCACACTTTAGGAAGGATGTCAAGGCCTTGGAGAGGGTGCAGAGGAGATTTACTGGAATGGTACCAGGGATGAGGGACTTCAGTTATGTGGAGAGACTGGGATTGTTCTCTTTAGAGCAGAGAAGGTTACGGGGAGATTTAATAGAGGTGTTCAAAATTATGAAGAGTTTTAATAGATTACATGAGGAGAAACTATTTCCAGTGGCAGAAGGGTCGGTAACCAGAGGACACAGATTTAAGGTAATTGGCAAAAGAACCAGATGGCGATGAGGGTTTTATTTTACGCAGCGAGTTATGATCTGGAATGCGCTGCCTGAAAGGGCGGTGGAAGCAGATTTAATAATAACTTTCAAAAGGGAATTGGATAAACACTGAAAGGAAACATTTGCAGGGCTCTGGGGAAAGGGCGGGGGAGTCGGACGAATGGGACAGCTCTTTCAAAGAGCCAGCACAGGCACGATGGGCCGAGAGGCCTCCTGTGCTGTAAGATTCTCGGTGATAGGATTGACCTGTTAGAAAGGGACAGGGTGTCAGTTGTGGACAGAGTGACGCTCCCTTGAAAGGCCTGCCATGTCCCTGCTCTCACCTGAGCTGTTTAGCGAGAGTGGATCCAGGATGGGGATTCGGGGGAGGGAGTGACCCCAGGCATCGACCAAAGGCCAGACTCGGAGCAGCAGTGACCCAGGAGCAGGGAAACGGTGCTCGGGGCAGCAAGGTGAAGGGAAGAGGGAGGGCTGCCTTCAGTGAAGTGATCTTAGTGCAGATTGAATCCACTCCTCCAACCTGTTTGATGAGCCCCTCTCTCTCTCTCTCTCTCCCTCCCTCCGTGCAGAGTCCACCAGTGCTCGTGTCCTGTATTTCAGCATCTTCTCCATGTGCTGCCTCGTCGGCCTGGCCACCTGGCAGGTCTTCTACCTGCGACGCTTCTTCAAAGCCAAGAAGCTCATTGAGTAACGACGATGTGTGTGTGTGTGTAAAACGTTGGCCCGTGTGTGTCTGTCTGTGCCTGGAGAGTGTTCAGTGGGTGGGGTTAATTTACAATAATGTCTCTTTATATTAAATGGGGTGCTTTTGAACATTTAAACTGTAGGTTGTGTTTTAATTCGTAGCATTGCAGTCAGTAATTGGCCCACGGTCGGTGTTTCAGACCAGTCTGAGGGAGTCCTGGAAACAATCAGTATCCTCAGACATGCCCTGGATCAGGAGGTGGGACCAATAGTGTTCGCTGCCCTGAGCTTTCGATGATTGATTGATTGTTTTCGGAAGGTACTGGGATTAATTCCACCCGGCCCCGTTGCTCCCCAGGAGAGAGAGAGAGAGACAAACGTCCGAACTTCTTTGGGAAAAATCTGACGTTTGTAGAAGTTCCTCTCCAACTCATTTGCCGGTGTGATGCTGCACAGTGTCGAGTGGATTCCTGGAGGAATGCTGCAGGGAGGGAGAGTGCACTGGGGGCTGCATTTCCTTCACTGTGTTGGACTTCACCTGATGGTCATCAGGCAGAGCTGGTGACAGCCGCTCCACCCTGACCCCGCTGCACCTTGAACCTCATAGGATCTTACAGCACAGGAGGAGGCCGTTCGGCCCATCGTGCCTGTGCCAGCTCTTTGAAACAGCTCTCCAATTAGTCCCACTCCCCCCTGCTCTTTCCCCGCGGTCCTGCAGATTTCTCCCCTTCAAATATTTGTCCAGTTCCCTTTTGAAAGTTATTACTCAATCTGCCTCCACCGCCCTTTCAGGCCGCGCATTCCAGATCAGAACAACTCGCTGTGTAAAGAGAGAATTCTCCTCCTCTCCCATCTGGTCCTTTCGAAAATTACAGTAAATCTGTGTCCTCTGATCGAACCTTGCTCCCCTCTAACCCTCGCCCCCCCACCTCGACTCCCCCCCCGGGCCTGCCCCTCGCCCCCCGGGCCTGCCCCTCGATCCCCGGGCCTACCCCTCAATCCCCCCCAAGGCCTGGCCCCTCGCACCCCCACCTTAGGCTAACATTCTGCGGGCCGCGATTATCCCCGCTATCAAACCTCGCGTCATCCGAGGGCCCCCGGTGGTCCTGCTCCCCCTGGGTGAGGCCACAGCAGCTCGACTAGTTATTTAAGGCAGGGCCGTGTCCTTGTGACAGTCAGTCCAGAATAGTTTCAGTGAGCAAAATGGGGTTCACTTTTCCCCTCTGTGTTGATCCACCAGCACCAAGTTAAATGGCTGCACCAAACACTCTGTGAGAATGTGATGTGAGGGTTCGGGACTGTTTTGACAATGAATCCGGGTGGGTAATTTGGGGCCTGTATCTGACATTGGAGACTCCAGTTTGATCAGTGCCCGTTCACAGTCTGTCCAACACCCTGATTTAAATGTGCTGCTCGTGTGAAGGTTGCCAGTCAGACCTGCTGTGTGATGCCCATCTTGACCAGGGGCTTTACGTGCTTTTAATAAGTTCTCTGCCGCGAGCAAGTGCAGCTCTCCTCGTGTCTTTCAACACCGCATGGCGTGGGCCCACTGCAGGCCCAGGGGAGGTGCGGAGCCCGAGCAGTTCGACCCTCGGAGGTTCGAGGCAGGGACAGAGTGAAACTTGGACCGTTTGGGCGGCTCAAACTTCGAAAACTCGCCTCTCCTCCTCCTGCTCCCTGCGTGAGTGGCCAGAGACTGCGGCCTCTCCCTGTCCCTGTCTGAACCATTCCAGTCTTTGGGAATCTTTACAAACTCATTCCAAGAATAAAATTAATTTTCAACTGAAAGCTGGAGTCGGGAGTGTGTTGTGTCAGAACAGGGCTTGGAATTTAATCCGGAGAAGTGTGAGGTAATGCATTTGGGACCGGCAAATAAGGCAAGGGAGCACACAATAAATGGGAGGATACTGAAAGGTGTAGAAGAAGTGAGGGACCTTGGAATACATGTCCACAGATCCCTGAAGGTAGCAGGACAGGTAGATAAGGTGGTTAACAAGGCAAATGGAATTCTTTCCTTTATTAGACACGGCATAGAATATAAGAGCAGGGAGGTTATGCTGGAACTGTATAAAACATTGGTTAGGCCCACAACTTGAGTACTGTGTACAGTTCTGGTCACCGCATTACAGGAAGGGTGTAATTGCACTAGAGAGGGTACAGGGGAGATTTACGAGGATGTTGCCAGGACTGGATAATTTTAGCTATGAAGAAAGATTGGATAGGCTGGGATTGTTCTCTTTGAAACTGAGGAGGCTGAGGATTGATTTAATTGAGGTGTACAAATTTATGTGTGGCCGAGATAGGCTGGACAGGAAGGACTGATTTCCCTTAGCAGAGAGGTCAACAAACAAGGAGCAGGGCATAGATTTAAAGTGATTGGTGGAAGGATTATTGAGGAGCTGAGAAAACATTTTTCACCCAGAGGCTGGTAGGTGTCTGGAACTCACTGCCTGAAAGGGTGGTAGAGGCAGAAACCCTCAACTCATTTAAAAGGTACCCGGATATGCACCTGAAGTGCCGTGACCGACAAGGCTATGGACCAAGTGCTGGAAACTGGGATTAGGCTGGGTGACTCATTTTCAGCTGGCGCGGACACAATGGACTGAATGGCCTCCTTCTGTGCTGTAAATTTTCTATGATTCTATGATTCTAATTAACACTAAGCAGGGTAGTTCAGGGATCATGAGAACACTACTGAAGAAAAGTAACTGCTGGGAACCAAGCAATGTGTCCTTGTAAACCACAGATTAGGGAAGTTCCAGCTTCAGGAACAGAGATGGATCACAACAGGGTATAAAAGTGAGGGGATACTGAAGTAAGGGGCAGTTGGGACTGGAGACACCGGAGATCAAGCTCAGGGAGTCCGATGTTCCATCCAGAGGGCTGATCTCGTCTACACGGGGGATTTGCATGTTTACTCTGGTATGGGAGAGGAAAGAGAATTTGCTCATATATTTCTTAATGAGGTATTAAAGTTGCTGACTCTCAGACTTGTTAATTAATAAGACAATGCATTATTTAGAACCTTCCATCCCTAAGTCTCTCTGCTGCTCTACTTTTAAACTTTGACCATTTAGTTTACATTTCATCTCATTTTTCTTCCTCTCAAAATGCATCACGTCACATTTCTTTGCATTAAATTTCACCTGGTCCATTTACTAACCCGTGGACGTCACAATGAAGTCACTGACTCCTCTTCACAGTTCCCCACGCTGCCAATTTTGGCGTCATCTGGAGATTTTTACCTTGTGTCCCACATACCCAAGCTCAGATCATTCTCTATATTGAGGTTAGCAATGGTCCCAACACTGACCCTGGGGGACACCACTGTTTACATCCCTCCAGTCTGGAGAACATCCATTAACCACTACTCTCTGTTTTCTGCCCTTTCCACAACTCCCGATACACACTGCCTCATTCCTTTTAATGCGGTAAGTACTAATTTTATCAACAAGCCTCCTGTCCGGCATCTTACCAAACACCCTTTCACAATCAATGTTGACTACATTCCCTTTATCAGTGGACTTGAGTTATCTCAAATGATCCATGTTGGCTGTTCTTAATTAATGTGTTTTTCTAACAAATGTTGAAATGTTTGCTCCACCTCATCTAGTTTGATCTGTTTCAAGACGCAACAGAAAGGTCGAGTTGTCTCCTGGAGTTTAAGATCAATTAGGTTTTAAAAATTATGTTTCAGACAATGAGGGACATCTGGGCTTAGACCCGCCCATTCTATGCCACAACTCCCGCCCCTCACACACTCCGATTCGTTGGAGGACCAACTCACCCTGTCACCCCTCCAGTCAATTTGCGCTCCTCCTATTGGTCCGGAACTTTCCTTAATCACCAGGGCGGGATTAGTGTTGAGACTGACATCCTGAGGTGCAGTTCGAAAATAAACCTGAATTGAACCCGTCGGTTGCAACATTTAAAAAAACGAATTTAATAAAAGTTACCAAAAAATATTTTCTGGAGTTCACCAAAGTGGTGGAGCGTCTGCGCTGTGTGTTTGTGCCGGTTTCAATGACACGAAGAGCTGGGGTTTCAGTTTATTTTATTTTCCTTGGTCCAAACGCGCTCTTCCTGCTTCCAATGTTTTTGTTTTCCGGCCTGATATTAAGATCATCAATGGCGGTCGCATCACCCAGCATGCAGCGCGGTTCAGATTGTGCCCGATCTGAATCAGTGGAGCCCAGTGCGCAGGCGCAGTAGTGACTCATTCCCGGTCAGTGTGTCCTGAGCATGCGCGGCCAGTCGAGGCTGCGGGAGGAGCGCGTTCGGTGCAGGTCAGAGGATCGGAGCAAGAGGCTCAATAAACCCCGGGGCCCGGGTCCGGGCTCAGGCCCAGGCTCAGGCTTTACAAACCCCGAGTGCGGGCCCAGACCCGAATATAAAACAGTGAACATTATCCCCCCCTCACCACCCGCCGGGAAATGAAGGGGAAATGGGGATCGGTCAGGGAGCGTCTGTAAATGAAGGGGAAATGGGGATCGGTCAGGGAGCGTCTGTAAATGAAGGAGAAATGGTGATCGGTCAGGGAGCGTCTGTAAATGAAGGAGAAATGGTGATCGGTCAGGGAGCGTCTGTAAATGAAGGAGAAATGGTGATCTCTATATCTTCAGTCATCCAGGGAGCTCTAGCTTTGGATGCTGTTCCTTTCCTCCTCGTGGGAATCTGTCTACTTTGCACCCAAGCCAAATCCTCCTTGAAGGCCTCCCATTGTTCAATTACTGTTCTGCCTGCCAATTTTTGATACCAATCCACCTGGACAAGATCCCTTTTGAACTCACTGGAATTTGCCTTCCCTCAGTTAAGAATTTTCACATTTGACTGTCCCCTGTCCTTTTCCATAACTGTTCTAAACCCAATGAGATTATAATCACTGCTGCCCCACTGAAACATGCTCCACCTGCCCCACTTCATTCTCCACACCGAGCCCACTGCTGTACTCACACTCACTCTCTCACACTCACACTCTCTCACACTCTCTCTCACACCCTTTCACTTCTGGTTTAGGGCCACTGAAAGATGATGCGATGGTTTCGGATTTCAGCACAGGGAGGAGGGAGAGTGTGTGGGACGGGGATTTACAGCTTTGAGTAATGAGAGAGGAAATAATGTTCCATAGAAAGTAGAGTTATCTGATCTGAATTTCTATCCTGTAATTACAGTGATAACTTTTATAAACTCCTTTTACAGGGGAGGATTTGCAGAGGGAAACTCAAACCAAAGATCACGTCAAGATCTGACAGAGTCACTCGATTCATCAGGACCTGAATATCATCGGCCTTTGAATGTGGAAGGAGAAATGTTTGTCTGTTCTGTCTGTGGGAGAAGATTTCAAACATCAGTGTGAGTGGAAAAGCACCGAGACACACACACCTGAGTGAGAGTGTTCCAGTGCACTGACTGTGGAAAGTGCTTTAACCAGTTACACAGCCAGAAAAAACATTGCACCGTTCACAGAGGGGAGAAATCATACACGTGTTCTGTGTGTGGACGAGGTTTCAACTGATCGTCCAACCTGGAGAGACACAAGGTCACCCGGACCATGGAGAAACCGTGGAAATGTGGGGACTGTGGGAAGGGATTCAATTCCCCCTCCAGGCTGGAAATTCATCGACACAGTCACACTGGGGAGAGGCCGTTCACCTGCTCCGTGTGTGGGAAGGGATTCGCTCAGTTATCCAACCTGCTGACACACCAGCGAGTTCACTCTGATGAGAGACCTTTTAAATGTTCTGACTGTGAGATGAGGTTTAAAAGCAAAATTAATCTGCTGATACACCAACGCACTCACACGGGGGAGAGGCCATTCACCTGCTCCGTGTGTGGGAAGGGATTCACTCAGTCATCCACCCTGTTGACACACCAGCGAGTTCACACTGGGGAGAGACCTTTTAAATGTTCTGACTGTGAGAAAAGGTTTAAATGCAAAAGGAATCTGCTGACACACCAATGTACCCACACTGGGGAGAGGCCGTTCTCCTGCTCCGTGTGTGGGAAGGGATTCACTCAGTCATCCACCCTGTTGACACACCAGCGAGTTCACACTGGGGAGAGCCCGTTCACCTGCTCCGTGTGTGGGAAGGGATTCACTCAGTCATCCCTCCTCCTGACACACCAGCGAGTTCACACTGGAGAGAGGCCGTTCACCTGCTCCATGTGTGGGAAGGGATTCACTCGATCATCCCACCTCCTGACACACCAGCGAGTTCACTCTGATGAGAGATCTTTTAAATGTTCTGACTGTGAGAAGAGTTTTAAAAGCAAAAGTAATCTGCTGACACACCAACGCACTCACACTGGGGAGAGACCGTTCATCTGCTCTGTGTGTGGGAAGGAATTCACTCGCTCATCTGAGCTTCTGACACACCAGCGAGTTCACACTGGGGAGAGGCCTTTTAAATGTTCTGACTGTGAGAAGAGGTTTAAAAGCAAAATTGAACTGCTGAAACACCAACGCACTCACACTGGGGAGAGGCCGTTCATCTGCTCTGTGTGTGGGAAGGGATTCACTCAGTCATCTCACCTCCTGACACACCAGCGAGTTCACACTAATGAGAGACCTTTTAAATGTTCTGACTGTGAGAAGAGGTTTAAAAGCAAAATTGAACTGCTGAGACACCAACGTACCCACACTGGGGAGAGGCCATTCATCTGCACCGTGTGTGGGAAGAGATTCACTCAGTCATCCATCCTGCTGACACACCAGCGAGTTCACTCCGATGAGAGACCTTTTAAATGTTCTGACTGTGAGAAGAGGTTTAAAAGCAAATTTAATCTGCTGACACACCAACGCACTCACACTGGGGAGAGGCCGTTCACCTGCTCAGTGTGTGGAAAGGGATTCGCTTGGTCATCAAACCTTCTGAAACACCAGCGAGTTCACACTGAGAGACCTTTAAATGTTCTGACTGTGGGAAGAGATGTAAAATCAGAAACGAACTGCTGAGACATCGACGCACTCACACTGGGGAGAGACTTTTCACCTGCTCCGTGTGTGGGAAGAGATTCACTTGATCATCTCACCTTCTGAAACATGAACTTGTTCACACTATTGAGTGACCTTTTAATGCAGTGACTGTGAGAAGAGCTTTAAAAGCAGAAATGAACTGCTGACACATCAACGCATGCCCATTGGTTGAGAGACTGTTCACCTGCTCCGTGTGTGGGAAGGGATTCACTCAGTCATGACACGTGCTGAGACACCAGCGAGTTCACGAAATGAGCTGGTCCAACGAGCCGGTCTGTAACACAGGCCAATGACTCAGTGCAGCTTGTTACCCAGTCACTGGGCTCCGTTATAGCCTCTCCTGTCAGTGACACACAAAGAGAAATTGTAAATCTGAAACAGAAAGAGATAATGTATAACACTTCATATCAACCACCAGTTTTTCCCTCTTTCCGGCTTTTAAAACAATCTGTTTCACAGTTTGTCAAACCCGAAACAGCCTCTGGGATTTGCTGATTGAGAATTTCAGTGGAAATTGGGACCGTCATTAAGTATCGGAACAAATATCCCCGCTGAGGTTTCGGGGTTGTTACTGGTTTATTTATATCAGTGAGTGACCGATTTTAAACCAGGTGAGGGTCTAAACCTAAGGTAAGAGCCTGGGATAGACAAGAGATTCTTCAATGTATCAAGTTAAATTACACTGATTCCACCAACACTGGACATCACATCCCTCAAACATTGTTACCTGTTACTGTATAAAACTGGTGAGGGTGGAAATGGGAAATAACTGAAAAAAACTTCATTGTATCAAAGTTAATTCTGATCATTATTATTATACAAACATTCTACAGCCTATCCCTTAAAAAGGACCCAATATCAAACCAGTCCCCAGTCCTTGCGCCTGTGCCTATGTTGTGATTTGCACCCGCTTCTGACTGACTTGGAATCAGACGCACTCCCGTCAACAGTAAACGGATGGAGCCGGATCCATAAGAGAAAAATGAGGACCGAGCTCCGCGGTTCTCCCAGAGTGCGGGAGGCGGAGTAACAGCAGCAGACAGAGAGATCTCTCTAAACCAGCCGCTGCTGCCGGAGAGAAGCGAGTCCCGTTCGGAGCCGTGTCTGTCAGGCGCCCGCTGACCCTCTCTTCACTGAAGGGGACCGTTTCAGCACCAACTCACACACCCACCATTGGATCATTGAATCACCTTCAACACCTGAATTACATCACCACTTAATCCTCTATACACGAGGAAATACAAACCTTGTCCACACAACTTGCCCTCATAATGTTACCATTTTAGCCCCGGTATCATTCTGGTCTTTCTGCGCTGCACCTCCTGCAAGGCCAATATATCCTTCCTGAGGTCTGGTGCCCAGGACTGAATGCCGTACTGTAAATGTGGCCTTAGCAGAGTTTATAGAATTCTAACATAACTTCCATCCTTTTGAATTCCAGTTCCCTTGAGATAAAGGCCGACATTCCATTAGCCATTTTAATTATTTTTTGCACCTGTCTGCCAACTCTTCATGATTTCCCGAAGGATCTCTGCTCACCCACAGTTCCTGGCTTCTCACCATTTTGAAAATACTCTGATTTATCTTGCTTAGGGCCAAAGTGGATTGCCTCACATTTCCCCAGATTGAAACTTTGAACAGTCTGGGGCTCTTTTGTATCGAAAATAGAAGTCCTGATATGGGACTTTAAGATTATGCAAGGGTTTGATAGGTCAGATGTAGATAAGGTGTTTGTACTTTTGGGAGTGGGGACGTCAGAACTTAGGGCCATGAATATAATAGTCATCAATAAATCCAATCTGGCATTCAAGAGAAACATATTTATCCAGAGAGTCGTTAGAATGTGCAGCTCGCTCCCACAAGGAGTAGTTAATGCGAATCGCATGGATGCATTTACGGTGAAGCTGGATAAACACATGGAGGAGAAAGGAATATTCGGGTTTGCTCATCGGGTTAGATGAAGAGGGGTTGGAGGAGGCTCGTCTGCAGCATAAACACCGGTATAGTCTAGTTGGGCCGAATTGCCTGTTTCTGTGATGTACATTCGATGTAATTCTATGTAAGCTCCATCTGACACAGTTTTACCAACTCACTGAATCTCTCAATTTCCCTTTATAACTTTATGCTCCCATCTACACTACTCACTGCACCACCTAACTTGGTGTCGTCAACAAACCTGGATATACCGCTCTCTATTCCTTTATCTGCCTCATTTATACAGATCCCTGGGGGACACCACTAATCAAATCCTGTCAATTTGAGTACATACCCATTAACCCTACTCTCTGTCTCCTACCTCCAAACCAACTCCCTCCCCATGTCAATGGGTTGCTATAAATTCCACGTGCTCTCATTTCTGTTCACAGTCTCTGATGCTAAACCTTAACGAATGTCTCTGGAAGTCAATATACACATAACACCCATAGACACTCCATTATTTACCACGTTAGTTACATCTTCAAAACGGTCAACTAGTTTCGTTAGACTTGACTTGCACTTTACAAATCCATGCTGGCTCTCTCTGATCAATTCATGTTTATCCAAGTGCTCAGTCATTCTTTCCCTAATAACAGATACTGGTAACTTCCCCACAACAGACGTCAGACTAATAGGTCTATAATTTCCTGCTTTATCTCTCCTACCCTTCATATAAAACAGAATGACATTGGCAATTTTTTCAATCCATGGAACAATTCCTGAATCAAGAGAGTTTTGAACGATCATGACTAAAGCATGTACAATTTCCTCACCTATTCCCCTTCGTTCCCTGGGATGGTCACCATCAGGTCCTGGAGATTTGTTTATCTTTAGTCTAATTGTTTTCTCCAATACCATTATTTTACTTACACTGAATCCCCTTGATTTATTTTCAGTTTTCCTCGTGTCTCTGGTTTATTATCCTCATGCTTTTCTGTGAGTATCAGCAACTCTGCCATTTCCTGATTTTCAATTACAATATCACCTCCATCTGTCTTTAAGGGCCCACGTTATTCTTCGTCACCCTTCTTTCTCTTAATATACGTGTAAAAACCTTGAAAGTTGTCCTTAATTTCACTCACAAGTTTTTCTCGTTTTCCCTCTTTGCTCCTCTTACGATTTTTTTTTAGTTTCAGCACCACAATAAACAACACTTCGCTGTGAAATTTGCTCAATTAGTTCTTCAGTGTCAGAGCGAGAATTGTCCATCCCGAATTTATTTAAAGTAACAAACAGAAGCACAAATATTCATTCGTGTATCAAAGCACTGATGGACACAGAAAGATAAACACAGCCTGAAACGCAGTCAGTATCGGGATTCACAGGGAAACGGGCAAGCGAAATAGACAAAGATCAAACAGTCTGAACCCCCAACAGAATGTGACGTGTAGCTGATAGATATTAATGAGAGGAGGTGGGAAATGATTCCATGACTTGGCTCTGTGGCTTAGTTGGTTAAAGCACCTGTCTAGTAAACAGGAGATTCTCGGTTCAACTCCCAGCGGTGCCTTTGTGTAATTCATGGTGTTTAGTGAATTTGAGAAGCACACAGTGCTGTGTTTTGTTCAGGATCCAACATGGAACTGATCAGGAGGTCTCTTCAAAAATGCCTTTTCATTATGCAGACAGCCCTCTCATAGAATGTGTCCATGATACGTTCTTGTTTCTGGGCTCGTTAAGGTCGGGGTATAATTCTCGATTCGAGGTTCATACCCTGGAGAAGCCCTAATTTGGAACTAGACTTTTGATCCTTGAACTGCGGTTCAGACTTTTGCAAAGAGAGAAAAGAAGTCCCCAAATCACTCCACCTGAATCTCACGCGGTCTCGGAAGAAGTTCAGTTCAAACAATCAGGACTTTAAAGGCACCTCAATGACCTGCACTTTCATTGAACGAGCTTTGCTTCCAATTGCATTCGACCTTGAAACCGCTCTGGGCTTTCATCTCACTGAAGCAGAGTGTGGCCGCTCTGTATCTGTGAGCATGTCGGTGACGAGGTTAGCTCTGATATTGGTCGCTTTCAATTTTTAAGATCTCACCAAGCTCAGGGAAAAGAAACCGAGAATCGAATTGTCCCTGTAAGTGATGAATTGAAGGGATTGGTGCTCCAAGCAGATCTGGAAAATGCACAGTGCGGTCGCTCAGGAATTCCAAATCCACCCTCTGGCCACTCGGCGATCATATTAACTGAGCTTTACTCTGGCCCAGTGTCACCGCGCTGAAATCGAGTATTTCTCCGGCACGTTTCTCTTAACTTCACAGTTGCTGGTTTAAGAGTGAAGACCGGCTCGTTGGATTTTCACTCCTGCAAGTTTCAACCATTCATTTTGCAAAAGTGAACTGATAGTAGACAGCTGTTATATGGGCTCCTGCAGTCTCAACGTTTAGCTCATGGAATTACACATTTAGCATAGGGCTTTTCCGCTTGTCTCGGTGGCGCAAAAGTTTGATGATTCGAGTCCTTATTATATTTTTCCTCAGGATTCATCGCCTCAAAGTTCCAGGGTTTCAATGTGTGCTTTGTCTGCAAGAAAATGTACCGTGATCATTGCCGGCTGAGCAGGGCTGATATTTCACCATTTACCCTGCAGTCGGAAATCAGGCACATGAATCATATAAAGGAATGGAACATTGGCTTCAGGGAAATCACAATTCATCTTGACAGACAAACCCCTGAAAGGCCCGAAGGGAGGTCACACTCGCAGTAAGAGAGCTGGTTCGCTGTGACAGAGAGGTTACTGCAGTGAGTGAGACCAGACTGTTTCTATTTTCAGAGGATAAATGTCACACCCTTTATTTTGGAAAAGCAAAACGGTGGGGATTTTTATCACAGCCCGATGCCTTTAGTGTTGGATTAGATGTTCCCCGTTGCGTTACTTTCATCTTCATCGGAGAACCGGTTCGGGCGTTCCTGTGATAAACGGCGACAATTGCCTGTTAATGTTAAATTTAACAACGGCTGCGCTGAGTTTTTAATCCCACTCTCAAGATGCAGTCTGTAAAATGATGAAATTTCATCACATGCAAAGCACAAAAATCTTATTAAAGTTTTGACTGTCTCTCGGTAACCACGTCAGCATCTCCTTCAGTCTGAAAGAGAAAGTTATCGGTTGATTAATGGTGATTAAAACAGTCATTCAACTACGAACGGTTTAATTAGCTTCATGTAATTATTTATTAAGTTCATAACTCGTGTTAAAGTTAATTCCCTGATTGGGAATGGAACCACCCGGCGGTGGGAGCACTGAATTTTCTCCGACAGGATTGCGCACGGGACACCATGGGACACTGATTCTCTGATGGTTTACTGGGTAAAGGCCCTGATCCCTGGTCTGTGCTGATTCTCTGATAGTTTAGTGGGATTCATTCTGTATCTCTCAGTCTCTGGTACAGTGTGCGAGTGTGGGATTCATTCTGTATCTGTCACTCACTGATACAGTATGTGAGTGTGGGATTCATTCTGTATCTGTCAGTCTCTGGTACTGTGTGTGAATGTGGGATTCATTCTGTATCTCTCAATCTCTGGTACTGTGTGTGAATGTGGGATTCATTCTGTATCTGTCAGTCTCTGGTACTGTGTGTGAATGTGGGATTCATTCTGTATCTCTCAATCTCTGGTACTGTGTGTGAGTGTGGGATTCATTCTGTATTTCTCAGTCTCTGGTACTGTGTGAGAGTGTGGGATTCATTCTGTATCTCTCAATCTCTGGTACAGTGTGTGAGTGTGGGATTCATTCTGTATCTGTCAGTCTCTGGTACTGTGTGAGAGTGTGGGATTCATTCTGTATCTCTCAATCTCTGGTACTGTGTGTGAATGTGGGATTCATTCTGTATCTGTCATTCTCTGGTACAGTGTGCGAGTGTGGGATTCATTCTGTATCTCTCAATCTCTGGTACTGTGTGTGAGTGTGGGATTCATTCTGTATCTGTCAGTCTCTGGTACTGTGTGTGAGTGTGGGATTCATTCTGTATCTGTCAGTCTCTGGTACTGTGTGAGAGTGTGGGATTCATTCTGTATCTCTCAAACTCTGGTACTGTGTGTGAGTGTGGGATTCATTCTGTATCTGTCAGTCTCTGATACTGTGTGTGAACTTGGGATTGATTCTGTATCTTGTCAGCAGTGTGTGTGAGAGTTTGTGATTCATTCTTTATATGCAGTCTCTCATACTGTGTGTTAGTGTGGGATTCTTTTGGTATCTGTCAGTCTCTGTTTCTCCATGTGAGTGTGGGACTCATTCTGTATATACAGTCCCCAGTACTGTATGTGGGAGTTGAATTCATCCTAAATATGCAGTTACTCATACTGCATGTTAGTGTGGGATTCATACTGTACCTATCAGTCCCTGGTACTTGATGAGAGTGTGGGATTAACTCTGTGTCTGTCAGTCTCTAGTACTGTATGTGAGTTTGGGATTCCTTCTGTATCTGTGAGTGTTGGATTCATTCTGTGTCTGTGTGTCTCTGGTACTGTATCTGAATATGAGTTTCATTCTGTATCTGTACGTAATTATTCTCTCAGATTACATTATTGCGTTCAATACTTTAGCTTTAATATCTTAATGTTTGAAGAGTTTTACTCCTAATTTAATTTGTAAATATGGACACACTTTAGGATTTAATGTTGGAGGTTTTAATCAGATAATTTGTGTGCTTTTTGGACTGCTATTAAATCTGTATCTCTGTGAGTACTATTGTGGATGATAATGAATCTTTCAAACGGATAAGGGAACATTTTTGAATTGGTTTGTAATGTGTAGATCAGTCTGTAGAAATGGAATTGATACTGTATCTTTCAGTCTAATATTGTATGAGATTTTTGGACTGGTATATAATGTGTATCTCAGTCTGCACTAATAGAATTGATACTGTATCTTTAAATTTCATTCAACGAGTGCATTCTGAACAGGTATCGAATTTGTTTCTCAGGTTTACTATCTTTCAGTATTTCTCAATCGATACTGTACGTGAGGTTTGGATTTGTTTGCAATTTGTAGCAAATGGTTCACTTTTCGAATGGATATTTCATGTATTAAAGTCATGTGTGTGAGAGTTCTGGGATAGTATTCAATTGGAATCTCGGGTACATTATTGGGATTCATTCTGTCCCTTTCAATCGGATACCATGTGTGATTTCTCTCTGGTATTTAATTCGTAGCTATGTTGCCCTATTGTGAGATTGACACAGTGCCTTTCAATCTGAGAGTGTGATTTTGGACTGGGATTTTTGTATCTACCTGTCAGCGGGACAGAGTTTGGGGCAAATGGAACAGTGTCTGCCTCACCCGCTCTGTTTGAATGTTGGATTGAAATTGTGTCTCTGGAACTTGGGATCAGTGTGGGACTGAGTACTTCTACTGTCTGAGACTGTGGAACTGATGACCTGTCTGTGTCTCTGTGCTCTGTGGGTGATAATGTACCTCCTGTGTGTGAGAAGGAGCTGGCTGCACTCCTCCTTGTGCCTCGGGTGGAGGAAACATCACATTCATTCTGGATCATTCAAGGATTCGCCTGTGGAAAGAAAAATGATCTCTTGTAACCCAAGAAACGGTGAGGTTGAAAATAGAATAGAGATCAGTTTAATATCTCTGCTAATGATCATTTTGAATATCCACAAATGAAAACCAGTGATACAAACAGTGTCAGTGTCTGACTCCACTGCAGCACTCAGCTTCTGCACACCAGGTGTGTTGGGCTATTTTACAACAATTTAGTGACATCCAGACACAACCCAACCCCTGCACTGATCCATGAATGGGACTACCCGATGGGGCAGGGACCTTTGTCCAGGTCAGGTTTCTAATCCCCTCTCCCATGGGACTAACCGTTCAACCGAAACCAAACAGCCACTGTTTAAATTGTGTCCTTCACACTTCTCACCTGATGCCTGCAATAGATGCTCTTTGTATAACTCCCCACATCCTTACTGTCCGGCTCTGTTTCCACTCTTCACTGTCCAATAACAATAAACAGGGTGAGACTGGAACTAAACAAGGACCATTCACTCCTGGTTTGGGGAGAGAAAGCAGCAATGGTTTTAATAGCAGGTTCTTCCCATTCTCTCTCCCTTCCCCTGGACACACCCTGTCCACACCCAGCCCGAGAATGACCTCTCCCTTACCCCCCTCTCACTCCATGTTCCGGGACCAGTTCCTGATCCACTCCGCCTCTTACAAACAGCCCCCGGACTCCCCCTGCCCTTCCCCCGGACTCAATGCCGATCTCTGAGCCCATCTGCGGACACGGTCCCGGAGCGATGAGCTGCTGTAACGAGGCTGCTCTTTGCTCCCTTCCCCCGGGGGCCGTGATCTCTCCATTCCCGCCTGTCTGAGCAAAGGAAGTGGGTCTGGGGGAAAGGTCAGAGGGAATGGGCTCCACAGGCAGTGCAGGAACAGGCACCAGAATGGGAAACAGATGGGATTCCACCAGTGCCTAACGCTGGAATCCAGACTGACTTTACAATCTCCAACTATTAAACTCGAGGTTTCCATCCCTGCTGTTTCTCTCGGGGTCTTTTGATGGTAAAGAGTCTTTCAGAGATAAAGTGAGCAGCTGTGGAATGAGCCAATGGGTTCTGTTCATTCTTGGCTCCCTTACTGATAAAAGTAACGTTTGACTCCGAAACTGGAGGGAGGATTCCTCAAACCAATCCTGGAGAAACGGGGGAGGAAAGTGGGAGTCGGTGTATTTGCTGGGACCGTGTAGGATTAATATCAGGCAGCAACAGTCCCAGTTTATTTCAATCGGAGTGAAACTCTCGGTCACTGAGAGTAATACAGAACGGCCCTGAGCTGCAAGATTGCAGAGGGGACAACATGCAAGAGAGGGTTAAATGTGTGACACTGTCCCTGAGAGTGGGATTAATAATGTGTCTGTCTCTGAAATAATATCAGTGAGAGATGAGACTGCATCTTCTGTCACTCCACCTTGGAATAGCAATTGGGATGGAATATTTTCCAATTTGTTACTGTGTGAAAACGGGACATTACAGGTCAGTTTCTCTCTCTCTCTTTTGTACAGCTTATGAAGGTGGGATACTGTTACTGAGAGTGATACAGAGACACTGATAGTAAGTGTAATTCTGATACTGTGCCTGTCTGTTTTTATCTCTCTCTAGCGCTGTACATGAAGGTGGAATATTGTTACTGAGTGTGAAACGGACACACTGATGGGAAGTGTGAGACTGATACTGTGTCTGTTTGTCTGTGTGTCTCTCTCTGTCTGTCTGTCTTTCTCTCTCCCCAGTGCTGTACAAGGAGGAGGGATACTGTTACTGAGCATAATATAGACACACTGATAGAAAGGGAAAGACTGATTCTGTGTCTGTGAACAGACCTCCGGTGCTATTGGTGAGACGGTTACTGTCCCTTTTACTGTATATCAACTGGTCTGACGGGGCATTCATCATTCGCCAGTCCTGTAAGGAAAGGTGGAGAGAAACCGTCTGTAACTGTCTGACACTGGACTGTCTGTGAGAGTTGAATTTATTCAGTAAGTAATCGTGTCTGGGTGTTGAGAACGGGATGGAGAGGACACCAGTTACTATTATCTGACAGTCAGTCAGTTTAGGAGGAGAGAGAAACACAGAGAGACTGGAGGAGCCCAGAGCGGATAATTTGTATTTTCATCTTAACCAAACATATCACTGTGTGCGGACAATATAATAATGTAAAAGGAGGAGGACAAGGTGAGGCCCAGACAGCATTGAGTCTCATTTCACTGTAGACGGACGCAGGACTTGTCCCAGGTGTGGGTTTTGTGTTTAAAGATCACTTCACTAAAAACACCTTTACGATCTGGGGTTACAGACGGACATGACGGGCAGGAAATGACCAGCTCGTTCATCAATCCTGCCCCACATGCCTGGAGCATCGTGACTGGACACTTCCTACACACACCACCAGCCCCACCCACCGGGAACATGGAATCTCCTGGGAGCGGTCACAAACCAGAAAAAAATCCAGGGCCAATAAGGAGGGGAATTTCTGGGAAATTCCTCCCCGACTCCCTCAGGCTATCGAATCGAGTCCAGTGGATCACACTGACCATTCATTGGTTAATTGTAAAACCACTCACCTTCTATATGATGCGATCTCTGCCCCAGTCAAGAACCGGTCCAGATCCCTGAAGAAGGCGGAGAGAGAGTCAGCACCCACCGCACCAGAGAGAGTCAGAGTCAGCACCCACCGCACCAGAGAGAGTCAGCGCCCACCGCACCAGAGAGAGTCAGCGCCCACCGCACCAGAGAGAGTCAGCGCCCACCGCACCAGAGAGGGTCAGCACTCACCACACCAGAGAGAGTCAGCACCCACCGCAGCAGAGAGGGTCAGCACCCACCGCACCAGAGAGAGTCAGCGCCCACCGCACCAGAGAGAGTCAGCGCCCACCGCACCAGAGAGAGTCAGCGCCCACCGCACCAGAGAGAGTCAGCACCCACCGCACCAGAGAGAGTCAGCACCCACCGCACCAGAGAGAGTCAGCGCCCACCGCACCAGAGAGAGTCAGCGCCCACCGCACCAGAGAGAGTCAGCGCCCACCGCACCAGAGAGAGTCAGCGCCCACCGCACCAGAGAGGGTCAGCACCCACCGCACCAGAGAGAGTCAGCACCCACCGCACCAGAGAGAGTCAGCACCCACCGCACCAGCCGGGAATGCATTCCAGATGCTCAGTCCTCTCTGGGAAATGAAGAACCTCCCAACATCCAGACTATTCTTCCCATTCGCATTCGATACCAGTCTCACCATTAACCCCGCCCTGATGATTAAGGGGAGTTCCGGACCAATAGCAGGAGTGGAAATTGGTTGGATGGATCCCGAACAGTTGGTCCTCCAACCAATCGGAGTGTGTGAGGGGCGGGAGTTGCGGTGCAGAATGGGCGGGTCTGAGCCCAGATGTCCGTCATTGTCTGAAGCATCATTTTTAAAAATTATTTTTTCTTAAATTCCAGGAGAAAACTCGATCTTTCTGTTGCGTCTTGAAACAGATGAAACCAGATGAGGTGGAGCAAACATTTCAACATTTGTTAGAAAAACACATTAATTAAGAACAGCCAACATGGATTATTTGAGATAACTCGTGTATACTGATAAAGGGAATGTAGTGCATGTTGTGTTGATGGATTGTGAAAAGGTATTTGATAAGATGCCGAACAGGAGGCTTGTTGATAAAATTAATACCCACGGTATTAAAATGAATGGGGCAGTGTGAATAGGAATCTGTGTAAAGGGCAGAAAACAGAGAGTAGTGGTTAATGGATGTTCTTCAGACTGGAGGGATGTAAACAGTGGTGTCCCAGGGTCAGTGTTGGGACCATTGCTCTTCTCAATGTAGAGAATGAACTCAGCTTGGGTATGTGGGACACAAGGTGAAAATCCATGCCCTCTATCTATTGACTTCTCTGCTGAGGGAAATAGGTCCTTCTTATCCACTCTATCTAGGCCCCTCGTCATTTTATACACCTCAATTAAATCACCCCTCAGCCTCCTCTGATCCAAAGAAAACAGCCCCAGCCTATCCAATCTTTCCTCATAGCTAAAATTCTCCAGTCCTGGAACATCCTTGTAAATCTCCTCTGTACTCTCTCTATTGCAATTACACCCTTCCTGTATTATGGTGACCAGAACTGTGCGCAGTATCCGAGCTGTGGCCTAACCAGTGTTTTATACAGTTCCAGCATAACCTCCCTGCTCTTATATTCTTTGTCGTGTCTATTAAAGGAAAGTATTCCATTTGCCTTCTTAACCACCTTATCTACCTTCCTTCTACCTTCAGTGATCTGTGGACATGCATTCCAAGGTCCCTCACTTCTTCTACACCTTTCAGTATCCTCCCATTTATTGTGTGCTCCCTTGCCTTATTTGCCGTTCCCAAATGCATTACCTCACACTCCCCCGTATTGAAATCCATTTCCCACTTTTCTGCCCACTCAACCAGTCCATTGATATCTTCCTGCACTCTACAGCTTTCCTCCTCACGATCAACCATACGGCCAATTTTGTAACATCTGCAAACATCTTGATCAAGCCCCCTACATTTAAGTCCAAATCATTAATATATATCACAAAAAGCATGGGACCGAGTACTGAGCCCTGCGGAACCCCACTGGAAACAGCCTTCCAGGCACAAAAACACCCATCGACCATTTCTCTTTACTTCCTGCTGCTGTACCAATTTTGGAACCAACTTGCCACTCTCCCTTCGATCCCATGGGCTTTTACTTTTTTGACCAGTCTGTCATGTGGGATCATCTCGAAAGCCTTGCTAAAATCCATGTACACCATTTACAAGTACAAATGCACTGCCCTTATTGACTCTCCTTGTTATCTCTTCAATAAATTCAATCAAGTTAGTCAGACACGACTTCCCCTGAACAAATCCATGCTGACTGGCCTTGATTACTCCGTGATTTTCTCAGACGGTTTCTACTGTCCCTCAGAATTGATTCCAATGATTTGCCCACCACCGAGGTTAGGCTGACTGGCCTGTAATTACTCAGTCGATCCCTCGCTCCCTTTTTAAACAATGGTACAATGTTCGCAGTCCTCCAATCATTGGCACCATACCTGTATGAAGTGAGGATTGGAAAATGATGGTCAGAGCCTCCGTTATTTCCTCCCTTGCTTTTTTAACAGCCTGGGATAAATTTCATCCGGTTCTGGTGATTTATCTACCTTCAAAGATGCTGAACACCTTAAAACTTCCTCTCTCACTAAGGTTATCCCATCCAATATTTCACACTCCTCCTCCTTAACTACAACGTCTGCATCATCCTTCTCTTTTGTGAAGACAGATGCAAAGCATTCATTAAGAACCAGACCCACATCTTCCACCTCCTCACACAGGTTACCTTTTCAGTCTCTAATAGACTCTTTCCTTAGTTATCCTCTTGCTCTTAATGTATTTATAAAAGATCTTTGGGTTTTCCTTGATTTTACTTGCCAATATTGTTTGATGCTCTCCCTTTCCTTTCCTAACTCCTTTTTAATTTCACCCCTGCATGTTTTATACTCCTCTCGGCTTTCTGTTGTTTTGAGCTCTCGGTGTCTGACCTAAGCTCTCCTTTTCTCCCTATCTTACCCTGTGTGCCCCTTGACATCAAGGGATATAATTTCATACTCATTGGTCTAAACATCACACATTACAATCTAATCCACTATATTACTCACTCTGGTTTAACTTTATATTATGGTTGATAACAGACAAAGTCTTTTTCTTTCTCCTTATCGGATTAGAGATTCCAACGAGCCGATTCTGTGGAATGGAATGGCTGATCAGTGTTGCCATGGCGACATGTCTGCAGTCAAGCGCCTGTTTGAGTTTCTAACTCAGACTAAACCTCTCCTCCCCATAATACACATTATATCAGACATTTAATGTCAATGTATTTTAGCAATGTTATGTTAATATCTCTAAAACCTGCAAAGTGTTCAGATACACAAGCCTTTAAAAGTGGGAGCTCAAGTTGATAAAGTGGTCGAAAAAATACTTGTGATCCTCGGTTTTACAAATAGGGGTATAGAGCACAAAAGGACAGAGGTCATGTAAACCTGTACAAGTTATTGGTTAGGCTGCGGTTAGAATATTGTGTCAAGTTTTGGGGATCTTACACTGGGAAAGATGTCAAGGTCATGGGGAGGGTGCAGAAGAGATTCACTGAAATGATACGAGTGACGAGAGACTTTAGTTATGAG
This sequence comes from Heptranchias perlo, assembly GCF_035084215.1. Lineage (NCBI taxonomy): Eukaryota > Metazoa > Chordata > Chondrichthyes > Hexanchiformes > Hexanchidae > Heptranchias > Heptranchias perlo. The sequence goes on from NW_027139266.1 coordinate 25,537, forward strand.
GAGAGACGAGAGAAACTGGGACTCTTTTCATTAGAACAAAGAACGGTAAGCGGAGATCTGAGGGAGGTGTTCAAAATTTGATTCTGGGCATTGTCTAAATGTGTTCGGGACACTCAATGTCTCCTCAGGTCTGTTTACAGGGCACGAGCTGCTGGGTTTATCTTCTCATCTTCGGGTTAAGTGTTGTTCTCATCGAGGTGAGCACCCAGTGTCAACTCTCTCCAGTCAGGTACAGCATGGGTTAGATACAGACTAAAGACCCTCTACACTGTGCCATCAAACACTCCCAGGGCAGGTACAGCATCAGTTAGATACAGAGTAAAGCTCCCTCAGCACTGTGCAATCAAACACTCCCAGGGCAGGTACAGCACGGGTTAGATACAGAGTAAAGCTCCCTCAGCACTGTCCCATTAAACACTCCCAGGGCAGGTACAGCACGGGTTAGATACAGAGTAAAGCTCCCTCTACACTGTCCCATCAAACACTCCCAGGGCAGGTACAGACCGGGTTAGATACAGAGTAAAGCTCCATCAGCACTACCCTATCCAACACTCCCAGGGCAGGTACAGCATGGGTTAGATACAGAGTAAAACTCCCTCAGCACTGTCCCATTAAACACTCCCAGGGCAACTACAGCACGGGTTCGACACAGAGTAATGCTCCCTCTACACTGTCCCATCAAACACTTCCATGGTAGGTACATCACGGGATAGATACAGACAAAAGCTCCCTCTTCTTGTCCCATCAAACACTCCCAAGGCAGGGACAGCACGGGTTAGATACAGATAAAGCTCCCTCCACACTGTACAATCAAACCCTCCCAGGACAGGTACAGCACCAGTTAAGTACAGAGTCGAGCTCCCGTTATACTGTCCCATCAAACACGCACAGACCATACAGAACAGAGTAGGATTTAAACCGCTACTTTCAGGATTATAATTTAATCCAATCTAAGGACTAGTTCGTGGCAACAACAAGATCACCACTGGTACTGGTATTATGGTTAAAGGCAAAACCGATTTATTAAGCACATCACAATCAGTACAAAAAGGTGATACTTAACAAAGAGAAATAGTCACAGTGTTCTTGAAACCTCGGAAGTATCCCTCCAAGTGACTACGGTGCGGTCTCTCTCTCTCTCTCTCTATCCCTCCAAGTGACTGCAGCACGGTCTCTCTCTCTCTCTCTTGCTGTGATCTGTTGACTGAAAAGTTCTCTTCTTCCTTGCCAGAATCTTGAGCGCCTCCCTCAGCTTTTGAGGTCTCTTCTTATCCCCTTTTTCAGACTATGTGGAAGTTCACTATCACATCCACATCTCTCAGCCTTACCATTAATCATGTCTCTCAACCTTCAGAAGTTACATTCCAAGCATAACTCCTGGTACCATGTGTGCCTTGCTGTTGCAGACTTAACGGTAACTTATCTCAGAGTTTGCATTGTCAGACTTTACAGGACCCCATTTGTATAAACTAACTTCTATTCACTCGCTTGTGGGGTTTCGAGATAGAGAGGCCTGAGCCTGAGTGACTCCCTGATTTAATTAACCTTCAATCCCATTTATCTACATGTCCTTAGGCATTATGCCATCAGGCAACAGATCACACCAAGACAGAGAGAGCCCGCCCGCAATCACTTGGAGGGATACTCCCGAGGTTTCAAGGAACACTGTGACTATTTCTCTTTGTAAGTATCACCTTTTTGCACTAATTGTGATGTGCTTAATAAATCTGTTTTGCCTTTAACCATAATACCAGTACCAATGGTGATCTTGTTGTTGTCACGAACCAGTCCTTGGATTGGATTAAATTAGAATCCTGAAAGTAGGGGTTTAAATCCTCGAGATAGAGAGGCCTAAGCCTGCGTGACTCCTTGATTTAATGAACCTTCAGTCCCTTTATCTACATGTCTTTTAGACATTATGCTATTACAGCACATTCCTCCCTTAGGTCTGTTCATTCCCACTTTACTGTTGTCAGCATTCTGTTAGTTTTAACTGCAAACTTGACTATAATAACCATCATTCATCCTTCTCGGCCCACCAGCACTTTCTTATTGAACACACGTTACATGGTTCATTCTATAATAATACACAGTACAGTTTACATTTATAGATACATAGATTCACAGTACATTTCATTCTACTTCCACTATTAATTATAATTATACTAAATTATATCTGTTATTGGGTTAATCCGTACAATTCCCTACCTTGAGGGTGAGGCATTTATGCCGATCCCTCATACTGCATGCCAATATATTTTAGGTTCCCATTTTTTTCTCCTCTCTATTCGGTCTTGGGTTCTTATATCTGATGATCCTGTCACTTCCATGGTGCAATTTAAGCCTTTCTGATTTCAATCAAAACCACACGTGTCTACTGAGTGGTCATATAAATCATCGGGGCAAATGAGGGCATCTTCACTGGAATAGCATCCCTGTAGGTTCGGTTCTATCCAAGTTAACTCTCTTAATTGGACCAACCATTGGGGTGGGGTCCAAAATCGGCTAACAGTAGCTCCTTTCACAACTCCTATATTTTGCACTCTGTAGTGTTTTGTTTTAAACACAGGTTCTGGATCTGAGACAATATAGTACACAGGGGAAAGTAAAAGGTGCTACTTTATTATAACACTTATAACATACAAGTACTGTAACAGACAAACAATCAATCACAAGCTCACGTCCGTCTGCCCGTCGGGGACCCCTGAAGTTGACGGCTGGTCATTGAGCCTGTAGTTTTCCCAGGCACCGGATGCACTCCCAGTCCTGAGTGAAATCCTCCGAGTCTGGGAAGTCCCCGATAGTTATACTGGGGAGTAAACAAGTGGACTTGTGGCGGACGGCCAGCTCAAACAGCTGGTGGCCTTGAGGCGTCTTGCGCGATGTAAACACGTTTAGCTGCTGACAACACTTGTGATATGTCATACAGTTCACCCTTATGTTACACACTCTGAACAGGGTATTGGGTATCGTTCGGTTCATACTACATGGGAATTCCTACTCCGAGTACCAACAACTTCTGGCTCCCTACCTCGTGGCATTCATGCTCAATCAGACGAAATTTGATGAATTTTCGGATTGGACATAAATCTGCATCTCCATTGACAAGATTCAGATTTAAACCATATTCTTACATCTCCATTCTGAACCTGAATGAAACCACTCTGGGTCAATTTTCACCTTAACCCGTAGCCTTAAACAAAACAAATCAAAATGTTTTCAAAAGAAGAAAAGCAGATTGGATCAATGCTGATGATTGCTTTTCCTTCTCTATTTAATTTTGAATTATCGAAACAAAATCACCACGCTGTGACATTTGATATCTGCCGATATCTGCAGCTAAGGTCTTAAATTTTTAACACCACTGGATCACTTCCTGCCCCAAATTCCTCCAGCAAAGGTTGCACCGTGACTTTGTAAAGCCATTTTATGTCAGAGAACTACTCTTGGTAATCCTGCACCATCAACACTCATGTGGTCCCGAAAATCAGGGTCACCTGTTTTAAACGAAACACAGAAAATCCACTGTGGCTCTTCCTGAGAGCCCAAGGGGTTAATTTGTCAAATCATCATTTATTATTTCTTTTGTCCAAAGGAATAATCCCTTTACCTGAAACAAATCCAGAAAACAAAACAGGAGAGAGAGGGACTGCCTCACCCCCTTCCTCTCTCTCTGGAGCTTGCAGCCTGTCTGAAATAAACCCTGTCTCTCCCACACACAGATATACATGGGACTGCCAACTGGAATTTCCAACTCCAAGTCCTTCTCTCTGTGCTTTCAAGATGTAACCACATTAAGTAAAATGTTTTGTGTTTTTGATTTCATTTATTCCCTCAGGGGAGGAGGGTTCAAGGATCCTCACCATACACCCTGAAGAAAGGGGGTGTCTCCCTTCAAAATTCACAAAAATCATTGTTTTTATCAAGAGACAATAATACTGTTTAAGCAGTACCTGCTCTTTCCACTTTCAGAATGCTGTGACTCCAAAGGTGTCAGACCAACGTCTTAAAAAAACTACTGCGGTCCAAATACTTAACTTCAGCAATACGGAAATAAGTGTTTGTTACTTCTTGCTTGTCAAAACCTTAAGGAGTGGGGGAGGAATCAATCACAATAGCACAAAATGCTTCAAAGATCAAATTAATTTATAACCAGAGATCATCCTGCAACTGTAACTTTTAATTCTTTAAAGCTGCACCTTATCTTTTCTTTTACAATTAAACCTCATTTTGTCAATTATTTTATATAAATGCAAAGGTTGTTGCTCGGTGAACTGAAAACAGATATTGGTGTACTTGGAAGGGGTAAACGTTTTTTTTGCTGAAACAAAATGACGGAGCCAGATATCAGATGCACGCAGCGTTCTCAGCATACGTCAACGGAGCTTTCACGTAAATTCTTTTTTTAAAAAAAAACATTCATACCGGGAAATAACATTTCCCATTGTACATTTTAGTTTATAGTTAGTCTAGTATTTTCAGATTGTTGTGATCAATTTTTGTTTCGATCCCCCTCAATTTCTAATTGTTTCTTAAGTTTTATAATTTGCTGTCCTCGCCATACACAACTAGAGCTTTCCAATTCAATTTATTCACATACGTTTCGTGGGTATGATTGTAACCAACTCTCCGAGCTGTTCCAGCTTTCCGGCTTTTCCTATCAAGGTGATAGCAGAAATCCTTTTTTATCTGTTCTGTTTTTGGATCACTATTTTTCAAACCACAGCCAATCACAAGATAAAAAGGGCTGTGCTGTCAGAGCTAACAGCTTTCACATTTTAGTACAACCAAGATTAATCCCAAAATTATCAAAATTGATGCCCTGTACTACATAACAAGATGTCGATCTTCGATTTGCAGTTACATACAACATTAATTCTTTACACATCAATTCACACTCACCAATACTCAACACAACTTAAACTTCAAATCACTCGACATTTAAGAAATTCAAAATGCCAATTTTTCTGTGAAGTTCCATGTCTGGAATTTGACACGCTCACATTATATAAGAACCAGAATTTAATAGGTCACTTAACCTCAATAACTCCAATTTTAATTCAGCAATATCAGAATTAAACACAAGACAACACAGATATATTACACAAAAGAGGAAAACACGTCACACGCAGTAAGAAGAGGGCGTGGCCCGCAACACCGACAGAAAACACTCACAATAAGGGCAGGCTTTTTAAAGAGTCAGTACACTGAAAACAAAAGAACACATTCTGTAGCTTATTATCCCTCCCTTTCTAAATCATTTATCCTTCATCTCTGCACTCCATTTTCAATCTCTAATTTTTCCTAATTAACTTAATTCTAAACTGATTTAAAATCTCATGTTGGAAAGCTCTTTTACCAGGCTTGTTTTCACTCCCATGTTTAAAAACTTTCTTGTTTAGGGCAGCAGCTTGGTTAAAGACAATAAAAGGAAGGTCACCTCCCAAGTCTGAAGTGAGAGCGGATAAAATAACATTCTTCATATCACTGTCTTCAAAATTGGGGTGGTAATTCCGAAACGGCTGCAGACGCTGTCTTAATTCTAGGGGTCATGTTTGTGGACTAATTGGTCCTAATTGTTGGCCGTATGCTTGTAATTCGGAATAATCTAAGGGCTGAGACTGTACGTATGCACCTGCCCAGGGGACCCCAGGTGGAGGATTTGCTCCTCCCTCTGCTGGTGCTGCACCTGGTACATTGGGAACTACCTGAGTTCTGATAATAACCCTCACGGGTTTTCTGCACTTGGGGAACCAAGTGGGGCCTTGTCTTCACCAGGGACTTTCCCTCAATTTGGGCGATGGAAACTGGATTCTCCTCACGGTTCACATGGGGTGGGGGATCTAGTGCAGGGATGGGTGGCAGAGGGGGATATAAATTCTCACTATACTCATTTCTTTCTTGGCCATAATCCACGTCAGGTTCTCCCAGGGTCACTGCCACTATCACTGCATGTTGCACGCTCAGTTGTTTTTCTAACTGGCTAATTCTGGTATGGCATTGACGATGATCCACCTCTCTCTGGGGGCGTTTGAGAGCTTCTCTCAAAGCACCTTTTGCATCCTCTAAGTTTTTAGTGAGGCGAGTATTATCTTTCTTTACAGTTTCTAGCTGGCATCGTGTTTCTTCTAAATTATGTAATGCTGATCCAGCATGTACAGCCTTAACACTTTGATGTTGCATGATTGCAGCTGCCGATGCAACTTGGTGTTGTCCACCATCAATCTGACTATCTTTCTCGGCAAGTACTTTTTTATGCCGTTTTAACTGATCATCAATTTGACTATCTTTCTCAGCAAGTTCTTTCTGCTGCCGTCTTGGTGTACTTTAGAGAGCCACTATCCGTTAGTTATTACTAACCCTCCACAAGGATTTTCCGGTGATAACCCTCGCGTCTGTTTTGTGCTAGCGAGAGCAGAAATAGGAGAGTAGACCAGATGAATGCATGGCTTGAGAGATGGTGTAGGAGGGAGGGGTTTAAATTCCTGAGGCATTGGGACCAATTCTGGGAAAGGCGGGACCTGTACAAGCTGGACAGTTTGCACCCAAGCAGAACCGGGACCAATATCCTCGAGGGGGCATTTGCTAGTTCTGTTGGGGAGGGTTTAATCTAATATGGCAGGGGGATGGGAACCAAAGGTCAGGTGCAGATACGACAAATTCAGACCAGGAAACGGGAAGTAGAAATACAGTGAGTGATGTAGTTAGTGACTCAGAAAGGCAAAAGAGCAAAGGCTAAATAATGTTCAGCACAGGAATTTGATGGGGTTAAAGGGTATATACTTTAACGCAAGGAGTATTCCATACAAAGCAGATGAGTCAAAGGCACAGATAGACGCATGGCAGCGTGATATCATTGCTATAAGGGAAACATTGCTTAAAGAGGGGGATAATTGGCAGCTCAATATCCCTGGATATAGAGTTTTCAGGCAGGATAGAGTGGGTGATAAAAAAGGAGGGGGTTGGGGAGCATTATTGGTTAAAGAATCAATTACAGTTGTGAGAAGGGATGATATGCTAAATGGATCATCAATCGAGGCCATATGGGTTGAGCTAAGAATTAAAAAAGGGGCAGTCCCACTACTAGGAGTGTACTATAAACACCGAATAGTGAAAGGGAGATAGAAGAACAAATATGTAGGCAAATTTTTGAGTGCAAAAATAAGAGGGCAATAATAGTAGGGGACTTCAACTACCCTAACATCAACTGGGATTCAAACAGTGTGAGGGGCACAGAGGGCGCAAAATTCTTGATTGGTGTCCTGGAGAACTTTTTAGCCAGTACGTGACAAGCCCAACAAGAGGGGATGCAATTCTAGATTTAGTCCTGGGAAATGAAGATGGGCAAGTGGGTGAAGTGACAGTGGGTGACCATATTGGGGATAGTGACCACAATCCAGTTAGTTTTAGCATTATTATGGAAAAGGACAGAGTTAAATCAGGAGTAAACATTTTAAATTGGGGGAAGGCAAATTTTACAGAACTAAGAGGTGATTTGGCTGAAGTGGAGTGGACACAACTACTTGAGGAGAAATCAGTGGCAAGCCAGTGGGAGGCATTAAAAAGTGAAATTCTACGGGTACAATGCAGTCACGTCCCCTCAAAGACAAAGGGTGGCACTGCCAAATTTAGAGCCCCCTGGTTGTCTAGAAGTATACGGGGCAAGATAAAGCAGAAAAAGAAAGCTTATGACTGTCACAGAAATCTAAATACTGCAGAAAGCCTGGAGGAGTATAGAAAGTACAGGGATGACGTAAAAAAGGAAATAAGGAAAGCAAAGAGAGGGCATTAAAAGTATTAACCAGTAAGATTAAAGAAAACCCAAAGATGTTTTATCAGTAAATTAAGAACAAGAGGATAGCTAAGGAAAAGATGGTACCTCTCAGGGATGATAAGGGTAACTTGTGTGTAGAAGCAGAGGATGTGGGTAAGGTTTTAAATGAATATTTTGTCTCTGTATTCGCAAAGGAAAGGGATGATCCGGACGTAGTAGTTAAAGAGGAGTGGTGTGAAATATTGGATAAGGTAAACATAACGAGAGAGGAAGTACCAGAGGGACTGGAATCCTTGAAAGTTGATAAGTCACCAGGGCCGGATGGATTGTTTCCTGGGCTATTGAAGGAAGCCAGGGAGAAAATAACGGATGCTCTGAGGATCATTTTCCAATCCTCACTGGATACAGGGGAGGTACCAGCGAACTGAAAGACTGCAAACGTAGTACCATTGTTTAAAAAGGGTACGAGGGAAAGGCCGAACAATTATAGGCCGGTCAAACTATTAGAATCAATACCGAGAAATAGGATAAACTGTCACTTGGAAATCAGGGATAGTCAGCATGGATTTATTCAGGGAAGGTCATGCCTTACAAATCTGATTGAATTCTTTGAGGAAGTGGCAAGGAGGATTGATGAGGGTAGTGCAGTGGATGTTGTCGACATGGATTTTATTAAGGCATTTGACAAGGTCCCACATGGCAGACTGGTCAGAAAGGTAAAAGCCCATAGGATACAGGGAAATGTGGCGAATTGGATCCAAAATTGGCTCAGTACCTGGAAACAAAGGGTAAAAGTCGATGGATGTCTTTGCGAATGGAAATCCATTTCCAGTGGTGTGTCACAGGGCTCAGTGTTGGGTCCCTTGCTGTTTGTGGTATATATTAATGATTTGGACTTGAATGTAGGGGGCACAATTGGCCAATTTGCAGACGACATAAAAATTGGCCGTGTAGTTGATAGTGAAGAGGATAGCTGTAGACTCCAAGAAGATATCAATGGGTTAGTGGAGTGGGCGGAAAAGTGACAAATGGAGTTTGACCCGGAGAAGTGTGAGGTAATGCACTTAGGGAGGGCAAACAGTAAAAGGGAATACGCAGTAAACGGGAATATATTGAGGGGGGTTGAGGAAGTGAGAGACCTTGGAGTGCATGTGCACAGTCCCTGAAGGTGGCAGTACAGGTTGATAAATTGTGAAGAAGGCATACGGAATGCTCCCCGTTATTAGCCGAGGTATAGAATACAAAAGCAGGGATGTAATGATGGAACTGTATAAAACGCTGGTAAGGCCACAACTGGTGTATTGTGCACAGTTCTGGTCACCACATTACAGGAAGGATGTAATTGCTCTGGAGAGAGTGCAGAGAAGATTTACAAGAATGTTGCGAGGGCTTGAAAATTGCAGCTATGAGGAGACGTTGATAGGCTGGGGTTGTTTTCCTTGGAGCAGAGGAGGCTGAGGGGAGACTTGATTGCCGTGTATAAAATTATGAGGGACGTAGATAGAGTAGACAGGAAGTACCTGTTTCCTCTAGCGGAGAGTTCAAGAACGAGAGGACAGAGATTTAAGCTGATTGGCGGAAGGATTAGAGGGGACATGAGGAAAAACCTTTTCACCCAGAGGGTGGTGGGTGTATGGAATTCTCTACCCGAATTGGTGGTAGGGGCAGGGACCCTCAACTCTTTTAAACAGTGCCTGGACCTGCACCGAAAGTGCTGTGAGCTGCAGAGCAATGGACCGGGTGCTGGAAGGTGGGATTAGAATGGGCACCTGGTTATTCTTCGAGCTGGCGCAGAAACGATGGGCCGAATGCCCCCCTTCTATCCTGTATCTTTTCTATGGTTCAATTGTTACCTTATATCAATTAATGTCAGATTTTGGCTGTTGTCAGAAATAGTTCCTTCATGGTCGCCAATTGTAGGATTTAAACTACTATTTTCAGGATTATAATCTAATCCAAACTAAGGACTGGTTCGTGACAACAACAAGATCACCACAGTACTCGTATTATGGTTAAAGGCAAAACAGATTTGTTAAGCACATCACAATTAGTACAAAAAGGTAATACTTAACAAAGAGAAAAAGTCACAGTGTTCCTTGAAACCTTGGAGATATCCCTCCAAGTGATTGTGGCACGGTCTCTCTCTCTCTCTCTCTCTATCCCTCCAAGTGACTACGGTGCGGTCTCTCTCTCTCTCTCTATCCCTCCAAGTGACTACGGTGCGGTCTCTCTCTCTCTCTCTCTTGCTGTGTTCTGTTGACTGAAAAGTTCTCTTCTTCCTTGCCAGAATCTTGTTCGCCTTCCTCAGCTTTTGAGGTCTCTTCTTATTCCCTTTTTCAGTTTATGAGCAGTTCACTCTCACATCCACATCTCTCAGCCTGACCATTATTCATGTCTCTCAACCTTCAGAAGTTACATTCCAAGCATAACTCCTGGTACCATCCGTGCCTTGTTGTTACAGACTTAACAGAACCTTATTTAGAGTTTACATTGCCAGCCTTCACAGAACCGTTTGTATGAACAGACTTCTGCTCACTGGCTTGTGGAGGCTCGAGATAGAGAGGCCTGAGCCTGAGTGACTCCTTGATTTAATGAACCTTCAGTCCCTTTATCTACATGTCTTTTAGACATTATGCTATTACAGCACATTCCTCCCTTAGGTCTGTTCATTCCCACTTTACTGTTGTCAGCATCCTTTTAGTTTTAACTGCAAACTTGACTATAATAACCATCATGCATCCTTCTCGGCTCACCAGCACTTTCTTATTGAACACACGTTACATGGTTCATTCTATATTAATACACAGTACAGTTTACATTTATAGATACATAGATTCACAGTACATTTCATTCGACTTCTACTATTGATTATAATTATACTAAATTCTATCTGTTAATGGGTTAATCCTGACACATTGTTCTTCCTGTCTCTAAACACCGTTGTACAGGAGGCTTCTGTTCCGTTCCGAGAAGCTCTGAACCATGGAAGAGAGCGGCTGGGGCACATTTCTTACACGCCTCAAGATTAACCCACACGGAGATTTTGCTGTCAGTGAAGAGAGACGAGAAAGACCAAAGTGCCGTTTGCCCCTCTCAGTGTGGCCCTGAAGGACGGTGTCCAGGCTGAAGTTCTGTTCCCACCGGACGATCCTCCCCCCAGATTGTCCTTTCTGAGCTCCAGTCAGGTGATGCTAAACACTCAGGTGGGAAAGACCAAAATCTACAATAAAGTGTTAAAAACAAAGCTGATTTATTTAACAGATATCCAGAATATTAAACTCCAGCCCAGTTATAGGGGTTATTAACATCAGCAGAATCAAACCCCAACTGTCAGAATGAACATGGTTCAGTCCTGGATGGGATTAACAGCAGAATCCAACCCCTGCAGTCATATGTGAACTCGCTGGTGTCTCAGCACGTGTGATGACTGAATGAATCCCTTCCCACACACGGAGCAGGTGAACAGTCTCTCCCCAATGGGCATGAGTTGATGTGTCAGCAGTTCATTTCTGCTTTTAAAGCTCTTCTCACAGTCACTGAGTTAAAAGGTCACTCAATAGTGTCAACAAGTTGATGTTTCAGAAGGTGGGATGAATTCGTGAATCCCTTCCCACACACGGAGCAGGTGAACAGTCTCTCCCCAGTGTCAGTGTGTTGGTGTTTCAGCAGATCATTTGTGCTTTTAAAGCTCTTCTCACAGTCACTGAGTTAAAAGGTCACTCAATAGTGTGAACAAGTTAATGTTTCAGAAGGTGGGATGAATTCGTGAATCCCTTCCCACACACGGAGCAGGTGAACAGTCTCTCCCCAGTGTCAGTGTGTTGGTGTTTCAGCAGATCATTTGTGCTTTTAAAGCCCTTCTCACAGTGAGAACATTTAAATAGTCTCTCCCCAGGGTGAGTACGTTGGTGTCTCAGTAGATTCCTGTTGCTTTTATATCTCTTCCCACAGTCAGAACATTTTAAAGGTCTCTTATCAGAGTGAACTCGCTGGTGTGATAGAAGGTGTGATGACCGAGTAAATCTCTTCCTCCACATGGAGCAGGTGAACGGTCTCTCCCCAGTGTGAATGCGTCGATGTCTCCATACTTGGTATCTGCTTTTACAGGTCTTCTCACAGTCAGAACATTAAAAAGGTCTCTCCCCAGTGTGAACAAATTGGTGCATCAGCAGTTCGGATGAAATAGTGAATCCCTTCCCTCACACAGAGCAGGTGAACGGCCTCTCCCCAGTGTGAGTGCGTTGGTGTGTCAGCAGATTTCTTTTGCTTTGAAACCTCTTCCCACAGTCGGAACTTTAATAGGTCTCTTATCAGTGTGAACTCGCTGGTGTCTCAGCAGGTGGGATGACCGAGCAAATCTCTTCTTGCACACAGAGCAGGTGAACGGCCTCTCCCCAGTGTGAGTGCGTTGGTGTGTCAGCAGATTAATTTTGCTTTTAAACCTCTTCTCACAGACAGAACATTTAAAACTTCTCTCATCGGAGTGAACTCGCTGGTGTATCAGCAGGTTGAAAGTCTGAGTGAATCTCTTCCCACACACGGAGCAGGAGAACGGCCTCTCCCCAGTGTGAACTTGCTGGTGTCTCAGCAGGTGGGATGACTGAGTAAATCTCTTCTTACACACGGAGCAGGAGAACGGCCTCTCCCCAGTGTGGGTGCGTTGGTGTGTCAGCAGATTAATTTTGCTTTTAAACCTCTTCTCACAGTCAGAACATTTAAAAGGTCTCTCATCGGAGTGAAGTTGCTGGTGTCTCAGCAGGATGGAGGACTGAGTGAATCTCTTCTTACACACAGAGCAGGTGAACGGCCTCTCCCCAGTGTCACTGCGTTGATGTCTCAACAGTTCCTTTCTGCTTTTAAAGCTCTTCTCACAGTGAGAGCATTTAAAAGGTCTCTCATCGGAGTGAACAAGCTGGTGTGTCAGCAGGTTGGAAGACTGAGTGAATCTCTTCCCGCACACAGAGCAGGAGAACGGCCTCTCCCCAGTGTGAACTCGCTGGTGTTTCAGCAGGTTGGATGACCGAGTGAATCTCTTCTTACACATGGAGCAGGAGAACGGCCTCTCCCCAGTGTGAGAGTGTTGATCAGTTTCCAGCTCTGACGGGTAATTGAATCCCTTCCCACAGTCCCCACATTTCCACGGTTTCTCCGTGGTCCGGGTGTCCTTGTGTCTCTCCAGGTTGGACGATCTGTTGAAACCTCGTCCACACACAGAACACGTGTACGGTTTCTCCCCGCTGTGAATGGTGCGATGTTTTTTCAGGCTGTGTAACTGGTTAAAGCTCTTTCCACAGTCAGTGCACTGGAACACTCTCACTCGGGTGTGTGTGTCTCCGTGCTTTCCCACTCACACTGATGTTTGAAATCTTCTCCCACGGATAGAACAGACAAACATTTCTCCTTCCACATTCAAAGGCCGATGATATTCAGGTCCTGATGAATCGAGTGACTCTGTCAGATCGGACGTGATTTTTGATTTGAGTTTCTCTCTCCAAATTCTCCCCTTCCAATACCCTGCAAAAGGAGTTCAGAAAAGTCATTACTGTAAGTACAGGATAGAAATTCAGAATAGACATTTCTAGTTTCTATGGAACATTCTTTCCTCTCTTGTTCCTCCAAAGATGTAAATCTCCATCCCACACAATCTCCCTCCTCCCTGTGCTGAAATCCAAACCATCGTGTCATCTTTCAGTGACCCGAAACCTTGAGTGAAAGGGTGAGAGAGAGTGAGAGAATGAATGTGAGAGAGCGTGAGAGAGTTAATGTGACACAGTGAATGCCAGAGAGTGAATGTCAGACAGTGAATGTGAGAGATTGAATATAAGAGAGTGTGAGAGAGTGAATGTGAGTACAGCAATGGGCTCGTTGTGGAGAATGAAGTGGGGCAGGTGGAGCATCTTTCAGTGGGGCAGCAGTGATCATAATCTCATTCGGTTTTGAATATTTATGGAAAAGGACAGGGGACAATCAAATACGAAAATTCTTAACTGGAGGAGGGCTAATTTCAGTGAGTTAAAAAGGGATCTTGTCCTGGAGGATTGGAACCAAAATTGGCAGGCAGAACAGTAATTGAACAGTGGGAGGCCTTCAAGGAGGAGTGGGTTTGGGTACAGAGTAGACAGATTCCCACGAGGAGGAAAGGAACAGCATCCAAAGCTAGAGCTCCCTGGATGACTGAAGATATAGAGATCACCATTTCTCCTTCATTCACAGACGCTCCCTGACCAATTACCATTCCTCATTCATTTGTCGATGCTCGCTAACCGATCATCAATTCTCCTTCATTTACAAACCTTCCCCGACCGATCACCATTGCTCCTTCATTTACAGATGCTCCCTGACCGATCACCATTTCTCCTTCATTTACAGATGCTCCCTGACCGATTACCATTTCTCCCTCATTTACGGACGCTCCCTGACCGATCATCATTTCTCCTTCATTTACAGATGCTCCCTGACCAATCACCATTTCTCCCTCATTTACAGATGATCTCTGACCGATCACCATTTCTCCATCATTTACAGACGTTCCCTTGACTGATCATCATTTCTCCTTCATTTACAGACGCTCCCTGACCGATCACCATTTCTCCTTCATTTACAGACGCTCCCTGACCGACCTCCATTTCTCCTTCATTTACAGACGCTCCCTGACCGATCACTATTTCTCCTTCATTTACAGACGCTCCCTGACCGATCACCATTTCCCCTTCATTTACAGATGCTCCCTGACCGATTACCATTTCTCCCTCATTTACGGACGCTCCCTGACCGATCATCATTTCTCCTTCATTTACAGATGCTCCCTGACCAATCACCATTTCTCCCTCATTTACAGATGATCTCTGACCGATCACCATTTCTCCATCATTTACAGACGCTCCCTGACCGATCACCATTTCTCCTTCATTTACAGACGCTCCCTGACCGACCTCCATTTCTCCTTCATTTACAGACGCTCCCTGACCGATCACTATTTCTCCTTCATTTACAGACGCTCCCTGACCGATCCCCATTTCTCCTTCATTTACAGACGCTCCCTGACCGATCACCATTTCTCCTTCATTTACAGACGCTCCCTGACCGAGCCCCATTTCCCCTTCATTTCCCGGCGGGTAGTGAGGGGGGGATAATGTTCACTGTTTTATATTCGGGTCTGGGGCCGCACTCGGGGTTTGTAAAGCCTGAGCCTGGGCCTGAGCCCGGACCCGGGCCCCGGGGTTTATTGAGCCTCTTGCTCCGATCCTCTGACCTGCACCGAACGCGCTCCTCCCGCAGCCTCGACTGGCCGCGCATGCTCAGGACACACTGCCCGATAATGAGTCACTACTACGCCTGCGCGTTGGGCTCCACTGATTCAGATAGGGCACAATCTGTACCGCGCTGCATGCTGGGTGATGCAGCCGCCATTGATGATCATAATATCAGGCCGGAAAACAAAGACATTGGAAGCAGGGAGAGCGCGTTTGGAACAAAGATAATAAAATAAACTGAAACACCAGCTCTTCGTGTCATTTAAATCGGCACAAACACACACAGCAGACGCTCCACCACTTTGGTGACCTCCAGAAAATATTTTTACGGCAACTTTTATTAATTTCGTTTTATTAAATGTTGCAACGGACGGGTTCAATTCATGTTTATTTTCGAACTGCACCTCACGATGTCAGTCTCAACACTAATCCCGCCCTGGTGATTAAGGAGAGTTCCGGACCAAGAGGAGGAGCGGAAATTGACTTGAGGGGTGGGCGGCTGAGGGGTGAGTTGGTCCTCCAACCAATCGGAGTGTGTGAGGGGTGGGAGTTGTGGCACCGAATGGGCGGGTCTAAGCCCAGATGTCCCTCATTGCCTGAAACATAATTTTTAAAACCTAATTTATCTTAAACTCCAGGAGACAACTCGACCTTTCTGTTGCGTCTTGAAACAGATCAAACCAGATGAGGTGGAGCAAACATTTCAACATTTGTAAGAAAAACACATTAACTAAGAACAGCCAACATGGATCATTTGAGATAACTCAAGTCTACTGATAAAGGGAATGTAGTGGTTGTTGTTTACATTGATTGTGAAAGGGTGTTTGGTAAGATGCCGGACAGGAGGCTTGTTGATAAAATTAATACTTACCATATTAAAAGGAATGAGGCATTGTGTACAGGAAGTTGTTGAAAGGGCAGAAAACAGAAATATATGAGCAAATTCTCTTTCCTCCACCATACCAGACTAAACATGCAAATCCCCCGTGTAGACGAGATCAGCCCTCTGGATGGAACCACGGACTCCCTGAGCTTGATCTCCGGTGTCTCCAGTCCCAACTGCCCCTTCCTTCAGTATCCCCTCACTTTTATACCCTGTTGTGATCCATCTCTGTCACTGGAGCTGGAACTTCCCTAATCTGTGGTTTACAAGGACTCATTGCTTGGTTCCCAGCAGTTACTTTTCTTCAGTAGTGTTCTCATGATCCCTGAACTACCCTGCTTACTGTTAATTGGAATCATAGAATCATAGAAAATTTACAGCACAGAAGGAGGCCATTCATCCCATCGTGTCCGCGCCAGCCGAAAATGAGCCACCCAGCCTAATCCCACTTTCCAGCACTTGGTCCATAGCCTTGTCGGTCTCGGCACTTCAGGTGCATATCCGGGTACCTTTTAAATGAGTTGAGGGTTTCTGCCTCTACCACCCTTTCAGGCAGTGAGTTCCAGACAACTCACCACCCTCTGGGTGAAAAATGTTTTCCTCAGCTCCTCAATAATCCTTCTACCAATCACTTTAAATCAATGCCGTGCCCCTTGTTTATTGACCTCTCTGCTGAGGGAAATCGGTCCTTCCTATCCAGCCTATATCGGCCACACATAATTTTGTACACCTCAATTAAATCAATCCTCAGCCTTGTTAGACTCGATTTTTTGGAGCAAAACCAGACGGAGACGGAACTGCTGACCAAGTTAAAGTTTATTAGAAAACCTTGTGCACAATGGGAGAGTGGTCAGCTTCCTCAAGCTCGTGACTAACTCTCAAAGGAACGTCAGCAATACAAGCATGTTTATACCTTTCAATAAGCAACACCCACCTGCTGTAGAATGTGGTACAGGTCTCCGTAAATACAGAGGGTTTCATTGGGTGGTATAGTCTGCCACTCATTTGTCAGGGGCTACCTTGGGTCGTCCCATGACATTAAACATCTCACATTGGGATTATGTCGCTTCAGGTCAGTAATGAGAAGGATCAGGCTGGATCTCTCCTGTGGTGTAAAAGGCTGAGATTCCCCCATTATGCCCATGCCTCCCATTTCCCCATTTGCTGCCCCTCCGGCTGGGTTTGGGTTTACTCGGACAGGGGCCATGGACTTCGGCTCCCCATTTCCAGGTTGTACCGGTGCCGAAGGGCAGATACGGTTGTATTCGGGCAGGCCCTCGGTCTGCGGCGTTTTGTGCTGCAGAGCCTCCATTGCCTTAACAATTCTCCCCCCAAACCTTTAAATCGTCTAACTCCTCCGTTGCTGGCGCTTCCAGATCCAACAGACTGAAAACTCGAACTTTAACCTCTTGCACAGATCTCAAAAAGTCCTGGAGAGAAGACGGTCTCCCCCATTTGTCTACAATTAAATATCCTGTCTGATCTGCCCAACTAGCGAGCAGAACGGTGCCATAATTAGTTTGTTTAGCAGCCTTGTGTCCCGCCCACCACTCTATTTGATCGACTACTGGACTCGTTTCCTTCCATCCGTTCCTGATCATTTCACTTTGATATTTTAAATTAGCCTCTTGGACTCGTTTTACAACAGAGACACTGGTGGGCAGAGCCGGGACGTCCGGAGGAAGG
Organism: Heptranchias perlo; assembly: GCF_035084215.1. Taxonomy (NCBI): domain Eukaryota; kingdom Metazoa; phylum Chordata; class Chondrichthyes; order Hexanchiformes; family Hexanchidae; genus Heptranchias; species Heptranchias perlo. The sequence goes on from NW_027139266.1 coordinate 43,133, forward strand.
GGTTTCCCCTCGTTACTCATGTCAATCATTACGGATATCCTTATGCTCTATCTTATACTTTAATTTATTTTACTCTAATCTTATACTTTAATCGGCACAAACGTATCACCTTATACTCTAATTTATACACACTCACTGGTCCCCGGATCACAATCCTGTGGTGGTTGTCGTTCCCTTCGCCTACTTAATCCTGGCCGTCACGTGGGACTTGGTCCTCTTAATTCAGGCTCAGGCTCGGTGTTTGAGATAAACCACCACCCTTGTCCGTGTCGATCACCACGTGACTCTCAAAATCCAACCTTATACTGTATCGGAATAGCGGCATAAACTTATACTCTAAGCAAACAAACACTTACACTATATCTTATATACCTACAGGTCTAGTCAATTCCGTCAATCCGTGGTCTCCGTGAGGAATTTTACTACGTGGATAATTTTAATACTGCGGCAAGTGCCACTGCCAATCCTGTCTCCAATGATGAGCCGAGCCCCTACCATAGGCTACCGGCCTCACCCTCGAGGGCTTTATACAGGGGCAGCCCCCATCTGGAGTACAGGGCTATCCTGTTTCACTATACCACGTACCCTCCAATACAGGATCCGTTAGCCGACCTGCAGCGCAGTATCCCACTTCTGACACCAACTGTTAGACTCGAATTTTTGGAGCAAAACCAGACGGAGACGGAACTGCTGACAAAGTTAAAGTTTATTAGAAAACTTTGTGCACAAAGGGAGAGTGGCAGCTTCCTCAAGCTCGTGACGAACTCTCAAAGGAACATCAGCACTACAAGCATGTTTATACCTTTCAATAAGCAACACCCACCTGCTGTGAAAGGTGAGGGTACATGTTTACATAACTACAGTGGGTTTCATTGGGTGGTATAGTCTGCCACTCACTTCTCAGGTGCTACCTTGGGTCGTCCCATGACATTAAACATCTCACATTCCTGAGGAGGACCCTTATCAGTAAACACATAAGTCCCAAACATTGAGACTGGGCGGGGGTCTTCACAAGTCCTGAGCAGCTCATCCCTCACTCCCTTTTGTGCTGGGGTGACCTTGGAGATATCCACCGCTTCTCCCTTAATCATCCCAAGTGAGTTAGTTAGGATAAACAATGTCCTTGAGTAAACATTCCTTAGTGTGTTCTGGAGATAAGCGAGGGGGTGGCCATAAATCCAACAAACCTGCCTTTGTCAGCTCTTACAGTGTGGGTTACGAACTGCTCCCATAATGGTCAAGTATCCCATCATGCTTTGCTGCTACCTAAATGCGACATGTGCGATTTAACGATCGAATTTTTGTGAGGATAGGAGTGGCTAATCATTCTTTATTATATATATATCAGGTTAGGTGAGGGGAGGCTGGAGGGTTTGGATCTGTGTTCACAAGCGTATTTTTCCAGTCCAACAACAGTGAGGAGGAGAGTGACAGGACAAAGACAGGTTGGTGGAATGGGCAGAAACATGGCAGATGAAATTTAACGCAAAGAAGTGCGAAGCGATACATTTTGGTGGAAGAACGAGGAGAGGAGAAATAAACTGAAGGGCACAATTCGAAAGGAGCTGCAGGAACCGAGAAATCTGGGGGTTCATGTGAACAAATCTTTAAAGATGGCCGGGCAGATTGAGAAAGCGGTTAAAGAAGCATACAGGATCGCGGGCTTTACAAATAGAGGCATAGAGTACATAAGGAAGGAAGTTATGATGAACCTTTATAAAACACTGGTTCGGCCACAACTGCAGTATTGTGTCCAGTTCTTGGCACCGCACTTTAGGAAGGATGTGAAGGCCTTTGAGAAGGTGCAGAACAGATTTATTAGAAAGTTTCCAGGAAAGAAGGACTTCAGTTACGTGGATAGACTGGAGAAGCTGGGGTTGTTCTCCTCAGAGCAGAGAATGTTGAGAGGATATTTCGTCGATGTTTTTAAAAACATGAAGATTCTGGACAGAGTGGATCGAGAGAAACTGCTCCCATGGGCGGAAGGGTCAAGAACCAGAGGACAAAGATTTATGGAGATTGCAAAAGAATCAAAGTCAACATGAGGAAAAACGCTTTTGCACAGCGAGTGGTTAAGATCTGGAATTCACTGCCTAAGTGAGTGCTGTCGGCAGATTCAATCGTGGCTTTCAAAAGGGAATTGGATAAGTACTTGAAGGGAAAAAAATGCAGGGCTACGGGTAAACTGGGGGAGTGGGGCGGGGGGTTGTGACAAGCTGGATTGCTCTTGCAGAGGGCCGGCACGGACTCGACGTGCCGAATGGCCTCCTTCCGTGCTGTCACCATTCTATGATTCTGGGATTCATAGAGGCAGAAACGAAATAACTCAAACTTGTGAAACCCGAGATGTTGAGATCTTTAGTCCAACGCCTTCCCAACTGAGCGATTACCGTCCCACTGCAAATTGAACTTTGTGTCCTTATGTTGGAAGAAAATATAACCCCAGGAGGAATTGCCCCTCCCGGTCAATCCGCACTTCACGGATAAACATCGCACTCATATATACACCCCACAGTTCATATATAAACATCGCACTCATATATACACCCCACAGTTCATATATAAACATCACACTCATATATACACACCCACAGTTCATATATAAACATCACACTCATATATACACACCCACAGTTCATATATAAACATCGCACTCATATATACAGACCCACAGTTCATATATAAACATCGCACACATATAGACACACCCACAGTTCATATATAAACATCGCACTCATATATACACACCCACAGTTCATATATAAACATCGCACACATATAGACACACCCACAGTTCATATATAAACATCGCACTCATATATACACCCCACAGTTCATATATAAACATCACACTCATATATACACACCCACAGTTCATATATAAACATCACACTCATATATACACACCCACAGTTCATATATAAACATCACACTCATATATACACTCCCACAGTTCATATATAAACATCACACTCATATATACACACCCACAGTTCATATATAAACATCGCACTCATATATACACACCCACAGTTCATATATAAACATCACACTCATATATACACACCCACAGTTCATATATAAACATCACACTCATATATACACACCCACAGTTCATATATAAACATCGCACTCATATATACACACCCACAGTTCATATATAAACATCACACTCATATATACACTCCCACAGTTCATATATAAACATCACACTGATATATACACACCCACAGTTCATATATAAACATCGCACTCATATATACACCCCACAGTTCATATATAAACATCACACTTATATATACACACCCACAGTTCATATATAAACATCGCACTCATATATACACCCCACAGTTCATATATAAACATCACACTCATATATACACACCCACAGTTCATATATAAACATCACACTCATATATACGCACCCACAGTTCATATATAAACATCGCACTCATATATACACACCCACAGTTCATATATAAACATCACACTCATATATACACACCCACAGTTCATATATAAACATCACACTCATATATACACACCCACAGTTCATATATAAACATCGCACTCATATATACACTCCCACAGTTCATATATAAACATCACACTGATATATACACACCCACAGTTCATATATAAACATCACACTCATATATACACACCCACAGTTCATATATAAACATCACACTCATATATACACACCCACAGTTCATATATAAACATCACACTCATATATACACACCCACAGTTCATATATAAACATCACACTGATATATACACACCCACAGTTCATATATAAACATCGCACTCATATATACACACCCACAGTTCATATATAAATATCACACTCATATATACACACCCACAGTTCATATATAAACATCACACTCATATATACACACCCACAGTTCATATATAATCATCACACTGATATATACACACCCACAGTTCATATATAAACATCACACTCATATATACACACCCACAGTTCATATATAAACATCACACTCATATATACACACCCACAGTTCATATATAAACATCGCACTCATATATACACTCCCACAATTCATATATAAACATCACGCTGATATATACACACCCACAGTTCATATATAAACATCACACTCATATATACACACCCACAGTTCATATATAAACATCACACTCATATATACACACCCACAGTTCATATATAAACATCACACTCATATATACACACCCACAGTTCATATATAAACATCGCACTCATATATACACACCCACAGTTCATATATAAACATCGCACTCATATATACACACCCACAGTTCATATATAAACATCACACTCATATATACACACCCACAGTTCATATATAAACATCACACTCATATATACACTCCCACAGTTCATATATAAACATCACACTGATATCTCCACACCCACAGTTCATATATAAACATCACACTCATATATACACACCCACAGTTTATAACAGAACAGCTAACTCCTAATCCACACCCAATTTATATTTACCCAAAGTCCTGTTCACAGCTCTCACCAACGTCTGAACACTGAAAGTTGAACTGTTTTCCAGATACTGTCCGTCCGACTGGCGGGGATTGGAAAGCTCTTGTGTCACACGAAGTGTCTGAAAGGCCCGGATGCACCTGAAGGTTATCAGTGCGGTGCCCACACCTCGTGCTGCAATGTTAGCGAGCCGGACATCAACTTAAAAGGCGGCTTGTTGCAAACAACTTGTGGTCACAGTTTCATTCTGTACATAACTGAACCGAAATTATTGAAAATGGAATGTTTTCTTTGCTGATTCACCATAAACAATATGTTATTATCAAATTTGATTCTCAGTTCCCCAGTGTCAGAGGGAAAATTGCATAAATCCGAGCCAGGTAGGAGTCGAACCTACAATCTTCTGATCCGTAGTCAGACGCGTTATCCATTGCGCCATTGGCCCAGCTGATGACTGATGTGTTTTATTTCATTTTTCATTCAGAATCAACCCACAGATTGACACAGAGACACAAACACAGCGAGAGATGCAGACAGTGTCGGTAAACACAGCGAAATGGACAAGAGATACAGAAATGTACCAAACGGCCTCAAACTCCACCAGACAGTGGCGGGTATCTGACAGGTATCAGTGAGAGGAGGTGGTGAATTTGCAGTTTGATTTGGCTCCGTGGCTGAGCTGCTCAAAGTGCCCGTTTGGTCGGGGCCTTTTTTGTCTTCAGCCTCCTCTGTGATATTTACCCAATTTGTGAATTAAGCAACAAAATAACACAGAGCGGTATTTGTATTAGTTCCGGAGCCAACAAGGAAAGGATTCCAGATCTGCAGTATGTAAATGTTCCTGCACTGTACAGGCGGACCTCTCATACAATGTGTCCGAAACACCTTTTGAGCATATTGCTCCAGAGGGCTGATTGTACAAACTTCTTTACTTACAACCAGCAACCGAATCTCCATGAAGAGTTGCGAAGCGAAGCTGGTTTCAGAGCAGTTTTCGCTGTTCAGCTTTTGTAAAATTGGTTGAAACTCATTTTGAACACCTCTGAGTATCAATGAGAAGGTCAGGCACAGGATTGTTGGGATGGAACCGTCTCTAACAATAAGTACAAAGTATAATAGATTATAAAGTGAAACAGCCAATCCAATCTCTCAGTCTCTCTCTCACTTTCTCGGTGAGTGAATGTAAACCAGCAGAAGAAGCTAAAACAAAGAACTGAGCAGTTTTGTTTGTTTCCTTTTCCTTCGGGCGAGTACAGTTGAAGAGAATGATTTCTGTTTCCTGCTGGACAAATAACTGGAATGAGCAGTGTATCTGGTTCCCATGGTACCCAGTGAAATATCCACGTTCATATCTCCCATTTACACTGATACCTTCCTTCCTCACTAATTATAGGAAACTTTTGGTCAGGTTCAATCACACTTCAGAAGTCCAGAATCGCAAAGCAAGGTGGAAACCTCATGGTGACGTAACCGACAGGTGAGGGAGGTTTGCAGGTTTACCTGGAGCTGTAAATATATAAACTCCTTCCAATGTACAAACTCCCCTCACCAACAGCAATTCAATTCTAACTGATCTGAGACTTTGGTCATTTATGGTGATTATACTTTGTGGAGTTAAAGCAGCAGTAAAATCCGTTGTGTGTTGTATAAATAGCCGTTCAGTCAATATAAAACATTGTCATCCGACCCACCATGAGCAATGCCACACGGGGTATGTCAGGTTACGGACAGTTCTGCCTCCAGCAGTTGTTCTCTCGGTCACACATCCGGCATCACCTCTCGGTCTCACACTTCAGAGTCACGCCTGAATCTAAACACATTTCTGTTTCACACTTTAACCTGGAGATCAACAAATCACAAGTCAAGAGGAAAGGAACAAACAAATCAAATATTTAAGAACGTTAACGGATAGAAAATTCACCATCAATGACTGAGGAAAAAATGAAGCAAACGGATCAAGATGAACAATTAGCAAAAGGTAACAATTAAAGAAAGGAGAAGGGGAACCGATCAAATCGCCCCAAATAGTTTTTGAAAAATCCTTTTGGTTTACAGCTTAGTTTCTCCGTTAAGTTGGGGATGTACAACTAGAAATATTTTTCTTAACATCATAAAGACAATTAGAATACAACTTTCACAAAGTAGGCCTTAATCTTACTTCTCCGATAGCGTGTTATGTGTTTGTAAAATCTACAATTGTTTTACCATTCTTTAAGTTTAGAGGGATGCTCTGAATATATGATCTACATTGAAACGTAAGTGGATTAATAAAATAAAATGTGGAAATTTTTTTATGAACGCGATATATTTATTTATGCAACTGTCATTTGTGAAATGATGGAATGTATTTATTTCTATATCTGTACGGGTAAGGAAATCCCCACTGGATCATTTCCAGGAACCAGTCAAGTACTTAAATTAGTTTGTCAAACCCAAAACACCCGTTGGGAATTGCTGATTGAAAATTTAAATGGAAATCGAGGTATTGGAACAAATATACCCGCTGAGGTTTCGGGGTTGTTACTGATTTATTTCTATCACTGAGTAACCTATTTTAAACAGGGTGAAGGTACAAATCTAATGATAAGAGTCTGGGTTGGAAAAGGAACAGATGAAAGTATCAAATTTAATTACACTGATTCCACAAACACTGCACACCACATCCCTTAAACATTGTTAACTGTTTCTACATAAAACTGGAGAGGGTGTAAATAGAAAGTAACAGAACAAAAAGCTCATTAATGTGTCAAATTTAATTTTGATATTGTTGCACAAACACTGAACATCCCATCGGTAAAACACTGTCCCGATCTAAAATCAGTCGGCAGGACCCTGAGACACAGTGAAAATGCTGTGATTTCAACCTGGTTCAAAACACGCAACCTTCTGATGTGGAGTCAGACGCGACTGTTCTTGCACCAGGCCCACAAAAAGCGGCTGGAGCCGGATCCATTGGAGGGCGATCGGTGCAGACTGCCGCCCCGGCTCTCGGAATGTGAGAGGCGGAAGCAGGAGCAGCCTGACCGCCTCATCCACAGCACAGGATCCCGCTCTCCCTCACATTGTATAACTGACTCTGTGGCGCAATGGACAGCGTGTTGGACTTCTGCTTAATAATCGGAGGGGACATTCAAAGGTTGTGGGTTCGATTCCCACCAGAGTTGGATTTTAGTTCACGGATCGGGAGCTGGGAAGTGAAATTTTGCAGCAAAACCGCAACAGGGTCATTAATGTCCGTCAAGGACGGGAAACTGCCCCCTGCACTTTATCTTGCACAAGTGGCTCCAGTCACACCCGGATTTATGATTCTTAATCCACTCTGAGCTGGATTGGCGAAACTCTCTCAAGGAAGAGACTCAACATCTGCTCAGACCGAAAGTCAATCTGCTGGACTTCCGGCTCTGTCAGACTGCATGTTCCTTCAGACAGGTTTCTAACTGGACACATGCATCCGGCTGCCGTGTGAGCATTGGTGCTGGAGGGGTAGAATTCTTGCTTGTAGTAATTCTATTCCTGTAAAACTAGCTCCTGAAGTGTAGGTTGGAAAGTATCCTGGCTGAGCGGTCTAAGGCGCTGGTTTAAAGCTCCAGTTAAAATCCCACGATTTGTGGATGGTTCACAATCATAGTTTGTGTCTCCAAAACCGCAGCCTCCCTCCTGTAAACAAGTAATACTAAACATCTCATCTGCTATTGCAACAGCGCAGTCCGGAGGAACCACATGGCAATTCAAATAAGTAGTTGCATTTTGGAACAAACTAATTGTACCTTCAACTCCGGTCGAAATGTTCACAAGCAAAAGGATTGTTTGATCTCGGTGAGACTCGAATTAACAACCTCGGTATTTCCCGACCCTGTTCTGTCAGATAAGGACCGCGCACTGACCGATTGCGCCGCTGGAGCCCGGTCACTCTGATCACCTGTCCCACTCTGCTGGAAAGAATCTTAAGGTGAGAGACCCGAACCTGTGGAAACGTGTCCAGTCACCGTGATGAAACTCATATCTGCACTTCCACTTTCAGCTCCTTTCACATCCTCTGCTCCATCGCACGACAATCGGGTTTTCTGCGAACAGGTCAAAATGAACATTGCCAGAAATTCTATCAGTGGTGAGATTTGAACCCAGCGCCCACGCAGTGATTGGATTTATTATCTTCAAGCAGTGAGCTCCGTTCACACAACGCCTCGCCAGTCTCTCACACTTTGTTTAATGCCCAAATAAATAAATTGGAGCTAATTGACCGCGTTTACCCCGTGCTGGGGTTGTTCTCCTTCGAGCAGAGAAGGAACAGAAGAGATTTGATAGAAGTGTTCAAAGTCATGAAGGGTTCAGATAAAGTTAATAAAGAGAAGCTGTTCTCATTGGCGGAAGTGTCGAGAACCAGAGGACACAGATTTGAGGTGATTGCAAAAGAACCAAAGGCGACATGAGGAAAATCTTTTTTACGCAGCGAATAGTTATGATTTGGAATGCGCTGCCTGAAAGGGCGGTGGAAGCAGATTCAATCGTGGCTTTCAAAAAGGAATTTGATAAATACTTGAAGGGGAAAATGCAGGGCCACGGGGAAAGGGACGGGGAATGGGACCAATGGGATTGGTCTTACAAAAGGCAGGTCTCCTTCTGTGGTGTGTTCATTCTGTGATAAATATTATTTTACACACAGTGAACAGACCATCCCTGAAAGACTGCCCCGCGATAAAACAGAGCGACACTGAAACGTTGTGAAAATGCAATGACCCCGACGTGATTCGAACACGCATCCTTCTGATCTGGAGTCAGACGCGCTACCGTTGCGCCACGAGGTCCACAGCGCCCACCTCGAGCCGGATCCATAGGAGGGAGATCGGTACCGACCGCCACAGGGACTCGAAGAGGCGGAAGCAGCAGCAGCAACACCGCAGGAGCCCCGCTCTCCAATCCAGCCGTTCCCAGCGGAGAGCTGCCAGTCCCGGCCTGAGCCCTGTCTGGGAGCCGCCTGCCATTCAGTCTTTACAGAACGGGACCGATCCAGTTTCAGCTCACACACAAGCTCAGGTGTCTCACTCCTGACAGATTCACTTATTGAAACCTTGTTTAGATTCAGTGAATTGGGATTTAATTCAATCCTCATCTGTCCACCGCTCTGTCAGTTCAGGACTTTATTTAAACCGACACTTGGAGCTCTGTTTTACAGGGTGCCGGCTGTTTCAGCATTTCTCAGTCCCACCACGAACACTTTTTGCTGCTAACTTCTGCTTAATACAAAGTTCCCAGGAAGGAGGGAATTTCTCCTGGGGACTGAGTTCGAGTTAAGGAACAATCGAGGTGCGATTACAGTACTTGGTGTATTCTATAGGCCACCAGCCAGTGGGACGGATATCGAGGAGCAAATTTTCAGGGAAATTATAGAGAGGTGCATCAGCCATAGAGTAGTGATAACAGGGGATTTCAACTATCCTAATATAGACTGGGATAACAATAATATAAGGCGCAAAGAAGGGGAAGAATTTTTGAAATGTGTTCAGGATAACTTTCTCGACCAGTACGTTTTTGGCCCACTGAGGAAGGAGGCATTGCTGGACTTGGTTCAAGGGAATGAGGCGGGCCAAGTGGAGCAAGTGTCAGTGGGGGAGCATTTAGGGAGCAGCGATCAGTATCATAAGGATTAGAATAGCTATGGAAATGGACACTGTCCACTCTAAAGTAAATGTACTCAATTGGAGGAGAGTCAATTTCAGTGGGATGAGAACAGATCTGGCCCCGGTAAATTGGAATCAAAGATTGTCAGGCAAAACTATAATTGGACAGTGCGCGCCTTTTAAAAAGATGATTCGGGTACATAGAAGGTACATTCCAACGAGGTAGAAAGGTCGGGCAAATAAAGTCAGAGCTCCCTGGATAATAAGAGAGATAGAGAGTAAGATGAAGCGGGAAACATAAAAGTGAATCAAAAAGTCTTCTACAGACATGTTAACAGGAAACGGGTAGTAAGAGGAGGGGCGGGGACGAATAGGGACCATAAAGGAGATCTACTCATGGAGGCAGTGGGCATGGCAGAGGGACTAAATGAGTTCGAGGCACCACACCTCAGGGAGGATATATTGGCCTTGGAGGGGGTGCAGTGCAGATTCACCAGAATGATACCGGGGCTAAAATGTTTAAATTATGCGGACAAGTTGCAGAGAAAAGGTTTGTATTTCCTTGTGTACAGAAGATTAAGTGATGATGTATTCGAGTTGTTGAAGGTGATTAAATGAGCCAATGGTGTGTGTGTGAGCTGTGAGACAGCTTGAAATCCCAATCCTCTCCACCACTGGGGACTGAGTCTTCCAACATACAGGGATTTTCACTCGTGCAAGTTTCACCCACATTTTCTGCTCTTCATTTCTCCGACCTGCTTGTTGCGCCTTTCCCTTCAATTCAGGACTTACAGGAAAAACTCGATTCTGCCGTCAATCTTCGGGTCACATGGTGAGATTTCAAATAATTGAAATCGACCCTGATCACCCCCGATATCGTCACCTACACGTTTGACGAGTGCAAAGCGGCTTCTATCGCGGTTTGTCTACACAACTCGTTCAAAGATACTGTCGGGAATTGGAGGGTCTTTCAAGTCATGACACGAACAGAACAGTTCGCACTGCCGTTTTCCGCAAGACGCTTCAGATTCATGGGGAATGATTTCGGTCTGGCGGTTAAATCCGTTCCCTCTTCACAAATCCGCCTTTGAACCCGTGTCTTTTAGTATTTTTGATAACCGATACCAAACTGGTTTGTCCTCTATTTTACATTACTGTCTAAATATTACAGATAAGCAGAGCACTTGAGCTGTCACAGCTGTGACTTTGACTTTTCTCCCTCTCCTCTCGATCTCCCTGGCAACTGCCACTAACCACAATCTTCTCTCACACTTCTCCATCAGGAAGTTCCGAGCCTTGGTTTTCAAATGAAATAACGCCCATCTCTCCAATCACCGACAGCCCAGATAAAGTTTCTTAGTTTCAGCTCCCAATTTCCCCAAATCCTCAAAGTAGCATGAAAATAATTGTCCTTACGTTAATAATAATAATATAATTAAAAGTTCTTATCGTCTGGGGTTTTGTTTCAGATTCCACGGCTTTTAAAGGTCACTGCGGATGTTTAACGAATCGCCTCTTGTTTGGAGGTTTCTGTGTGGGAAAGATCAGGAAGCGATAATTGAGAGACCGAGGATGAAGCTGTTTGATGGGAGCACTGGGGACACAGACCGTGCGCGGCTCCAGTGGAGCAATCGGTCAGCGCGCGTTATTTCTACAATAATTATACACTCGAGAAATGCTGGGGTTGTGAGTTTCAGCGCCATCTGAAGTAGTTGAACCTTCTAAACATTTTGACTGGAGTTCAAGGTACAACCAGTTCCATAACACGTCGACTTCTTCATGTCCCCATGTGGGCACTGAGGCTCCTCTGGCCTCCCGCCTTGCAATAGCAGGTGAGAGTTTATTTGTTTATAGGAGGGAGAGGGGGCGATTGGCGAGAGCTGAAATGGTAAAGCGGCCGGCACGACATCTTTAAATCTAAAGAACCAAACACACAATTCTTCTTTCCGTGAAGCAGGGATTCATCGGTTTGAAGTGTCGTGTAGGGAAAATTCGGGAGGCAAATCTGCTGCCTGGTGTCACGGTGTAACGGGTGAAATTATTCAGCTTTCAATTGTTGATCGGCTGAAATGTCGAGAGGCATTTTCCAGCTCCCGTGTGGAACAAGTTCAGCTTTTGAGCCATTGGGGAAAGTGTATTTTTTTAATTGCTGCTAACGAATGACAAGACATTTTTTACAAACAAGAAGAATTGAGTTCGCTGTCCATGTTTCTTACATCATGTTCAACAGAAACAAGGATTCTCCTCAACACGTTGCTGAAAATTGTATAAAAGTGATACTCCCCCGAATTCGACATCGACGGGGATAATTCAGAGTCCCACCATGAATCTGTATGATGGAAACCAATCCAACAGCGAGCCTGGATAGCTCAGTCGGTAGAGCATCAGACTTTTAAAACAGGTAGTGATCTGAGGGTCCAGGGTTCAAGTCCCTGTTCAGGCTAAAAGTTTTTAAACAGCTGGCAAGTTCTGCTTTTCCAGCGGACCAACATCAGCGAAAGGAGCAAGAGTTGGCCATTCAGTCCCTCGAGCCTGCTTCGCCATTTGATAACGTCATCGCTGATCTTCGACCTCAACTCCACTTTCCAGACCTATCCCCATATCCCTTGAGTTCCTTCGTGTCCAAAATTCTATCGACATCAGTTTTGAATCTATTCAATGGCTCAGCATCTGGGGTAGAGAATTCCAATGGTTGACAACCCTCTCAGCAAAGAAATCTCTGAACTAAATGGCTGGCCCCTTATCTTGAGATTATAACCATTAGTTCTAGACTCTCCAGCCAGGGGAGACAGCATCCCAGCATCTACCCTGTCAAGCCCTCTAAGAATTTTACATGTTTCAATGAGATCACCTCATTATTGTAAACTCCAGAGAATATCGGCCAATTCTGCTCAATCTCTCCTCACAGGACAACCCTCTTATCCCAGGAATCAATCTAGTGAACCTTTGTTGCACCCACTCTAAGGCAAGTGTATCGTTCCCAGGTAAGGAGATCAAAACTGTACACAGTATTCCAGATGCAGTCTCACCAAAGCCCTATATAATTACAGCAAGACTTCCTTATCCTTGTACTCCAACCACCTCGCTATAAAGGCCAACACACCATTTGCTTTCCTAATTGCTTGTTGCACCTGCATGTTAACTTTCTGTGATCCGTGTACAAGGACACACAAATCCCTCTGAATTCTAACATTTCGTAGTCTCTCACCGTTTAAAAGATATTCTGCTTTTCTATTCTTCCTACCAAAGTTAATAACCTCACATTTCCCCACTTTATACTTCATTTGCCAACTTCTTGCCCACTCACTTAACCTGTCTGTATCACTTTGCATCCTCTTTGCATCCTCCTCACAGCTTACTTTCCCACCTTGTTTTGTATCGTCAGCAAACCTGGATACATTACACTCGGTCCCCTCATCTAAGTCATTAATATAGATTGTAAATATCTGAGGCCCAAGCACTGATCTTCACTGCACCCCACTAGTTACAACCTGCCAACCCCAAAATGACCTGTTTATTCCGACTTCCTGTTTTCTGTACGTCAACCAATCCCCAATCCATGTTAATATATTACCCACAATCCCATGAACCCTAATCTTGTTTAACAAACTTTTGTGTGGCACCTTATCGAATGCCTTTGGAAAATCCAAATATTCTATATCCACTGGTTCTCCCTTACCTACCCTGCTATCTACACCCTCAAAACCTCTAATAGAGTTGTCAAACACGATTTCTCTTTCATAAAACTTGTTGCATGTGCCTAACTATATTATGATTTTCTCAGTGCCCTGTTACCACGTCCCTAGTAATAGATTCTCGCAATTTCCCTACTACTATTTTCAGGCTAAAGGGCCTGTAGTTCCCTCTTTTCTCACTCCCTCCTTTCTTGAATAGAGGGGTTACATTTGGTACCTTCCAATCCATGGGGATCTTTCTAGAATCATGGGAACTCTGGAAGATAAAACCAGTGCATCCACTGTCTCTGCAGCGACCTCTTTTAAAACCCTAGGATGTAGGCCATCAGGGCCAATGAATTTGTTAGCTTTTAGTCCCATTAATTTCTCCAGTACTTTTTATTTACTAATCTTAATTGCTTTAGGTTCCTCACTCTCATTAAAACCTTGGTTCCCCAATACTTCTGGTATGATTTTTGTGTTCTCTACTGTGAAGACAGATACAAAATACTTGTTTAACGTCTCTGCCATTTCCTTATTCTCCATTATAAATTCTCCTGTCTCTGTCTCCAATGGACCCATGTTTACTTTCGCTAATCTCTTCCTTTATACATATTTATCAATTTCTTGGTCATCCTTTGCTGATTTCTAAAACTCTCCTAATCCTCAGGCTTACTATTCTTTTTGGCAACATTATAAGCCTCTTTTAACCTAAAATATCATTAATCTCTCCAATTAACCAAGGTTGGACCACTTTTCCGGTGGAGTTTTTAACCCTCAAGGGAATGTAACTTTGTTAAGGAATTATAAATTATTTCTTTAAATGTTCGCCATTGCTTATCTATCATCATATTTTTAAATCTAATTTCCCAAACTACCTTAGCCAACTCAATCCTCAGAACTACGTTATTGGTTTTGTTTAAATTTAAGACCCTAGTTTCCGACTTAATGACATCACTCTCAAACTTTCAAACTCAATATCAAATTCTACCATATTATGATCATTCTTCCCCAGAGGATCATTTACTATAAGATTACCAATTAACCCTGTTTCATTACACAATACTAGATCTAAAATAGCCTGTTCCCTTGTAGATTCCTCGACATATTGATCCTGAAAACTGACTCGAATTAATTCCATCAACATAAAGCAGCTTATCTTGAGTTGCTAACATGATGTCAACACGATGGGATGACTTATAAGTCAGATTTGCGAGGTGAATGAGATGTTTGCTGAAAACACGGAGAATTAATGAAACCAAGACTTCCCTGTAGAGCAAGGAGTTGGAACGAAAGATGCTGGGCATTGAGAGGTGATGGATTTTGTAGATGGCAGGATGAATGGACAAAAGTATCTCTACGCCCTGCTTCTTTTCTATATTGATAAATATGGACAAAAATCTCATCTCCGTGCTTCTTTCAGATAATGAATGTCTTAATGCTCAAGAGATCACTGATCCAAGCCAATTATCTCCACTCGCACTCTCCTTCCAATCCTGCATGTGATGCTTCACTTTGAAATTTTGCATTTTCTCACATTGGGATTCCATTTGAAGAAAACATTGCTGTGATCAGCTTGTGCTGTTAAGGAGATGGAGCACAAAGAGATACATAAAAGGATATTGATAACAGTGACTGTTCAGACACTGTGAGCTACAGTTAAAGGTCAGCAATATTTAAAGTGTCAGATCTTCTCCAAATCATGACACAAATGGCAAGAAAACTTAACGTGGACTTTGATCAATGTCACGACTTTCAAATAGCAGACATTTTATACACAAGGCAAGAAAGATTCATCAGGATGTTGCCTGGACTGTAGAATTTTAGCTATGAGGAAAGATTGGATAGGCTGGGGTTGTTTTCTTTGGAACAGAGGAGACTGAAGGCAGATTTAATTGAGGTGAACAAAATTATGAGGGTCCCAGATAGCATGGATTAGAAGGACCCACTTCTCTTAGCAGAGAGGTTAATAACCAGGGGCATAGATTTAAAGTGATTGGTAGAAGGTTTAGTGGGGAACTGAGGAGAAATTATTTCACCCAAGGGTTGTGGGGGTCTGGAACTGACTGCCTGAAAGGGTGGTTGAGGCGGACACCCTCATCGCATTTTAAGAATACTTGAACTGCCGGAAGCTACAAGGCTATGGGCCAAGGGCTGGAAAGTGGGATTAAGCTGGATAGCTCTTTTTCGGCCGGCACAGACACGATGGGCCGAATGGCCTCTTTCTGTGCCATCAATTTCTTTGATTCTATGAGTCGAATTAACAGTCTCTCTGCTCCTCTACTTTTAAACTTTGACCATTCAGTGTACATTTCATCTCATTTTTATTCCTCTCAAAATGCAAAACGTCACATTTCTCTGCGTTAAATTTCACCTGCCTGTTTACGAACCTGTGGACGTCACAATGAAGTCACTGACTCCTCTTCCCAGTTCCCCACGCTGCCAATGTTGGCGTCATCTAGAGATTTTCACCTTGTGTCCCACATACCCAAGCTGAGATCATTCTCTATATTGAGAAGAGCAATGGTCCCAACACTGACCCTGGGAGACACCACTGTTTACATCCCTCCAGTCTGAAGAACATCCATTAACCACTACTCTCTGTTTTCTGCCCTTTACACAACTTCCTATCCACACTGCCCCATTCTTTTTAATACCGTGGATATTAATTTTATCAACAAGCCTCCTGTCCGTCATCTTATCAAACACATTTTCACAATCCATCTACACAACATCCACTACATCCCCTTTATCAGTATACTCGAGTTATCTCAAATAATCCATGTTGGCTATTCTTAATTAATGTGTTTTTCCAACAAATGTTGAAATGTTTGCTCCATCTCATCTGGTTTCATCTGTTTCAAGCCACAACAGAAAGGTCGTGTTTTCTCCTGGAGCTTAAGATAAATTATTTTTTTTAATGATGCTTCAGTCAATGAGGGACATCTGGGCTTAGACCCGCCCATTCGGTGCCGCAACTCCCGCCCCTCTCACACTCCGATTGGTTGGAGGACCAACTGTTCTCTCATCCCTCCAGTCAATTTACCATAAGACCATAAGATCATCAGAGATAAGAGCAGGAGTCGGCCATTCGGCCCCTCGAGCCTGCTCCACCATTTCATGAGATCATGGCTGATCTGATGTTTACCTCAACTCCACTTTCCCACCCTTTCCCCATATCCTTTGACTCCCTTGCGAATCAAAATTTTTTTCTAACTCAGCCTTGAATGTATTCAATGACTCAGCCTCCACAGCTTTTTGGGGTAAAGAATTCCAAAGATTCACAACCCTCTGGGAGAAGAAATTCCTCCTCATGTCCGTCTTAAACGGGCAACCCCTTATTCTGAGACTATGCCCCCTAGTTTTAGATTCCCCTATGAGGGGTAACAACCTCTCAGCATCAACCCTGTCGAGTCCCCTCAGAATTTGTATGTTTCAATAAGATCTCCTCTCATTCTTCTAACCTCCAATAATTATGGACCAAACCTGTTCAATCTTTCCTTATAAGACAACCCTTCCATCGCCGGAATCAACCTAGCGAACCTTCTCTGAACTGCCTCCAATGCAAGTATGACCTTCCTTAAATAAGGTCACCAGAACTGTACGCAGTACTCCAGATGTGGTCTCACCAGCACCCTGTGCAGTTGTAGCATGACTTCCCTGCTTTTATACTCCATCCTGCTGGAAATAAAGGCTAATATTCCGTATGTCTTCCGGATTACCTGCTGCAGTTGTATGTTGACTTTTTATATTTCATGTACGAGGACACCAAGGTCCCTCTGTACGGCAGCGTTTTGCAGTATTTCTCCATTCAAATAATATTTTGCTTTATTATTTTTCCTCCCAAAGGGGATGACTTCACATTTTCCCACATTATATTCCATCCACCAATTTTTTGCCCATCCGCTTAACCTGTCAATATCTCTTTACAGACAAGTTGTGTCCTTATCGCAACTTGCTTTTCCACCTTTCTTTGTATCATCAACAAATTTGGCCACAAGACACCCTGTTCCTTCATCCAAGCCATGAATATATATTGTTAATAGTTGAGGCCCCAGCACTGATCGCTGCGGCACCCCACTCGTTACTGGAAATTCCGATAAATTCCTGCTGCTCCAATTGGTCCGGATATCTCCTTGATCACCAGGGCGGGGTTCATGGTGAAACTGACGGTCCTGTGGTGCAGTTGGAAAATAAACATTAATTGAACCCGTCAGTTGCAACAATTAATAAAACGAAATGAATAAAAGTAAATGAAAAAAATATTATCTGGAGTTCACCAAAGTGGGGGGGGGGGGCTTCTATGCTGTGTGTTTGTGCCGGTTTAAATGGCACGAAGGGCTGGGCTTTCAGTTTATTTTATTTTCCTTGGTCCAAAAGCGCTCGCCCTGCTTCCAATGTCTTTGTTTTTCGGCCTGAAATTAAGATCATCAATGGCGGCTGCATCACCCAGCATGCAGCGCGGTACAGATTGTGCCCTATCTGAATCAGTGGAGTCCAGAGCGCAGGCGCAGTAGTGACATTATCGGTCAGTGTGTCCTGAGCATGCGCGGCCAGTCGAAGCTGTGGGAGGAGCGCGTTCGGTGCAGGTCAGAGGATCGGAGCAAGAGGCTCAATAAACCCCGGGGCCCGGGTCCGGGCTCAGGCCCAGGCTCAGGCTTTACAAACCCCGAGTGCGGCCCCAGACCCGAATATAAAACAGTGAACATTATCCCCCCCTCACTACCCGCCGGGAAATGAAGGGGAAATGGGGATCGGTCAGGGAGCGTCTGTAAATGAAGGAGAAATGGTGATCGGTCAGGGAGCGTCTGTAAATGAAGGAGAAATGGAGATTGGTCAGGGAGCGTCTTTAAATGAAGGAGAATGGTGATCGGTCAGGGAGCGTCTGTAAATGAAGGAGAAATGGAGATCAATCAGGGAGTGTCTGTAAATGAAGGAGAATGGTGATCGGTCAGGGAGCGTCTGTGAATGAAGGAGAAATTGTGTTCGGTCAGGGAGCGTCTGTAAATGATGGAGAAATGGTGATCGGTCAGTGTGTCCTGAGCATGCGCGGCCAGTCGAGGCTGCGGGAGGAGCGCGTTCGGTGCAGGTCAGAGGATCGGAGCAAGAGGCTCAATAAACCCCGGGGCCCGGGTCCGGGCTCAGGCCCAGGCTCAGGCTTTACAAACCCCGAGTGCGGCCCCAGACCCGAATATAAAACAGTGAACATTATCCCCCCCTCACTACCCGCCGGGAAATGAAGGGGAAATGGGGATCGGTCAGGGAGCGTCTGTAAATGAAGGGGAAATGGTGATCGGTCAGGGAGCGTCTGTAAATGAAGGAGAATGGTGATCGGTCAGGGAGCGTCTGTAAATGAAGGAGTAATGGTGATCGGTCAGGGAGCATCTATAAATGAAGGAGAAATGGTGATCGGTCAGGGAGCGCCTGTAAATGAAGTTGAAATGGTGATCGGTCAGGGAAAGTCTGGAAATGAAGGAGAAATGGTGATCGGTCAGGGAAAGTCTGGAAATGAAGGAGAAATGGTGATCGGTCAGGGAGCATCTGTAAATGAAGGAGAAATGGTGATCACTCAGGGAGCGTATGTGAATGATGGAGAAACGGTGATCGGTCAGGGAGCGTCTGTAAATGAAGGAGAAATGGTGATCGGTCAGGGAGCATCTGTAAATGAAGGAGAAATGGTGATCGGTCAGGGAGCATCTATAAATGAAGGAGAAATGGTGATCGGTCAGGGAGCGCCTGTAAATGAAGTTGAAATGGTGATCGGTCAGGGAAAGTCTGTAAATGAAGGAGAAATGGAGATCGGTCAGGGAAAGTCTGTAAATGAAGGAGAAATGTTGATCGGTCAGGGAAAGTCTGGAAATGAAGGAGAAATGGTGATCGGTCAGGGAAAGTCTGGAAATGAAGGAGAAATGGTGATCGGTCAGGGAGCGTCTGAAAATGAAGGAGAATTGGTGATCGGTTGGGGAGCGTCTATAAATGAGGGAGAAATGTTGATCAGTCAGGGAGCGTCTGTAAATGAAGGAGAAATGGTGATCGGTCAGGGAAATTCTGTAAATGAAGGAGAAATGTTGATCGGTCAGGGAAAGTCTGTAAATGAAGGAGAAATGTTGATCGGTCAGGGAAAGTCTGTAAATGAAGGAGAAATGGTGATCGGTCAGGGAAAGTCTGGAAATGAAGGAGAAATGTTGATCAGTCAGGGAGCGTCTGTAAATGAAGGAGAAATGGTGATCGGTCAGGGAAAGTCTGGAAATGAAGGAGAAATGGTGATCGGTCAGGGAGCGTCTGAAAATGAAGGAGAATTGGTGATCGGTTGGGGAGCGTCTATAAATGAGGGAGAAATGTTGATCAGTCAGGGAGCGTCTGTAAATGAAGGAGAAATGGTGATCGGTCAGGGAAAGTCTGTAAATGAAGGAGAAATGTTGATCGGTCAGGGAAAGTCTGTAAATGAAGGAGAAATGTTGATCGGTCAGGGAAAGTCTGTAAATGAAGGTGAAATGGTGATCGGTCAGGGAAAGTCTGTAAATGAAGGAGAAATGTTGATCGGTCAGGTAGCCTCTATAAATGAAGGAGAAATGGTGTTCAGTCGGGGAGCATCTATAAATGAAGGAGAAATGGTGATCAGTCAGGGAACGTCTGTAAATGAAGGAGAATTGGTGATCGGTCAGGGAAAGTCTGGAAATGAAGGAGAAATGGTGATCGGTCAGGGAGCGCCTGTAAATGAAGTTGAAATGGTGATCGGTCAGGGAAAGTCTGTAAATGA
This sequence comes from Heptranchias perlo, assembly GCF_035084215.1. Classification (NCBI taxonomy): domain Eukaryota; kingdom Metazoa; phylum Chordata; class Chondrichthyes; order Hexanchiformes; family Hexanchidae; genus Heptranchias; species Heptranchias perlo. The sequence goes on from NW_027139266.1 coordinate 63,698, forward strand.
AGGAGAAATGTTGATCGGTCAGGTAGCCTCTATAAATGAAGGAGAAATGGTGTTCAGTCGGGGAGCATCTATAAATGAAGGAGAAATGGTGATCACTCAGGGAGCGTATGTGAATGATGGAGAAACGGTGATCGGTCAGGGAGCGTCTGTAAATGAAGGAGAAATGGTGATCGGTCAGGGAGCATCTGTAAATGAAGGAGAAATGGTGATCGGTCAGGGAGCATCTATAAATGAAGGAGAAATGGTGATCGGTCAGGGAGCGCCTGTAAATGAAGTTGAAATGGTGATCGGTCAGGGAAAGTCTGTAAATGAAGGAGAAATGGAGATCGGTCAGGGAAAGTCTGTAAATGAAGGAGAAATGTTGATCGGTCAGGGAGCCTCTATAAATGAAGGAGAAATGGTGATCAGTCAGGGAACGTCTGTAAATGAAGGAGAAATGGTGATCGGTCAGGGAAAGTCTGGAAATGAAGGAGAAATGGTGATCGGTCAGGGAGCGTCTGAAAATGAAGGAGAATTGGTGATCGGTTGGGGAGCGTCTATAAATGAGGGAGAAATGTTGATCAGTCAGGGAGCGTCTGTAAATGAAGGAGAAATGGTGATCGGTCAGGGAAAGTCTGTAAATGAAGGAGAAATGTTGATCGGTCAGGGAAAGTCTGTAAATGAAGGAGAAATGTTGATCGGTCAGGGAAAGTCTGTAAATGAAGGAGAAATGGTGATCGGTCAGGGAAAGTCTGGAAATGAAGGAGAAATGTTGATCAGTCAGGGAGCGTCTGTAAATGAAGGAGAAATGGTGATCGGTCAGGGAAAGTCTGGAAATGAAGGAGAAATGGTGATCGGTCAGGGAGCGTCTGAAAATGAAGGAGAATTGGTGATCGGTTGGGGAGCGTCTATAAATGAGGGAGAAATGTTGATCAGTCAGGGAGCGTCTGTAAATGAAGGAGAAATGGTGTTCAGTCGGGGAGCATCTATAAATGAAGGAGAAATGGTGATCAGTCGGGGAGCATCTATAAATGAAGGAGAAATGGTGATCAGTCAGGGAACGTCTGTAAATGAAGGAGAATTGGTGTTCAGTCGGGGAGCATCTATAAATGAAGGAGAAATGGTGATCAGTCAGGGAACGTCTGTAAATGAAGGAGAATTGGTGATCGGTCAGGGAAAGTCTGGAAATGAAGGAGAAATGGTGATCGGTCAGGGAGCGTCTGAAAATGAAGGAGAATTGGTGATCGGTTGGGGAGCGTCTATAAATGAGGGAGAAATGTTGATCAGTCAGGGAGCGTCTGTAAATGAAGGAGAAATGGTGATCGGTCAGGGAAAGTCTGTAAATCAAGGAGAAATGGTGATCGGTCGGGGAGCGTCTATAAATGATGGAGAAATGGTGATCGTTCAGGGAGCGTCTATAAATGAAGGAGAAATGGTGATCAATCAGGGAGCTTCTGTAAATGATGGAGAAATGGTGATCGGTCAGGGACCGACTGTAAATGAAGGAGAAATGGTGATCGGTCAGGGACCGTCTGTAAATGAAGGAGAAACAGTGATCAGTCAGGGAGAGTCTGTAAATGAAGGAGAAATGGTGATCTCTATATCTTCAGTCATCCAGGGAGCTCGAGCTTTGGATGCTGTTCCTTTCCTCCTCATGGGAATCTGTCTACTCTGCACCTGAACCAACTCCTCCTTGAAGGCCTCCCACTGTTGAATTATTGTTCTGCCTGCCAATTTTTGATTCCAGTCCACACGGACAAGATCCCTTTTTAACTCACTGGAATTGGTCCTCCTCCAGTTTAGAATTTTCACATTTGACTGTCCCCTGTCCTTTTCCATAACTATTCTAAACCTAATGAGATTATGATCACTGTTGCCCCATTGAAACATGCACCACCTGCCCCACTTCATTTTCCACACCGAGTCCACTGCGATACTCACACTCTCTCTCACACTCACTCTCACATTCACTCTCGCGCTCGCTCACAATCACTCTCACACTCACTCTCTCACATTCCTCTCTCACCCTTTCACTCATGGTTTAGGGCCACTGAAAGATGATGCGATGGGTTTGGATTTCAGCACAGGGAGGAGGGAGAATGTGTGGGACGGGGATTTACAGCTTTGAGGAATGAGAGAGGAAATAATGTTCCATCGAAAGTAGAGTTATCTGATCTGAATTTCTATTCTGTACTTACAGTGATAACTTTTATAAACTCCTTTTACAGGGGAGGATTTGCAGACAGGAAACTCAAACCAAAGATCACGTCAATATCTGACAGAGTCACTCGATTCATCAGGACCTAAATATCATCGGCCTTTGAATGTGGAAGGAGAAACATTTGTCTGTTCTATCTGTGGGAGAAGATTTCTAACATCAGTGTGAGTGGAAAAGCACCGAGACACACACACCCAAGTGAGAGTGTTCCAGTGCACTGACTGTGGAAAGAGCTTTAACCAGTTACACAGACAGAAAAAACACCACACCATTCACAGCGGGGAGAAACCGTACACGTGTTCTGTGTGTGGACGAGGCTTCAACTGATCGTCCAACCTGGAGCGACACAAGGACACCCGGACCACGGAGAAACCGTGGAAATGTGGGGACTGTGGGAAGGGATTCAATTACCCTTCAGAGCTGGAAACTCATCGACGCATTCACACTGGGGAGAGGCCGTTCACCTGCTCCGTGTGTGGGAAGAGATTCACTCGGTCATCCACCCTGCTGAGACACCAGCGAGTTCACTCTGATGAGAGACCTTTTAAATGTTCTGACTGTGAGAAGAGGTTTAAAAGCAAAAGTATTCTGCTGTCACACCAACGCACTCACACTGGGGAGAGGCCGTTCACCTGCTCCGTGTGTGGGAAGAGATTCACTTGGTCATCGACCCTGCTGAGACACCAGCGAGTTCACACTAGGGAGAGGCCGTTCCCCTGCTCTGTGTGTGGGAAGAGATTCACTCAATCATCCCACCTGCTGACACACCAACGCACCCACACTGGTGAGAAGCCGTTCACCTGCTCCGTGTGTAAGAAGAGATTCACTCGGTCATCCCTCCTTCTGTCACACCAGCGAGTTCACACTGATAAGAGACGTTTAAATGTTCTGACTGTGAGAAAAGATTTAAAATCAGAAATTATCTGCTGAGACATCGACGCACTCACACTGGGGAGAGACTGTTCACCTGCTCCGTGTGTGGGAAGAGATTCACTAATTCATCCCACCTTCTGAAACATCCACTTGTTCACACGATTGAGTGACCTTTTAACTCACTGACTGTGAGAAGAGCACAAATGAACTGCTGACACATCAACGCATGCCCATTGGTTGAGAGACTGTTCACCTGCTCCGTGTGTGGGAAGGGATTCACTCAGTCATCACACGTGCTGAGACTCCAGCGAGTTCACATATGACTGCAGGGGTTGGATTCTGCTGTTAATCCCATCCAGGACTGAACCATGTTCATTCTGACAGTTGGGGTTTGTTTCTCCTGATGTTAATAACCCCTATAACTGGGCTGGAGTTTAATATTCAGGATATTTGTGAAATAAATCAGCATTATTTTAAACCCTTGTTGTCGATTTTGGTCTTTCCCACCTGAGTGTTTAGCATCACCTGACTGGAGCTCAGAAAGGACAATCTGGGGGGAGGATCGTCCGGTGGGAACAGAACTTCAGCCTGGACACAGTCCTTCAGGGCCACACTGAGAGGGGCAAACGGCACTTTGGTCTTTCTCGTCTCTCTTCACTGACAGAAAAGTCACCGTTCGGCGTCCAGTCTAAAAATGACTGTGGTAATTATTCTATGAAGATTTAACCTGTTTGTGTGACAGTCCTGAGTCTACCATTTAAGGCAGGCGTTAACTCATTTAAAATAAACCCGTTTAAAATAAATGGGTTGAAGTCTGCATGAAAATAGCAGAGGGAGGAGATCACAGGAGCCTGTTAACTGCTGGTACAATTATACAACAGTCATTCGATCTCCAGATAAAGAAGGACCTGCAGTGTGTTCCACAATTCCCGGTTTTATTGATGTGTGCGTGTTAGACACCAGGATCACTAAAAATACACGATCCGGACCATCCACAGGGTGGGGGCGATCCCGACAGTTACTCTGGGATCACTCCCACTGCGGAACTCCACCTCTGACCCTGCTGAAGGTTGTAGGCTCAGGGAGTGGGGCCTCCAGGAGTGGACTGTAAGATAGCTGACAAAGATATGCTGAGGTACCAGAGGAATCCTTACTAAGGAACCGTCTGGGGTTTTCCCTCTCAGTGTGGGTCCAGCGGTGAATGATTCCTGACTCCCCGAACTGTCTTACATTTAACCCAGATCGGATCAGGATGAATTCAGTTTACAGGAGAATTGGGTCAAATATCACCCACAATCGAGGGAGACAAAAGCAGCCATTAGAGAAGCTCAGAGATCTTTGGAAAAGAAGATGGTGCCCAATTCTGAGAATAATAGCAAATGTCTTTCCAGCTCCGTCAGGAGTCAGAAGACCATTAAAGATGCTTTAGGGCCACTGAAAGACAGTTCAGGACAGATTCCCGGGCTATGGCAGAGCTGTTGAATGACAATTTCTCATCAGTCTACACTCCTGTGGATGAGGCTCAGATTCCAGCTGTGGGATGTGCTGTCAACAATAACATCATAAATATTAAAATAGAACGGGATGTCACTTTGGATAAAATATGAATTCTCAAAATGCATTGTGCTCCCGGTCCAGATGATATTCACCCCCGGGTGTTTGAAGAGATGGGACGGGTGCTCTGTGAGCCCCTTGCCTGTACCTTCAACAGCTCAATAGAGTCAGGAATTGTTCCCTGAGATTGGAAGGGAGCTCACGTAGTTCCCATTTTCATTAAAGGGGACAAATCAGAGCCGGGGAATGACAGGCCCATCAGTGTGACCTCGATCAGAGGGAAGATGCTTGAAGGGATCCTAAGAGATGCTGTTTATGATCACGGGGAAAGAGAGGGAGCCATTAGAGATACTCAACACGGCTTCTGGGAAAGAAAATGGTGTCTTACAAACTTGCTTGAGTTTTTTGAAGAAGTTGCTGGGTTAGTGGATGAGGGTAATCCGGTTCACATTGTCTATCTCAGGGATGTCAAACTCATTTCCTATGGTGAACCTGACCCGATATCCTGGCACTTGGCCTGGGCCACATTCAGCAAAAGTTATTAAACGAGAAATAGATGAAGATGAACTGTATTGGTATTTACTTACATTTAGATTTTATTTACAGCTACTGCTGCTCCCGATACCTGGCACCTCTGAGCTTGAACTATTGCACCAGCATTTAGTGTAAATGACTGGGCTGAGGCCTGTCTTGGATAAAAACATGAGGACCACTTGTCATTACAGAACTGTGTGCCCCAAACACTAACCGTGGAAGTGAATTCCACAGACTGCCTACTCCCTATGTAAAGAAGTTTCTCTTGACCACTGCTCTAAAACAGAGAGTGGGGTTAATTGTAGCGACTCACACTGTATAAGGTGGAAAGTGGGGCTCCACAAGGATTGGTTCTGGGACCACTGTTCACAATTCACATCAACGAATTGGACTCGGGAATCGGAAGTACAATTTCAAAATTTACAGATGACACCAGATTGGCGGGGTGGGGTGGAGTTTCGATAATATTGATGAAGATTGCGACCAAATACAAAATACATTAATAAACTTGCAAAATGGGTGTATAATTGGCCAATGAATTTTAATGCAGATGACAGTGAAGTGGAGCATTTTGGTAGCAAGAATTTGGAAATTGTGCCCTGTATCCCCAAGTCCAAGTCATTAATGTATATCAAGGAAAGCAGTGGTCCCAGCACCGACCCCTGGGGAACACCACTGTACACCTCCCTCCATTCCGAAAAACAACCGTTCACCACGACACTCTGTTTCCTGTTATTTAGCCAATTCTGTATCCATGCTGCTACTGCCCCTTTTATTCCATGGGCTTCAATCTTGATGACAAACCCATTATGCGGCACTTTATCTGACACCTTTTCGAAGTCCATACACACCACATTAACTGCATTGCCCTCATCTACTCTCTGTTACCTCATCAAAAAACTGTATCAATTTAATTAAACACGATTTGCCTTTAACAAATCCGTGCTGGCTTTCCCTAATCCTTGTCCAATTGACTGCTAATTCTATCCCGGATTATCATTGCTAGAACTTTCCTCACAACCGAGGTTAAACTGACTGGTCAGTCGTTGCTGGATTTTTTCTTTCACCCTTTCTTGAACAGGGGTGTAACATTTGCAATTCTCCAGTCCTCTGGCATCACCCCCATATCTAAGGATGTTTGGAGGTTTTTTGCCAGTACCTCTGCAATTTCCACCCTTACTTCCCTCAGCAACCTAGGATGCATCCCATCCGGACCAGATGACGGATCTACTTTAAGTACAGCCAGCCTTTCCAGTACCTCCTCTTTATAAATTTTTAGCCAATCCTGTATCTCTACAACATCTTCCTTTACTGACACTCTGGCAGCGTCTTCTTCCTTGGGAAAGACAGATGCAATGTATTTATTTAGTACCTCCGCCATGCCCACTGCCTCCCACTGCTACTAATTCGTTATAATCTGGGCCAGTGGTGCAATGGATAACGCATTAGGTTCGATTCCTACCTGGCTTGGATTTTTTTATGCAAAATTTTATGGCCTTCAATACCTTGCAAGCTGTCCTACTTGGTGGTGCTGCCTGGCTCCATACCTGGTAAGTGCCTTCTCAGTGCAGGAAGCAGTGCATCAGTGTCATAATCTGAAGGTCCTGAATTCAATCTTCAGAGAAGGCATCAAGGATTACGAAGCTTTTTCTCCATCTCTCACCTCATCTTTCCATCTTTGCTGCATAGCAAAATCAACAACTTTTGCTAACTGCAGCACATCAAAAGATTTGCTGCCCCTTGATCTCTCTGTACCCAAACACACAGTGAAGTTTAGGAAGTCCATGGGCGATGGACTCACTGACAACACTCTTGTTTCTGTATAATTGCCCCAAGACAAACGGTGAGTGGAGAATATAATCAACGATCCCGCGACTTCTCACAGGCCAAGTGAGCACTCCACCAGTTGAGCTAATTCCTCGTTTGCTGTTTGTAAATCGCCCCTCACAGTTCCTACCTCACACTCGCCTTCAAGCTGCTCCAAGACCAGCAGAGAAATCTTGCCTTGGGTTGCCACTCCCTGAATATATTAAATACTTTGCTCCAATCGGCGGTATCGAGCATCAGCAAGTGAGGAACAGCAGAACAGGAAGCCACAGTCATAATGAGTGATGCTGAGAAGAGCCCGAGCCTTCGGAAGGAAGACGAGGTCACCGGAAAGCGACAGCCGCCCGAGCTCGAGGAGCAGCGAGAGCCCTGACTGACTGACTGATCGAAGACCATTTTGCCTGAAATTGAGGGCGATTTGAAGTGTTGCTGCTCAAAGGCACTCCCTGCTGGTGAGCAGAGGGAAATGCTCGAGTGAAACAGCCGTGCTCGGGCAGACACAGAAAGCTTTCAGGTTTTGGAAAGGAGAAGAGGCGTCCTGTGCCTGAGTGGCAACATGTTAATCTGTGAGCTGCCTGCAAAGTTCGGAGAGTGACCTTGAGGTAATTGCTGCTTATTCCAAAATCACACTCACTCCTTCGAGCCAGAATTGAACCAGCGACCTAAGGATGACTTTATTTTGTTTTATTCACTACAGTCCTCCGCTCTACCAGCTGAGCTATCGAAGGGAAGTGATAAACAGTGCTGTCTTTGGTGATTGTTCACCGTGCGCCTGTTGACACGTTCAGACTCGTGGAGTCCGGTGCTGATCGAAGACTTCTTTTGCCTGAAAGCGAGAGCTGAGTGTTTTGAAGTATTGCTGCTCAAAAGCGCTCCCTGCTGGTGAGCAGAGGCAGAGCAGCCTTGTTTGGGCAGACACAGAAAGTTTTCAGGTTTGAGAAAGGAAAAGAGGTGTCCTGTGCCTTCATGGCAACATGTTAATCTGTGAGGTGCCTGTAAAGTGAAGAGAGCGACCTTGAACTAATTGCTGCTTATTCCAAAATCACGCGTTCTCCTTCGAGCAGGAATTGAACCAATGACGGAAGAATGACTTTGTCTTATTTTCCACGACAGTCTTGTCGCTCGACCAGCTGAGGTATCGCAGGGAAGCGGCAAAAATGTTTCACTTTGGTGATTGTTCACCGTGCACCTTTGACACACCCGGACTCGTGGATTCCAGTGCTCATGACTGAGGCTGACTCGGTACCTGCTCATACCGCAGTGCTGTGGGAGTGGGAGCTGCTCCGTGTTCTCCACAGCCTGGGCCAGTGACACAATGAATAATGGGACTGATTATTGATCTGGAGATTGTGGGTTCAAGTTTACGGAGGGTGTAAAGTGGAAGGCCGGGCCTGGAGAGCATTGGAATAGTCGAGTCTGGAGGTAAACAAAGGCACGGATGAGGGTTTCAGCAGCAGAACCTCATTCTGGGAGTTGGGATTTGTTTCTGCTGATGTTAATAACCGCTATAACTGGGCTGAAATTCAATATTCTGGATCTCTGTCAAATAAATCAACTTTGTTTCAAACAGAATGGGTCAATTACTTGATGAATTCAAGATAAGAGACGAATTGATGTCCTAATTACCGATTATTTTGCCTTTTCTCCTTTCTCACTGTAGATTATTTCAGTTCCCATCCCTTCAATTATGGCCAAGTCCCAGCTCCCCAGACCTGTGCTATTTCCTCCAAAAATCCCTGCTCTGTCCTGAATTAATCCATTTTATCCCTACACTGTGTTATTTCCTCCAATAATCCCTGCTGTCTGTCCTGAATTAATCCATTTTATCCCTACACTGTGGTATTTCCTCCAATAATCCCTGCTGTCTGTCCTGAATTAATCCATTTTATCCCTACACTGTGTTATTTCCTCCAATATTCCCTGCTGTCTGTCCTGAATTAATCCATTTTATCCCTACACTGTGTTATTTCCTCCAATATTCCCTGCTGTCTGTCCTGAATTAATCCATTTTATCCCTACACTGTGTTATTTCCTCCAATATTCCCTGCTGTCTGTCCTGAATTAATCCATTTTATCCCTACACTGTGTTATTTCCTCCAATAATCCCTGCTGTCTGTCCTGAATTAATCCATTTTATCCCTCCGCTGTGTTATTTCCCCCAATAATCCCTGCTGTCTGTCCTGAATTAATCCATTTTATCCCTACACTGTGTTATTTCCTCCAATAATCCCTGCTGTCTGTCCTGAATTAATCCATTTTATCCCTACACTGTGTTATTTCCCCCAATAATTCCTGCTGTCTGTCCTGAATTAATCCATTTTATCCCTACACTGTGTTATTTCCTCCAATAATCCCTGCTGTCTGTCCTGAATTAATCCATTTTATCCCTACACTGTGTTATTTCCTCCAATAATCCCTGCTGTCTGTCCTGAATTAATCCATTTTATCCCTACACTGTGTTATTTCCTCCAATAATCCCTGCTGTCTGTCCTGAATTAATCCATTTTATCCCTACACTGTGTTATTTCCTCCAATAATCCCTGCTGTCTGTCCTGAATTAATCCATTTTATCCCTACACTGTGTTATTTCCTCCAATAATCCCTGCTGTCTGTCCTGAATTAATCCATTTTATCCCTACACTGTGTTATTTCCTCCAATAATCCCTGCTGTCTGTCCTGAATTAATCCATTTTATCCCTACACTGTGTTATTTCCTCCAATAATCCCTGCTGTCTGTCCTGAATTAATCCATTTTATCCCTACACTGTGTTATTTCCTCCAATATTCCCTGCTGTCTGTCCTGAACTAATCCATTTTATCCCTACACTGTGTTATTCCCTCCAATAATCCCTGCTGACTGTCCTGAATTAATCCATTTTATCCCTACACTGTGTTATTTCCTCCAATAATCCCTGCTGTCTGTCCTGAATTAATCCATTTTATCCCTACACTGTGTTATTCCCTCCAATATTTCCTCCTCTTTGTCCTTTATTAAAGTCCAGTTTTTTCCCTCGAGTTTGACATCAATCAGGTTTAAAATTGATGCAGAGTTTCAGCCAATGAGGGAGATCCGGGCTCAGCCCCGCCCACTCGGTGCCGCAAGTCCCGCCCCTCACCCACTCCCATTGGTTGGAGGACCAACCGCCCGCTCGGTCCTCCAGCCCCTCTCCGCTCTTCCTATTGGTCCGGAGCTCCCGTCAATCACCCGGGCAGTGTGAGCTGAGCATGCGCGGCGGGCGGGGAGTGAGGCCGAGATCGTGTCGGCAACAGGTGAGAGATGGGCGGGGGGAGCGGGTTAATAAACCCCGGGGGAGGGGGCGGGGGCTTCACAAACCCCGAGTGCGGCCCCGGGCCCGAATATCAAACAGTGAACATTCTCCTCTCTCTCTCTACACTCCGGGGGCTCCGGTTTAGATCAGACCCGAAACTCAACACACGGCCCGCGGCCTCCGAGCATGCGCAGTGTCAGCGTCAAACCTCGTGACTCATCGAATCAGGGAGCGTCTGCAAATGAAGGAGAATTGGTGATCGGTCAGGGAGCGTCTGTAAATGAATGAGAAATGGTGATCGGTCAGGGAGCGTCTGTAAATGAAGGAGAATTGGTGATCGGTCAGGGAGCGTCTGTAAATGAAGGAGAAACAGTGATCGGTCAGGGAGCGTCTGTAAATGAATGAGAAATGGTGATCGGTCAGGGAGCGTCTGTAAATGAAGGAGAATTGGTGATCGGTCAGGGAGCGTCTGTAAATGAAGGAGAAATAGTGATCGGTCAGGGAGCGTCTGTAAATGAAGGTGAATTGGTGATCGGTCAGGGAGCGTCTGTAAATGAAGGAGAAATGGTGATCTCGACATCTTCCGTCATCCAGGGAGCTCAAGCTTTGGATGCCATGTCTTTCCTCCTCGTGGGAATCTGTCTACTCTGTTCCCAAACCAACTTCTCCTTGAAGGCCTCCCATTGTTCAATTATTGTTCTGCCTGCGAATTCTTGATGCCAATTAACCTGGACAAGATCCCTTTTTAACTCATGAAATTCGCCCTCCTCCAGTTAAGAATTTTCATATTTGACTGTCCCCAGTCCTTTTCCAAAACTATTCTAAACCGAATGAAATTATGATCACTGCTGCCCCACTGAAACATGCTCCACCTGCCCCACTTCATTCTCCACACCGAGCCCACTGCTGTACTCACACTCTCTCACACTCACTCTCTCACATTCATTCTCTCACATTCACTCTCTCACATTCACTCTCTCACACTCACTCTCTCACCCTTTCACTCATGGTTTCGGGCCACTGAAAGATGATGTGATGGGTTTGGATTTCAGCACAGGGAGGAGGGAGAGTGTGTGGGACGGGGATTTACAGCTTTGAGGAATGAGAGAGGAAATAATGTTCCATAGAAAGTAGAGTTATCTGATCTGAATTTCTATCCTGTACTTACATTGATAACTTTTATAAACTCCTTTAACAGGGGAGGATTTGCAGAGGGAAACTCAAACCAAAGATCACGTCAAGATCTGACAGAGTCACTTGATTCATCAGGACCTGAACATCATCGGCCTTTGAATGTGGAAGGAGAAACATTTGTCTGTTCTGTCTGTGGGAGAAGATTTCAAACATCAGTGTGAGTGGAAAAGCACCGAGACACACACCGAGTGAGAGTGTTCCAGTGCACTGACTGGAAAGAGCTTTAACCAGTTACACAGCCAGAAAAAACACCGCACCATTCACAGCGGGGAGAAACCGTACACGTGTTCTGTGTGTTGACGAGGCTTCAACTGATCGTCCAACCTGGAGAGACACAAGGACACCCGGACCACGGAGAAACCGTGGAAATGTGGGGACTGTGGGAAGGGATACAATTACCCTTCAGAGCTGGAAACTCATCGACGCCGTCACACTGGGGAGAGGCCGTTCACCTGCTCCGTGTGTGGGAAGGGATTCATTCGGTCATCCCACCTCCTGAGACACCAGCGAGTTCACTCTGATGAGAGACCTTTTAAATGTTCTGACTGTGAGAAGAGGTTTAAATGCAAAAGGAATCTGCTGACACACCAACGGACCCACACTGGGGAGAGGCCGTTCACCTGCTCCGTGTGTGGGAAGGGATTCACTCAGTCATCCGCCCTGCTGACACACCAGCGAGTTCACACTGGGGAGAGGCCGTTCACCTGCTCCGTGTGTGGGAAGGGATTCACTCAATCATCCACTCTGCTGACACACCAGCGACTTCACACTGATGAGAGACCTTTTAAATGTTCTGACTGTGAGAAGAGGTTTAAAAGCAAAATTGAACTGCTGAGACACCATCGTGCTCGCACTGGGGAGAGGCCGTTCACCTGCTCCGTGTGTGGGAAGGGATTCGCTCTGTCATCACACTTTCTGTCACACCAGCGAGTTCACACTGGGGAGAGGCCGTTCACCTGCTCCGTGTGTGGGAAGGGATTCGCTCAGTCATCGACCCTGCTGACACACCAGCGAGTTCACACTGGGGAGAGGCCGTTCCCCTGCTCAGTGTGTGGGAAGGGATTCACTTGGTCATCCACCCTGCTGAAACACCAGCGAGTTCACACTGGGGAGAGGCCGTTCACCTGCTCAGTGTGTGGGAAGGGATTCGCTCAGTCATCGACCCTGCTGAAACACCAGCGAGTTCACACTGGGGAGAGGCCGTTCACCTGCTCAGTGTGTGGGAAGGGATTCGCTCAGTCATCGACCCTGCTGAAACACCAGCGAGTTCACACTGGGGAGAGGCCGTTCACCTGCTCAGTGTGTGGGAAGAGATTCACTCAGTCATCGACCCTGCTGACACACCAGCGAGTTCACACTGAGAGACCTTTGAATGTTCTGACTGTGGGAAGAGATTTAAAATCAGAAACGAACGACTGAGACATTGACGCACTCGCACTGGGGAGAGACTGTTCACCTGCTCCGTGTGTGGGAAGAGATTCACTTGATCATCCCACCTTCTGAAACATTAACTTGTTGACACTATTGAGTGACCTTTTCATGCAGTGACTGTGAGAAGAGCTTTAAAAGTAGAAATGAACTGCTGACACATCAACGCATGCCCATTGGTTGAGAGACTGTTCACCTGCTCCGTGTGTGGGAAGGGATTCACTCAGTCATCACACGTGCTGAGACACCAGCGAGTTCACGAAATGAGCAGGTCCAACGAGCCGGTCTGTAACACAGGCCAATGACTCAGTGCAGCTCGTTACCCAGTCACTGGGCTCCGTTATAGCCTCTCCTGTCAGTAACACACAAAGAGAAATTGTAAATCTGAAACAGAAAGAGATAATGTATAACACTTCATATCAACCACCAGTTTTTCCCTCTTTCCGGCTTTTAAAACAATCTGTTTCACAGTTTGTCAAACCCGAAACAGCCTCTGGGATTTGCTGATTGAGAATTTCAGTGGAAATTGGGACCGTCATTAAGTATCGGAACAAATATCCCCGCTGAGGTTTCGGGATTGTTACTGGTTTATTTATATCAGTGAGTGACCGATTTTAAACTAGGTGAGGGTCTAAACCTAAGGTAAGAGCCTGGGATAGACAAGAGATTCTTCAATGTATCAAGTTAAATTACACTGATTCCACCAACACTGGACATCACATCCCTCAAACATTGTTACCTGTTACTGTATAAAACTGGTGAGGGTGGAAATGGGAAATAACTGAAAAAAAATTCATTGTTTCAAAGTTAATTCTGATCATTATTATTATACAAACATTCTACAGCCGGTCCCTTAAAAAGGACCCAATATCAAACCAGTCCCCAGTCCTTGGGCCTGTGCCGATGTTGTGATTTGCACCCGCTTCTGACTGACTTGGTATCAGACGCACTCCCGTCAACAGTAAACGGATGGAGCCGGATCCATAAGAGAAAATGAGGACCGAGCTCCGCGGTTCTCCCAGAGTGCGGGAGGCGGAGTAACAGCAGCAGACAGAGAGATCTCTCTAAACCAGCCGCTGCCGCCGGAGAGAAGCGAGTCCCGTTCCGAGCCGTGTCTGTCAGGCGCCCGCTGACCCTCTCTTCACTGAAGGGGACCGATTCAGCACCAACTCACACACCCACCATTGGATCATTGAATCACCTTCAACACCTGAATTACATCACCACTTAATCCTCTATACACGAGGAAATACAAACCTTGTCCACGCAACTTACCCTCATAATGTAACCATTTTAGCCCCGGTATCATTCTGGTGAAACTGCGCTGCATCCCCTCCACGGGCCAATATGTCTTTCCTGAGGGGTGTGCCCAGAACTGAATGCAATACTTTAAATGGGGTCTCACCAGAGCTTTCTATCTGGAACATATTTCCACGTCTTTGAATTCCAGTTCCCTTGAGATAAAGGCCAACATCACATTGGACTTTCAAATTATTTTTTTCAGCAGTCCACTGGCTTTTCGTGATTTCTGTACTTCGATCCCTAAATCTCTCTGCTCCTCCATAGTTCCGAGCTTCTCACCATTTAGAAAATACTCTGATCTGTATTGCTTCCGTCCAAAGCAGATGACTATATACTTCCCCATATTGAAAGTTTGAACAGGCTGGGGCTCTTCTGTATAGAAAAGAGGAGGCTGAGGGTGACCTGATATCGGGCTTTAAGATTATGTGAGGGCTTTATAGGTGAGGCACAGACAAGGTGTTCGCACTTGTGGGAGTGGGGACTCCAAAACGTTGGGGCCATGAATATAATCCAGTCACGAATGTATCCAATCTGGCATTCAAGAGAAACAGACTTCCCCAGAGAGTCGTTAGAATGTTCAACTCACCACCACAAGGAGCAGTTAAGGCGAATAGAATGGATGCATTTACGGGGAAGCTGGATAAGCACATAGAGGAGAAGGGAATATTAGAGTTTGCTCATGGGGTTAGATGAAGAGGGGTTGGAGGAGGCTCGTCTGCAGCATAAACACCGGTATAGTCTCGTTGGGCCGAATTGCCTGTTTCTGTGATGTACATTCGATGTAATTCTATGTAAGCTCCATCTGACACAGTTTTACCAACTCACTGAATCTATCAATTTCCCTTTGTAACTTTATGCTCCCATCTACACTACTCACTGCGCCTCCTAACTCGATGTCAGCGACAAACGTGAGTGTTCGGCTCTCTATTCCTTCATCTCCCTCATTTATACATATCGGAAAAAGCTGATGCCCCAGAACTAATCACATCCGGCCAATTTGAGTACATCCCTTATTATCCCGGGCCTCTGCCTCCCACCTTCTAACCAACTCCTGACCCATTTCAATAGGTTGCCTTAAATTCCACGCACTCTAATTTTTGTTGACAGTCTCTTATGTGGTCCCTTATTGGATGCCTTTGGAAGTCAATGTCCATCTAACACCCAGAGACACTCCATTATCGAGCACGTTAGTTACACCTTCAAAAAGTTCAACGAGCTTTGTTAGACTTGACTTCCCCTTTACAAATCCATGCTGGCTCTCTCTGATTACTCCATATTTATCCAAGTGCTCAGTCATTCTTTCCCCAATAACGGATACTGGTAACTTCCCCACAACAGGCGTCAGACTGATAGGCCTAGAATTTCCAACTTTATCTCTCCGACCCATCCGAAATAATGGAGTGACATTGACAATGTTTCAATTAAAGCAACAATTCCTGAATCAAGAGAGTTTTGATCGATCATGAGTAAGCATGTACAAGTTCCTTACCTATTCCTCTTATTCCCCCGGGATGGTAAACATCAGGTCCTGGAGATTTGACAATCTCCAATCTCATTATTTTCTCCATTGCCATTATTTTATTTACACTGAATCCCCTTGATTTATTTACAGTTTTCCTCGTGTCTCTGCTATGTTCGCCTCATCCTTTTCTATGAAGACCGATGCAAAGTAAATATTCAGCATCTCTGCCATTTCCTGATTTTCAATTACAATATCACCTCCATCTGTCTTTAAGGGTCCCACATTACTCTTAGTCACCCTTCTTTCTCTTAATATACCTGTAAATACCTTGATTGTTGTCGTTATTTTCCCTCAAGTTTTTTCTCCTTTTCCCTTTTTGGACCTCTTCGGTTTTTTCGTTTCAGCACCACAATAAACAAGACTTCGCTGTAAAGTTCGGCTCAATAGTTCTCCAATGTCAGAGCGAGAATTGTCTGAACCCCGAATTTATTTAATGTAACAAACACAAGCACACTTAATCATCCGTGTATCAACACACTGATGGATACACAAAGATAAACACAGCGAGAAATGCAGGCAGTATCAGGATGCACAGGTAAACGGACAAGGGAAAGAGACAAAGATAAAACGGTCTGTGCCTCAAACAGACAGTAACGTGTCGCTGATCGATATTAGTGAGACGAGGTGGGGAACAGGTGCTGTGAATTGGTGCTGTGGTTTAGTTGGTTAAAGCATCTGTCTTGTAAACAGGCGATCCTGGGTTCAACTCCCAGCAGTGCCTTATGTCACTTATTATTTTTACCTAATTTGTGGAATTAAGTGACAAAGTCACACTTTGGAATTGGTATTTGTTCAGGTTTGAGGAGGAAACCGATATCAGAATGACTGTTCAAAAACACCATTTCATCGCACAGACAGACCTCTCATAGAATGTGTCTGTAACACTTTAATTTAAGGACACGTTCTTGTTTCTGGGCTCGTCGGGGTCAGGGTATAATTCACGATTTATGTCATTGAGGAGCGAATGGTTGTCTCCTCGACCTCCGGATAACAGTGATAAAGTTCGAGGATACACAGAAGCGGACAGGGTGGTCGGCACTTTGGTCTTTCTCGTCTCTCTTCACTGACAGCAAAGTCACTGTGCGGCGTCCAGTCTAAAAATGACTGTGGTAATTATTCTATGAAGATTTAACCTGTTTGTGTGACAGTCCTGAGTCTACCATTTAAGGCAGGCGTTGACTCATTTAAAATAAACCCGCTTGAAATAAATGGGTTATGAATTGTGATTTCCGTGAAGCCAATGTTCCATTCCTTTATATGATTCATGTGCCTGCTCTCCGACAACAGGGGAAATGGTGGAATATCAGCTCTGCTCAGCCCGCAATGATCACGGTACATTTTCTTGCAGACAAAACACACATTGAAACCCTGGAACTTTGAGGTGATGAATCCTGAGGGAAAATAAAATTAGGGCTCGAAACATCAAACTTTTGCACCAACCGATAGCACCACCGAGACAGGTGAAGAAGTCACCCACTGAACCAGTAACTCACTGAGCTGAACTTTTTGATTGCAGTGACCAATAGAACAGCTGTCTACTGTCAGTTTACTTTTCCAAAATGAATGGTTGAAACTTGCAGGAGTGAAAATCCAACGAGCCGGTCTTCACTCTTAAACCAGCAACTGTGAAGTTAAGAGAAACGTGCCGGAGAAATACTCGATTTCAGCGCGGTGACACTGGACCAGAGTAAAGCTCAGTTAATATGATCGCCGAGTGGCGAGAGGGTGGATTTGGAATTCCTGAGCGACCGCACTGCGCATTTTCCAGATCTGCTTGGAGCACCAATCCCTTCAATTCATCACTTACAGGGACAATTCGATTCTCGGTTTCTTTTCCCTGAGGCTTCGTGAAATTTTAAAAATTGAAAGCGACCAATATCAGAGCGAACTTCGTCACCGACATGCTCACAGATACAGAGCGGCCACACTCTGCTTCAGTGAGATGAAAACCCAGAGCGGTTTCAAGCTCGAATGCAATTGGAAGCAAAGCTCATTCAATGAAAGTGCAGGTCATTGAGGTGCCTTTAAAGTCCTGATTGTTTGAACTGAATTTCTTCCGAAAGCGCTTCAGATTCAGGTGGAGTGATTTGGGGACTTCCTTTCCCTCTTCGCAAAAGTTTGTACCGCAGCTCAAGATCAATAGTCCCGGGATAAATTAGGGATTCGCCGGGGTATGAACCTCGCATCGAGAATTATACCCCGACCTCAATGAGCCCAGAAACAAGAACGTGTCGTCACATTCACGTGTCACGGTCACATTCTAAACTGGTTTGTCCTGTGCTGTACATTACTGTCTAAATATTACAGATAAGCAGAGCACTTGAGCTGTCACAGCTGTGACTTTGACTTTTCTCCCTCTCCTCTCGATCTCCCCGGCAACTGCCACTAACCACAATCTTCTCTCACACTTCTCCATCAGGAAGTTCCGAGCCTCAGTTTTCAAATGAAATAACGCCCATCTCTTCAATCACCGACAGCCCAGAGAGAGTTTCATAATTTCAGCTCCCACTTTACCCAAATCCTCCTTAAAGTCGCATGAAAATAATTATCCTTAAGTAAACAATAATATAATTAAAAGTTCTTATCGTCTGGGGTTTTGTTTCAGAAGCCACGGCTTTTAAAGATCACTGCGGATGTTTAACGAATCGCCTCTTGTTTGGAGGTTTCTGTGTGGGAAAGATCAGGAAGTGATAATTGAGAGACCGAGGATGAAGCTGTTTGATGGGAGCACTGGGGACACAGACCGTGCGCGGCTCCAGTGGAGCAATCGGTCAGCGCACGTTATTTCTACAATAATTATACACTCGAGAAATGCTGGGGTTGTGAGTTTCAGCGCCATCTAAAGTAGTTGAACCTTCTAAACATTTTGACTGGAGTTCAAGGTACAACTGGTTCCATAACACATCGACTTCTTCATGTCCCCATGTGGGCACTGAGGCTCCTCGGGCCTCCCGTCTTGCAATAGCACTCTGTACAGTTGTAGCATGACTTCCCTGCTTTTATACTCCATCCTCCTAGAAATAAAGGCCAATATTCCGTTTGCCTTCCGGATTACCTGCTGCACTTGTATGTTGACTTTTTATGTTTCATGTACGAGGACACCAAGGTCCCTCTGTACCGCAGCATTTTGTAGTATTTCTCCATTCAAATAATATTTTGCTTTTTTATTTTTCCTCCCAAAGTGGATGACTTCACATTTTCCCACATTATATTCCATCCACCAAATTTTTGCCCATCCGTTTAACCTGTCAATATCTCTTTACAGACAAGTTGTGTCCTTATCGCAACTTGCTTTTCCACCTTTCTTTGTATCATCAACCAATTTGGCCACAAGACACCCTGTTCCTTCATCCAAGCCATGAATATATATTGTAAATAGTTGAGGCCCCGGCACTGATCCCTGCGGCACCCCACTCATTGCAGGAAATTCCGATAAATTCCTGCTGCTCCAATTGGTCCGGATATCTCCTTAATCACCAGGGCGGGGTTAATGGTGAAACTGACGGTCCTGTGGTGCAGTTGGAAAATAAACATTAATTGAACCCGTCAGTTGCAACAATTAATAAAACGAAATTAATAAAAGTTAATGAAAAAAATATTTTCTGGAGTTCACCAAAGTTGGGGGGGGGAGCTTCTATGCTGTGTGTTTGTGCCGATTTAAATAGCTAGGCTTTCAGTTTATTTTCAGTTTATTTTATTATCCTTGGTCCAAACGCGCTTTTCCTGCTTCCAATGTCTTTGTTTTTCGGCCTGATATTAAGATCATCAATGGCGGCTGCATCACCCAGCATGCAGCGCGGTTCAGATTGTGCCCTATCTGAATCAGTGGAGCCCAGCGCGCAGGCGCAGTAGTGACTCATTATCGGGCAGTGTGTCCTGAGCATGCGCGGCCAGTCGAGGCTGCGGGAGGAGCGCGTTCGGTGCAGGTCAGAGGATCGGAGCAAGAGGCTCAATAAACCCCGGGGCCCGGGTCCGGGCTCAGGCCCAGGCTCAGGCTTTACAAACCCCGAGTGCGGCCCCAGACCCGAATATAAAACAGTGAACATTATCCCCCCCTCACTCCCCGCCAGGAAATGAAGGGGAAATGGGGATCGGTCAGGGAGCGTCTGTAAATGAAGGAGAAATGGTGATCGGTCAGGGAGCGTCTGTAAATGAAGGAGAAATGGTGATTGGTCAGGGAGCGTCTGTAAATGAAGGAGAAATGGTGATCGGTCAGGGAGCGTCTGTAAATGAAGGAGAAATGGTGATCGGTCAGAGAGCGTCTGCAAATGAAGGAGAAATGGTGATCGGTCAGGGAGCGTCTGTAAATGAAGGAGAAATGGTGATCGGTCAGAGATCATCTGTAAATGAAGGAGAAATGGTGATCAGTCAGAGAGCATCTGCAAATGAAGCAGAAATGGTGATCGGTCAGGGAGCATCTGTGAATGAAGGAGAAATGGTGAATGGTCAGGGAGCATCTGTAAATGAAGGAGAAATGGTGATCGGTCAGGGAGCATCTGTAAATGAAGGAGCAATGGTGATCGGTCGGGGAAGGTTTGTAAATGAAGGAGAATTGATGATCGGTCAGCAAGCATCGACAAATGAATGAGGAATGGTAATTGGTCAGGGAGCGTCTGTGAATGAATGAGGAATAGTGATCGGTCAGGGAACGTCTGTAAATGAAGGAGAAATGGTGATCGGTCAAAGAGCGTCTGTAAATGAAGGAGAAATAGTGATCTCTATATCTTCAGTCATCCAGGGAGCTCTAGCTTTGGATGCTGTTACTTTCCTCCTCGTGGGAATCTGTCTACTCTGTCCCCAAACCCACTCCTCCTTGAAGGCCTCCCACTGTTCAATTACTCTTCTGCCTGCCAATTTTTGATTCCAATCCACCTGGACAAGATCCCTTTTTAACTCACTGGAATTAGCCCTCCTCCAGTTAAGAATTTTCGTATTTGACTGTCCCCTGTTCTTTTACATAACTGTTCTAAACCAAATGAGATTATGATCACTGATGCCCCACTGAAAGATGCTCCACCTGCCCCACTTCATTCTCCACACCGAGCCCATTGCTGTACTCACATTCACTCTCTCACATTCAATCTCTCACATTCACTGTCTGACATTGACTCTCTGGCATTCACTGTGTCACATTAACTCTCTCACGCTCTCTCACATTCATTCTCTCACTCTCTCTCACCCTTTTACTCATGGTTTAGGGCCACTGAAAGATGACACGATGGGTTTGGATTTCCGCACAGGGAGGAGGGAGATTGTGTGGGATGGAGATTTACATCTTTGGAGGAACAAGAGAGGAAAGAATGTTCCATAGAAACTAGAATTGTCTATTCTGAATTTCTATCCTGTACTTACAGTCATGACTTTTCTGAACTCCTTTTGCAGGGTATTAGAAGGGGAGGATTTGCAGAGGGAAACTCAAATCAAAAATCACGTCTGATCTGACAGAGTCACTCGATTCATCAGAACCTGAATATCATCGGCCTTTGAATGTGGAAGGAGAAATGTTTGTCTGTTCTATCTGTGGGAGAAGATTTCAAACATCAGTGTGAGTGGAAAAGCACCGAGACACACACACCCGAGTGAGAGTGTTCCAGTGCACTGACTGTGGAAAGAGCTTTAACCAGTTACACAGCCTGAAAAAACATCGCACCATTCACAGCCGGGAGAAACCGTACACGTGTTCTGTGTGTGGACGAGGCTTCAACTGATCGTCCAACCTTGAGAGACACAAGGACACCCAGACCATGGAGAAACCGTGGAAATGTGGGGACTGTGGGAAGGGATTCAATCACCCGTCAGAGCTGGAAACTGATCGACACTCTCACACTGGGGAGAGGCCGTTCACCTGCTCCGTGTGTGGGAAGAGATTCACTCAGTCTTCCAACCTGCTGACACACCAGCAACTTCACTCCGGCGAGAGACCTTTTAAATGTTCTGACTGTGAGAAGAGGTTTAAAAGCAAAATTAATCTGCTGACACACCAACGCACTCACACTGGGGAGAGACCGTTCTCCTGCTCCGTGTGTAAGAAGAGATTCACTCAGTCATCCCACCTGCTGAGACACCAGCAAGTTCACACTGGGGAGAGGCCGTTCTCCTGCTCCGTGTGTGGGAAGAGATTCACTCAGACTTTCAACCTGCTGATACACCAGCTTGTTCACTCCGATGAGAGAAGTTTTAAATGTTCTGACTGTGAGACGAGGTTTAAAAGCAAATTTAATCTGCTGACACACCAACGCACTCACACGGGGGAGAGGCCGTTCACCTGCTCTGTGTGTAAGAAGAGATTTACTCGGTCATCCCACCTGCTGAGACACCAGTGAGTTCACACTGATAAGAGACCTATTAAAGTTCCGACTGTGGGAAGAGGTTTAAAAGCAAAAGGAATCTGCTGACACACCAACGCACTCACACTGGGGAGAGGCTGCTCACCTGCACCGTGTGAGGGAAGGGATTCACTATTTCATCCAAACTGCTGATGCACCAACTTGTTCACACTGGGGAGAGACCTTTTGAATGTTCTGACTGTGAGAAGACCTGTAAAAGCAGATACCAACTATGGAGACATCGACGCATTCACACTGGGGAGAGACCGTTCACCTG
Source organism: Heptranchias perlo (assembly GCF_035084215.1). Classification (NCBI taxonomy): domain Eukaryota; kingdom Metazoa; phylum Chordata; class Chondrichthyes; order Hexanchiformes; family Hexanchidae; genus Heptranchias; species Heptranchias perlo. Next base: position 86,001 of record NW_027139266.1, read on the forward strand.
CTCCATGTGTAGGAAGAGATTTACTCGGTCATCACACCTTCTATCACACCAGCGAGTTCACTCTGATAAGAGACCTTTAAAATGTTCTGACTGTGGGAAGAGATATAAAAACAACAGGAATCTGCTGACACACCAACGTACTCACCCTGGGGAGAGACTTTTTAAATGTTCTCACTGTGAGAAGGGCTTTAAAAGCACAAATGATCTGCTGAAACACCAACACACTGACACTGGGGAGAGACTGTTCACCTGCTCCGTGTGTGGGAAGGGATTCACTCAGTCATCACATGTGCTGAGACTCCAGCGAGTTCACATATGACTGCAGGGGTTGGATTCTGCTGTTAATCCCATCCAGGACTGAACCATGTTCATTCTGACAGTTGAGGTTTGTTTCTGCTGATGTTAATAACCCCTATAACTGGGCTGGAGTTTAATATTCTAGATATCTGTTAAATAAATCAGCTTCATTTTTAACACTTTATTGTAGATTTTGGTCTTTCCCACCTGAGTGTTAAGCATCACCTGACTGGAGCTCAGAAAGGACAATCTGGGGGGAGGATCGTCCGGTGGGAACAGAACTTCAGCCTGGACACAGTCCTTCAGGGCCACACTGAGAGGGGCAAACGGCACTTTGGTCTTTCTCGTCTCTCTTCACTGACAGCAAAATCTCCGTGTGGGTTAATCTTGAGGCGTGTAAGAAATGTGCCCCAGCCGCTCTCTTCCATGGTTCAGAGCTTCTCGGAACGGAACAGAAGCCTCCTGTACAACGGTGTTTAGAGACAGGAAGAACAATGTGCAATGATTAACCCATTAACAGATAGAATTTAGGATAATTATAATCAACAGTGGAAGTAGAATCAAATGTACTGTGAATCTATGTATCTATAAATGTAAACTGTACTGTGTATTAATATAGAATGAACCATGTAACGTGTGTTCAATAAGAAAGTGCTGGTGGGCCGAGAAGGATGCATGATGGTTATTATAGTCAAGTTTGCAGTTAAAACTAAAAGGATGCTGACAACAGTAAAATGGGAATGAACAGACCTAAGGGAGGAATGTGCTGTAATAGCATAATGTCTAAAAGACATGTCGATAAAGGGACTGAAGGTTCATTAAATCAAGGAGTCACTCAGGCTCAGGCCTCTCTATCTCGAGCCTCCACAAGCCAGTGAGCAGAAGTCTGTTTATACAAACGGTTCTGTGAAGACTGGCAATGTAAACTCTAAATAAGGTTCTGTTAAGTCTGTAACAACAAGGCACGGATGGGACCAGGAGTTATGCTTGGAATGTAACTTCTGAAGGTTGAGAGACATGAATAATGGTCAGGCTGAGAGATGTGGATGTGAGAGTGAACTGCTCATAAACTGAAAAAGGGAATAAGAAGAGACCTCAAAAGCTGAGGAAGGCGAACAAGATTCTGGCAAGGAAGAAGAGAACTTTTCAGTCAACAGATCACAGCACGAGAGAGAGAGAGAGAGAGACCGCACTGTAGTCACTTGGAGGGATAGAGAGAGAGAGAGAGAGAGACCGCACCGTAGTCACTTGGAGGGAGAGAGAGAGAGAGAGACCGCACCGTTGTCACTTGGAGGGACAGAGAGAGAGAGAGAGAGAGACCGCACCGTAGTCACTTGGAGGGACAGAGAGAGAGAGAGAGAGAGACCGCACCGTAGTCACTTGGAGGGACAGAGAGAGAGAGAGAGAGAGACCGCACCGTAGTCACTTGGAGGGACAGAGAGAGAGAGAGACCGCACCGTAGTCACTTGGAGGGACAGAGAGAGAGAGAGAGAGACCGCACCGTAGTCACTTGGAGGGACAGAGAGAGAGAGAGAGACCGCACCGTAGTCACTTGGAGGGACAGAGAGAGAGAGAGAGAGACCGCACCGTAGTCACTTGGAGGGATAGAGAGAGAGAGAGAGAGAGACCGCACCGTAGTCACTTGGAGGGAGAGAGAGAGAGAGAGAGACCGCACCGTAGTCACTTGGAGGGAGAGAGAGAGAGAGAGAGAGACCGCACCGTAGTCACTTGGAGGGAGAGAGAGAGAGAGAGAGACCGCACCGTAGTCACTTGGAGGGATAGAGAGAGAGAGAGAGAGAGACCGCACCGTAGTCACTTGGATGGACACTCCCGAGGTTTCAAGGAACACTCACTATTTCTCTTTGTTAAGTATCACCTTTTTGCACTAATTGTCACGTGATTAATAAATCGGTTTTGCCTTTAACCGTAATACCAGTACCAGTGGTGATCTTGTTGTTGTCACGAACCAGTCCTTAGATTGGATTAGATTATAATCCTGAAAATAGTGGTTTAAATCCTACAATTGGCGACCACGAAGGGACTATTTCTGACAACAGCGAAAACCTGGTGGGGGATAGTTACATAATATAAATTGATTATTTCTCCAGTGAAATGCAGTGAGTGGGGGATAGTTACATAATATAAATTGATTATTTCTCCATTAAAATGCAGTGAGTGGAGGATAGTTACATAATATAAATTGATTATTTCTCCATTAAAATGCAGTGAGTGGAGGATAGTTACACAATATAAATTGATTATTTCTCCAGTAAAATGCAGTGAGTGGAGGATAGTTACATAATATAAATTGATTATTTCTCCATTAAAATGCAGTGAGTGGAGGATAGTTACACAATATAAATTGATTATTTCTCCAGTAAAATGCAGTGAGTGGAGGATAATTACATAATATAAATTGATTATTTCCCCATTAAAATGCAGTGAGCGGAGTGCACACCCACCACGGGTGGCCTCATAAAATGAGGACAATCAGTTCTTCTTTCCTTGGTGAGAGGTTTCTTTAATCTGGGGATTTTGTTCAGTGGTCGAGCGCATGTTTTTGCATGTGTTGAGGTCCTGGGTTCAACTCCTAGTATCTCCCTAAATAATTTTTCACCAGAATTCCCCACGGAAAGTTGAATGACGCTTTTTGAGCTCAGCGAGTTCCAACTTCTGAGGCTCCACAAGCATTAAATTGTCCCGGAGCGGGACTTCATCTCACGGTCCCCTCAACAGCTCAACTCAAAGCAGCCGCCGACTGAGGGGAATGTGTGACGGTGCAATATCGAGCGAGCAGTCCCAGCTCTTGTTCCTGTTTGACGCTCTGTCATTTTTCCATCTCACTTTATGATTCAGAGGTTGGATTTCAGTCTTGTCACTGACCATTAGCGATTGGGTTTTTTTATTTCCACAGACTTTTTTTTGGAAAGTTCAAAGTAAAGAGGAGCAGAAACCCCGTGAACTGAAGCAGAGGTTGAACATTGTGAACACGCGGGACCGCTGGGCATCTCGATATCCTGGAGAGACGGAGCAGAAAGCTCACGGCTTCACTTCGAAAGTGTCTGCTTGTTTATTTCTCAGGTTCCTTTTGCTCCGTGGGGATGTAGCTCAGTGGAAGAGCGCATGCTTTGCATGTATGAGGTCCCGGGTTCAATCCCCGGCATCTCCAAACAAGTTACATTTCCAGTTTTGGATTCAACTGTGAGAATATCATCTGAGACTCGCCTCACATTGACACACAAGGAGAGACAAGAGTTTCTTCACCTCGCGAAAAACCGAACGCTCCGCACAGAATATAATTCAATGGGAGAGCGCCCACGGTGTTTCAATGGCTCCCATCTCATGGTTGATCAGCTTGCCCAGTGATTGATTATTTCCAGTTTCACAGATTGGGGGGAAGCAGCGGACCGGCGTTCCGACCACAAAGAGGGAAGAATAGTCTGGATGTTGGGAGCTTCTTCTTTTCCCAGAGAGGACTGAGCATCTGGAATGTATTCCCGGCTGGTGCGGTGGGTGCTGACTCTCTCTGGTGCGGCGGGTGCTGACTCTCTCTGGTGCGGCGGGTGCTGACCCTCTCTGGTGCGGTGGGCGCTGACTCTCCGCCTTTTTTCTGTTTTTTTTCTGGTTTGTGACCGCTCCCAGGAGATTCCATGTTCCCGGTGGGTGGGGCTGGTGGTGTGTGTAGGAAGTGTCCAGTCACGATGCTCCAGGCATGTGGGGCAGGATTGATGAACGAGCTGGTCTTTTCCTGCCCGTCATGTCCGTCTGTAACCCCAGATCGTCAAGGTGTTTTTAGTGAAGTGATCTTTAAGCACAAAACCCTCACCTGGGACAAGTCCTGCGTCCGTCGAAAGTGAAATGAGACTCAATGCTGTCTGTGCCTCACCTCGTCCTCCTCCTTTTACATTATTATATTGTCCGCACACAGTGATATGTTTGGTTAAGATGAAAATACAAATTATCTGGGCTCCTCCAGTCTCTCTGTGTTTCTCTCTCCTCCTAAACTGACTGTCAGATAATAGTAACTGGTGTCCTCTCCATCCCGTTCTCAACACCCATAGACGACTAGTTACTGAATAAATTCAACACTCACAGACAGTCCAGTGTCAGACAGTTACAGACGGTTTCTCTCCACCTTTCCTGACAGGACTGGCGAATGATGAATGACCCGTCAGACCGGCTGATATACAGTAAAAGGGACAGTGACCGTCTCACCAATAGCACCGGAGGTTTGTTCACAGACACAGAATCAGTCTTTCCCTTTCTATCAGTGTGTCTATATTACGCTCAGTAACAGTATCCCGCCTCCTTGTACAGCACTGGGGAGAGAGAAAGACAGACAGACAGAGAGAGACACACAGACAAACAGACACAGTATCAGTCTCACACTTCCCATCAGTGTGTCCGTTTCACACTCAGTAACAATATTCCACCTTCATGTACAGCGCTAGAGAGAGATAAAAACAGACAGGCACAGTATCAGAATTACACTTCCTATCAGTGTCTCTGTATCACTCTCAGTAACAGTATCTCAACTTCATATGCTGTACAAAAGAGAGAGAGAGAAACTGACCTGTAATGTCCCGTTTTCACAGAGTAACAAATTGGAAAATATTCCATTCCAATTGCTATTCCAAGATGGAGAGACAGAAGATGCAGTCTCATCTCTCACTGATATTATTTCAGAGACAGACACATTATTAATCCCACTCTCAGGGACAGTGTCACACATTTAACTCTCTCTTGCCTGTTGTCCCCTCTGCAATCTTGCAGCTCAGGGCCGTTCTGTATTACTCTCAGTGACCGAGTGTTTCACTCCGATTGAAATAAACTGGGACTGTTGCTGCCTGATATTAATCCTACACGGTCCCAGCAAATACACCGACTCCCACTTTCCTCCCCCGTTTCTCCAGGATTGGTTTGAGGAATCCTCCCTCCAGTTTCGGAGTCAAACGTTACTTTATCAGTAAGGGAGCCAAGAATGAACATAACCCATTGGCTCATTCCACAGCCGCTCACTTTATCTCTGAAAGACTCTTTCCCATCAAAAGAGCCCGAGAGAAACAGCAGGGATGGAAACCTCGAGTTTAATAGTTGGAGATTATAAAGTCAGTCTGGATTCCAGCGTTAGGCACTGGTGGAATCCCATCTGTTTCCCATTCTGGTGCCTGTTCCTGCACTGCCTGTGGAGCCCATTCCCTCTGACCTTTCCCCCAGACCCACTTCCTTTGCTCAGACAGGCGGGAATGGAGAGATCACGGCCCCCGGGGGAAGGGAGCAAAGAGCAGCCTCGTTACAGCAGCTCATCGCTCCGGGACCGTGTCCGCAGATGGGCTCAGAGATCGGCATTGAGTCCGGGGGAAGGGCAGGGGGAGTCCGGGGGCTGTTTGTAAGAGGCGGAGTGGATCAGGAACTGGTCCCGGAACATGGAGTGAGAGGGGGGGAGGGAGAGGTCATTCTCGGGCTGGGTGTGGACAGGGTGTGTCCAGGGGAAGGGAGAGAGAATGGGAAGAACCTGCTATTAAAACCATTGCTGCTTTCACTCCCCAAACCAGGAGTGAATGGTCCTGGTTTAGTTCCAGTCTCACCCTGTTTATTGTTATTGGACAGTGAAGAGTGGAAACAGAGCCGGACAGTAAGGATGTGGGGAGTTATACAAAGAGCATCTATTGCAGGCATCAGGTGAGAAGTGTGAAGGACACAATTTAAACAGCGGCTGTTTATTTTCGGTTGAACGGTTAGTCCCATGGGAGAGGGGATTAGAAACCTGACCTGGACAAAGGTCCCTGCCCCATCGGGTAGTCCCATTCATGGATCAGTGCAGGGGTTGGGTTGTGTCTGGATGTCACTAAATTGTTGTAAAACAGCCCAACACACCTGGTGTGCAGAAGCTGAGTGCTGCAGTGGAGTCAGACACTGACACTGTTTGTATCACTGGTTTTCATTTGTGGATATTCAAAATGATCATTAGCAGAGATATTAAACTGATCTCTATTCTATTTTCAACCTCACCGTTTCTTGGGTTACAAGAGATCATTTTTCTTCCTACAGGCGAATCCTTGAATGATCCAGAATGAATGTGATGTTTCCTCCACCCGAGGCACAAGGAGGAGTGCAGCCAGCTCCTCACACACAGGAGGTACATTATCACCCACAGAGCACAGAGACACAGACAGGTCATCAGTTCCACAGTCTCAGACAGTAGAAGTAGTCAGTCCCACACTGATCCCAAGTTCCAGAGACACACTTTCAATCCAACATTCAAACAGAGCGGGTGAGGCAGACACTGTTCCATTTGCCCCGAACTCAGTCCCGCTGACAGGTCGATACAAAAATCCCAGTCCAAAATCACACTCTCAGATTGAAAGGCACTGTGTCAATCTCACAATAGGGCAACATAGCTACGAATTAAATACCAGAGAGAAATCACACATGGTACCCGATTGAAAGGGACAGAATGAATCCCAATAATGTACCTGAGATTCCAATTGAATACTAGCCCAGAACTCTCTCACACATGACTTTAATACATGAAATATCCATTCGAAAAGTGAACCATTTGCTACAAATTGCAAATAAATCCAAACCTCACGTACAGTATCGATTGAGAAATACTGAAAGATAGTAAACCTGAGAAACAAATTAGATACCTGTTCAGAATACACTCGTTGAATGAAATTTAAAGATACAGTATCAATTCTATTAGTGCAGACTGAGATACACATTATATACCAGTCCAAAAATCTCATACAATATTAGACTGAAAGATACAGTATCAATTCCATTTCTACAGACTGATCTACACATTACAAACCAATTCAAAAATGTCACCTTATCAGTTTGAAAGATTCATTATCATCCACAATCGTACTCACAGAGATGCAGATTTAATAGTGGTCCAAAAAGCACACAAATTATCTGATTAAAACCTCCAACATTAAATCCTAAAGTTCGTCCATATTTACAAATTAAATAAGGAGTAAAACTCTTCAAACATTAAGATATTAAAGCTGAAGTATTGAACGCAATAATGTAAACTATCAGGGAATCAGCACAGACCAGGGATCAGGGCCTTGACCCAGTAAACTATCAGGGAATCAGCACAGACCAGGGATCAGGGCCTTTACCCAGGAAACTATCAGGGAATCAGCACAGACCGGGGATCAGGGCCTTGACCCAGTAAACTATCAGGGAATCAGCACAGACCGGGGATCAGGGCCTTTACCCAGTAAACTATCAGAGAATCAGCACAGACCAGGGATCAGGGCCTTTACCCAGTAAACTATCAGAGAATCAGCACAGACCAGGGATCAGGGCCTTTCACCTGTCGGAGAGAACATTGTATCACAGATCGCTTGTGATAAACCTACACATTCTGATTTACAGCCGTGCAGAACAGATGTTTGTAGCTGCGATGGCCGAGTGGTTAAGGTGTTGGACTCGGAATCCCCTGGGGATTTTCTGTGTACGTTCGAATCCTCCTCGCAGCGCTACTTCTTAAAGTTATGTTTACTGCTCAAATAACGATGAACTGGAGTTGACGAACTGCATTCCCTCTCTCAGAGAGACTCACCAGCGCGGCTCATGCTTTTAATTCGGAGCCCAATGGTCTCTTGCAAAATTGCAAGACACGTGAAGGAATCTCTCCCAAGCTCCATCTTAAATTCTGCCCGTTCGCAGAACTTGACATTGATCCTATTTCTTCCTATACTTTGATCCCACCTTGTCCCTGTCTCTTGACTCTCTGTGTTTTTCCCTCATGGACTTCTCAGGCTTCGTTGAACGGCCACGGATGATCGAACCTGGAACACTGGCAGTGAAGGGTAAAGATGGAAAGACTGAGACGGGGGGAGTGGCGAGAGGGTGGATTTGGAATTCCTGAGCGACCGCACTGCGCATTTTCCAGATCTGCTTGGAGCACCAATCCCTTCAATTCATCACTTACAGACAATTCGATTCGCGGTTTCTTTTCCCTGAGCTTGGCGAGATCTTAAAAATTGAAAGCGACCAATATCAGAGCGAACCTCGTCACCGACATGATCACAGATACAGAGCGGCCACACTCTGCTTCAGTGAGGGAAAAACCCAGAGCGGTTTCAAGGTTGAATGTAATTGGAAGCAAAGCTCGTTCAATGAAAGTGCAGGTCATTGAGGTGCCTTTAAAGTCCTGATTGTTTGAACTGAATTTCTTTCAAAAGCGCTTGAGATTCAGGTGGAGTGATTTGGGGACTCCTTTTCCCTCTTCGCAAAACTTTGAACCGCAGATCAAGATCAAAAGTCCAGGGCTAAATTAGGGTTTCTCCAGGGGATGAAACATCGAATCAAGAATTATACCCCGACCTCAACGAGCCCAGAAACAAGAACGTGTCACGGACACATTCTCTGAGAGGGCTGTCTGTATGATGAAAAGGCATTTTTGAAAAGACCTCCTGATCAGTTCCGTGTTGGATCCTGAACAAAACACAGCACTGTGTGCTTCTCAAATTCACTAAACACCACGAATTACACAAAGGCACCGCTGGGAGTTGAACCCAGGATCTCCTGTTTACTAGACAGGTGCTTTAACCAACTAAGCCACGGTGCCAATTCATGGTACTGTTTCCCACCTCCTCTCATTAATATCTATCAGCTACACGTCACATTCTGTTGGGGGTTCAGACTGTTTGATCTTTGTCTATTTCACTTGCCCGTTTCCCTGTGAATCCCGATACTGACTGCGTTTCAAGCTGTGTTTATTTTTCTGTGTCCATCAGTGCTTTGATACACGAATGAATATGTGTGCTTGTGTTTGTTTGTTACTTTAAATAAATTAGGGATGGACAATTCTCGCTCTGACACTGAAGAACTAATTGAACAAATTTCACAGTGAAGAGTTGTTTATTGTGGTGCTGAAACTAAAAAAAATCGTAAAAGGTGCAAAGAGGGAAAACGAGAAAAACTTGTGAGTGAAATTAAGGACAACTTTCAAGGTTTTTACACGTATATTAAGAGAAAGAAGGGTGACTAAGAGTAACGTGGGCCCCTTAAAGACAGATGGAGGTGATATTGTAATTGAAAATCAGGAAATGGCAGACTTGCTAAATACTCACAGAAAATCATGAGGATAATAAACCAGAGACACGAGGAAAACTGAAAATAAATCAAGGGGATTCAGTGTAAGTAAAATAATGGTAATGGAGAAAATAATTAGACTAAAGATAGACAAATCTCCAGGACCTGATGTTTACCATCCCAGGGGACGAAGGGGAATAGGTGAGGAAATTGGACATGCTTTAGTCATGATCGTTCAAAACTCTCTTGATTCAGGAATTGTTCCATGGATTGAAAAAATTCAAATGTCATTCCATTAATTCGGAAGGGTAGGAGAGATAAAACAGGAAATTATAGACCCATTAGTCTGACGTCTGTTTTGGGGAAGTTACCAGAATCTGTTATTAGGGAAAGAATGACTGAGCACTTGGATAAACCTGAATTGATCAGAGAGAGCCAGCATGGATTTGTAAAGTGTAAGTCAAGTCCAACGAAAATAGTTGAACTTTTTGAAGATGTAACTAACGTGGTAAATGATGGAGTGTCTATGGGGGTTATGTGTATATTGACTTCCAGAGGCATTCGTTAAGGTTTAACATCAGAGACTGTTCTAATTTCTGTTGACATGTGGAATTCAAAGCAACCCAATGACATGGGGAGGGAGTTGGTTTGGAGGTAGGAGACAGAGAGTAGGGTTAATGGGTATGTACTCAAATTGACAGGATTTGATTAGTGGTGTCCCCCAGGGATCTGTATAAATGAGGCAGATAAAGGAATAGAGAGCGGGATATCCAGGTTTGTTGACGACACCAAGTTAGGAGGCACAGTGAGTAGTGTCGATGGGAGCATAAAGTTGTAAAAGGAAATTGATAGATTCAGTGAGTTGGTAAAACTGTGTCAGATGGAGCTTACATAGAATTACATTGAATGTACATCACAGAAACAGGCAATTCGGCCCAACTAGACTATACCGGTGTTTATGCTGCAGACGAGCCTCCTCCAACCCCTCTTCATCTAACCCTATGAGCAAACCCGAATATTCCTTTCTCCTCCATGTGTTTATCTCACTTCACCGTAAATGCATCCATGATATTCGCCTTAACTACTCCTTGTGGGAGCGAGCTGCACATTCTAACGCCTCTCTGGATAAATATGTTTCTCTTGAATGCCAGATTGGATTAATTGATGACTATTATATTCATAGCCCTAAGTTCTGACGTCCCCACTCCCAAAAGTACAAACACCTTATCTACATCTGACCTATCAAACCCTTGCATAATCTTAAAGTCCTGTATCAGGTCACCCTCAGCCTTCTCTTTTCGATACAAAAGAGCCCCAGACTGTTCAATGTTTCAATCTGGGGAAATGTGAGGCCATCCACTTTGGCCCGAAGCAAGATAAATCAGAGTATTTTCGAAATGGTGAGAAGCCAGGAACTGTGGGTGAGCAGAGATACTTCGGGAAATCAGGAAGAGTTGGCAGACAGGTGCAAAAAATAATGAAAATGGCGAATGGAATATCGGCCTTTATCTCAAGGGAACTGGAATTCAAAAGGGTGGAAGTTATGTTAGAATTCTATAAACTCTGCTAAGGCCACATTCAGAGCACGGCATTCAGTCCTGGGCACCAGACCTCAGGAAGGATATATTGGCCTTGCAGGAGGTGCAGCGTAGAAAGACCAGAATGATACCGGGGCTAAAATGTTTAAATTATGAGGGCAAGTTGCGTGGACAAGGTTTGTATTTCCTCGTGTATAGAGGATTAAGTGGTGATGTAATTCAGGTGTTGAAGGTGATTCAATGATCCAATGGTGGGTGTGTGAGTTGGTGCTGAATCGGTCCCCTTCAGTGAAGAGAGGGTCAGCGGGCGCCTGACAGACACGGCTCGGAACGGGACTCGCTTCTCTCCGGCGGCAGCGGCTGGTTTAGAGAGATCTCTCTGTCTGCTGCTGTTACTCCGCCTCCCGCACTCTGGGAGAACCGCGGAGGTCGGTCCTCATTTTTCTCTTATGGATCCGGCTCCATCCGTTTACTGTTGACGGGAGTGCGTCTGATACCAAGTCAGTCAGAAGCGGGTGCAAATCACAACATAGGCACAGGCCCAAGGACTGGGGACTGGTTTGATATTGGGTCCTTTTTAAGGGACCGGCTGTAGAATGTTTGTATAATAATAATGATCAGAATTAACTTTGACACAATGAAGTTTTTTTCAGTTATTTCCCATTTCCACCCTCACCAGTTTTATACAGTAACAGGTAACAATGTTTGAGGGATGTGATGTCCAGTGTTGGTGGAATCAGTGTAATTTAACTTGATACATTGAAGAATCTCTTGTCTATCCCAGGCTCTTACCTTAGGTTTAGACCCTCACCTGGTTTAAAATTGGTGTCTCAATGATATAAATAAACCAGTAACAATCCCGAAACCTCAGCGGGGATATTTGTTCCGATACTTAGTGACGGTCCCAATTTCCACTGAAATTCTCAATCAGCAAATCCCAGAGGCTGTTTCGGGTTTGACAAACTGTGAAACAGATTGTTTTAAAAGCCGGAAAGAGGGAAAAACTGGTGGTTGATATGAAGTGTTATACATTATCTATTTCTGTTTCAGATTTACAATTTCTCTTTGTGTGTACTGACAGCAGAGGCTATAACGGAGCCCAGTGACTGGGTAACGAGCTGCACTGAGTCATTGGCCTGTGTTACAGACCGGCTCGTTGGACCTGCTCATTTCGTGAACTCGCTGGTGTCTCAGCACGTGTGATGACTGAGTGAATCCCTTCCCATGCACGGAGCAGGTGAACAGTCTCTTAACCAATGGGCATGCGTTGATGTGTCAGCAGTTCATTTCTGCTTTTAAGCTCTTCTCACAGTCACTGCATTAAAAGGTGACTCAATAGTGTGAACAAGTTAATGTTTCAGAAGGTGGGATGATCGAGTGAATCTCTTCCCACACACGGAGCAGGTGAAAAGTCTCTCCCCAGTGTGAGTGCGTCGATGTCTCAGCAGTTCGTTTCTGATTTTAAATCTCTTCCCACAGTCAGAACATTTAAAGGTCACTCAGTGTGAACTCGTTGGTGTTTCAGCAGGGTGGATGACCAAGCGAATCCCTTCCCACACACGGAGCAGGTGAACGGCCCCTCCCCAGTGTGAGTGCGTTGGTGTGTCAGCAGATTAAATTTGCTTTTAAACCTCTTCTCAGTCAGAACATTTAAAAGATCTCTCATCAGTGTGAAGTCGCTGGTGTCTCAGCAGGTTGGATGACTGAGTGAATCCCTTCCCACACACGGAGCAGGTGAACGGCCTCTCCCCAGTGTGAACTCGCTGGTGTTTCAGCAGGCTCGATGAATCAGCGAATCCCTTCCCACACATGGAGCAGGTGAACGGCCTCTCCCCAGTGTGAACTCGCTGGTGTTTCAGCAGGTTCGATGAATGAGCGAATCCCTTCCCACACACGGAGCAGGTGAACGGCCTCTCCCCAGTGTGAACTCGCTGGTGTGTCAGCAGGTTGAATGACTGAGTGAATCCATTCCCACACACGGAGCAGGTGAAAGGCCTCTCCCCAGTTTGAATGCGTTGGTGTTTCAGCAGTTCAATTTTGCTTTTAAAGCTCTTCTCACAGTCAGAACATTTAAAAGGTCTCTCATCAGTGTGAACTCACTGGTGTGTCAGCAGGTTGGATGACTGAGTGAATCCCTTCCCACACATGGAGCAGGAGAACGGCCTCTCCCCATTGTGAACTCGCTGGTGTGTCAGCAAGGTGGATGACCGAGCGAATCCCTTCCCACACACGGAGCAGGTGAACGGCCTCTCCCCATTGTGAACTCGCTGGTGTGTCAGCAGGTTGAATGACTGAGTGAATCCCTTCCCACACACGGAGCAGGTGAACGGCCTCTCCCCAGTGTGACTGCGTCGATGAGTTTCCAGCTCTGAAGGGTAATTGAATCCCTTCCCACAGTCCCCACATTTCCACGGTTTCTCCGTGGTCCGGGTGTCCTTGTGTCTCTCCAGGTTGGACGATCAGTTGAAGCCTCGTCCACACACAGAACACGTGTACGGTTTCTCCCCGCTGTGAATGGTGCGATGTTTTTTCTGGCTGTGTAACTGGTTAAAGCTCTTTCCACAGTCAGTGCACTGGAACACTCTCACTCGGTGTGTGTCTCGGTGCTTTTCCACTCACACTGATGTTTGAAATCTTCTCCCACAGATAGAACAGACAAACATTTCTCCTTCCACATTCAAAGGCCGACGATATTCAGGTCCTGATAAATCGAGTGACTCTGTCAGATCTTGACGTGATCTTTGGTTTGAGTTTCCCTCTGTAAATCCTCCCCTGTAAAAGGAGTTTATAAAAGTTATGACTGGAAGTACAGGATGGAAATTCAGATCAGATAACTCTACTTTCTCTGGAACATTATTTCCTCTCTCATTCCTCAAAGCTGAAAATCCCCTGTCCCACAAACTCTCCCTCCTCCCTGTGCTGAAATCCAAACCCATCGCATCATCTTTCAGTGGCCCGAAACCGTGAGTGAAAGGGTGAGAGAGTGTGAGAGAGTGAATGTGAGAGAGAGTGTGAGAGAGAGACAGTGTGAGAGAGAGAGAGTGAGTACAGCAGTGGGCTCGGTGTGGAGAATGAAGTGGGGCAGGTGGAGCATATTTCATTGGGGCAGCAGTGATCATAATTTCATTCGGTTTAGAACAGTTATGGAAAAGGACAGGGGACAGTCAAATGTGAAAATTCTTAACTGGATGAGGGCTAATTTCATGAGTGAAAAAGGGATCTTGTCCGTGTGGATTGGATTCAAAAATTGGCAGGCAGAACAGTAATTGAACAGTGGGAGGCCTTGAAGGAGGAGTTGGTTTGGGTGCAGAGTAGACAGATTCCCATGAGGAGGAAAGGAACAGCATCCAAAGCAAGAGCTCCCTGGATGAATGAAGGTATGGAGATCACCATTTCTCCTTCATTTACAGACGCTCCCTGACCGATAACTATTTCTCCTTCATTTACAGACGCTCCCTGACCGATCACCATTTCTCCTTCATTTACAGACGCTCCCTGATTCGATGAGTCACGAGGTTTGACGCTGACACTGCGCATGCTCGGAGGCCGCGGGCCGTGTGTTGAGTTTCGGGTCTGATCTGAACCGGAGCCCCCGGAGTGTAGAGAGAGAGAGGAGAATGTTCACTGTTTGATATTCGGGCCCGGGGCCGCACTCGGGGTTTGTGAAGCCCCCGCCCCCTCCCCCGGGGTTTATTAACCCGCTCCCCCCGCCCATCTCTCACCTGTTGCCGACACGATCTCGGCCTCACTCCCCGCCCGCCGCGCATGCTCAGCTCACACTGCCCGGGTGATTGACGGGAGCTCCGGACCAATAGGAAGAGCGGAGAGGGGCTGGAGGACCGAGCGGGCGGTTGGTCCTCCAACCAATGGGAGTGGGTAAGGGGCGGGACTTGCGGCACCGAGTGGGCGGGGCTGAGCCCGGATCACCCTCATTGGCTGAAACTCTGCATCAATTTTAAACCTGATTGATGTCAAACTCGAGGGAAAAAACTGGACTTTAATAAAGGACAAAGAGGAGGGAATATTGGAGGGAATAACACAGTGTAGGGATAAAATGGATTAATTCAGGACAGACAGCAGGGAATATTGGAGGGAATAACACAGTGTAGGGATAAAATGGATTAATTCAGGACAGACAGCAGGGAATATTGGAGGGAATAACACAGTGTAGGGATAAAATGGATTAATTCAGGACAGACAGCAGGGAATATTGGAGGGAATAACACAGTGTAGGGATAAAATGGATTAATTCAGGACAGACAGCAGGGAATATTGGAGGAAATAACACAGTGTAGGGATAAAATGGATTAATTCAGGACAGACAGCAGGGATTATTGGAGGGAATAACACAGTGTAGGGATAAAATGGATTAATTCAGGACAGACAGCAGGGAATATTGGAGGGAATAACACAGTGTAGGTATAAAATGGATTAATTCAGGACAGACAGCAGGGATTATTGGAGGAAATAACACAGTGTAGGGATAAAATGGATTAATTCAGGACAGAGAGCAGGGATTATTGGAGGAAATAACACAGTGTAGGGATAAAATGGATTAATTCAGGACAGACAGCAGGGAATATTGGAGGGAATAACACAGTGTAGGGATAAAATGGATTAATTCAGGACAGACAGCAGGGATTATTGGAGGAAATAACCCAGTGTAGGGATAAAATGGATTAATTCAGGACAGACAGCAGGGAATATTGGAGGGAATAACACAGTGTAGGGATAAAATGGATTAATTCAGGACAGACAGCAGGGAATATTGGAGGGAATAACACAGTGTAGGGATAAAATGGATTAATTCAGGACAGACAGGGGGGAATATTGGAGGAAATAACACAGTGCAGTGATAAAATGGATTAATTCAGGACAGACAGCAGGGATTATTGGAGGAAATAACACAGTGTCGGGATAAAATGGATTAATTCAGGACAGACAGCAGGGAATATTGGAGGAAATAACACAGTGTAGGGATAAAATGGATTAATTCAGGACAGACAGCAGGGAATATTGGAGGAAATAACACAGTGTAGGGATAAAATGGATTAATTCAGGACAGACAGCAGGGATTATTGGAGGAAATAACACAGTGTGGGGATAAAATGGATTAATTCAGGACAGACAGCAGGGATTATTGGAGGAAATAACACAATGTAGGGAAAAAATGGATTAATTCAGGACAGACAGGGATTATTGGAGGAAATAACACAGTGCAGGGAAAAAATGGATTAATTCAGGACAGACAGCAGGGATTATTAGAGGAAATAACACAGTGTAGGGATAAAATGGATTAATTCAGGACAGACAGCAGGGATTATTGGAGGAAATAACACAGTGTAGGGATAAAATGTATTAATTCAGGACAGACAGCAGGGATTATTGGAGGAAATAACACAGTGTAGGGATAAAATGGATTAATTCAGGACAGACAGCAGGGATTATTGGAGGAAATAACACAGTGCAGGGAAAAAATGGATTAATTCAGGACAGATAGCAGGGATTATTGGAGGAAATAACACAGTGTAGTGATAAAATGGAGTAATTCAGGACAGACAGCAGGGATTATTGGAGGAAATAACACAGTGTAGGGAAAAAATGGATTAATTCAGGACAGACAGCAGGGATTATTGGAGGAAATAACACAGTGTAGGGATAAAATGGATTAATTCAGGACAGACAGCAGGGAATATTGGAGGAAATAACACAGTGTAGGGATAAAATGGATTAATTCAGGACAGACAGCAGGGAATATTGGAGGAAATAACACAGTGTAGGGATAAAATGGATTAAATCAGGACAGACAGCAGGGAATATTGGAGGAAATAACACAGTGTAGGGATAAAATGGATTAATTCAGGACAGACAGCAGGGATTATTGGAGGAAATAACACAGTGTAGGGATAAAATGGATTAATTCAGGACAGACAGGGATTATTGGAGGAAACAACACAGTGTAGGGATAAAATGGATTAATTCAGGACAGACAGCAGGGATTATTGGAGGAAATAACACAGTGTAGGGAAAAAATGGATTAATTCAGGACAGACAGCAGGGAATATTGGAGGAAATAACACAGTGTAGGGATAAAATGGATTAATTCAGGACAGACAGCAGGGAATATTGGAGGAAATAACACAGTGTAGGGATAAAATGGATTAATTCAGGACAGACAGCAGGGATTATTGGAGGAAATAACACAGTGTAGGGATAAAATGGATTAATTCAGGACAGACAGGGATTATTGGAGGAAACAACACAGTGTAGGGATAAAATGGATTAATTCAGGACAGACAGCAGGGAATATTGGAGGGAATAACACAGTGTAGGTATAAAATGGATTAATTCAGGACAGACAGCAGGGATTATTGGAGGAAATAACACAGTGTAGGGATAAAATGGATTAATTCAGGACAGAGAGCAGGGATTATTGGAGGAAATAACACAGTGTAGGGATAAAATGGATTAATTCAGGACAGACAGCAGGGAATATTGGAGGGAATAACACAGTGTAGGGATAAAATGGATTAATTCAGGACAGACAGCAGGGATTATTGGAGGAAATAACCCAGTGTAGGGATAAAATGGATTAATTCAGGACAGACAGCAGGGAATATTGGAGGGAATAACACAGTGTAGGGATAAAATGGATTAATTCAGGACAGACAGCAGGGAATATTGGAGGGAATAACACAGTGTAGGGATAAAATGGATTAATTCAGGACAGACAGGGGGGAATATTGGAGGAAATAACACAGTGTAGTGATAAAATGGATTAATTCAGGACAGACAGCAGGGATTATTGGAGGAAATAACACAGTGTCGGGATAAAATGGATTAATTCAGGACAGACAGCAGGGAATATTGGAGGAAATAACACAGTGTAGGGATAAAATGGATTAATTCAGGACAGACAGCAGGGAATATTGGAGGAAATAACACAGTGTAGGGATAAAATGGATTAATTCAGGACAGACAGCAGGGATTATTGGAGGAAATAACACAGTGTGGGGATAAAATGGATTAATTCAGGACAGACAGCAGGGATTATTGGAGGAAATAACACAATGTAGGGAAAAAATGGATTAATTCAGGACAGACAGGGATTATTGGAGGAAATAACACAGTGCAGGGAAAAAATGGATTAATTCAGGACAGACAGCAGGGATTATTAGAGGAAATAACACAGTGTAGGGATAAAATGGATTAATTCAGGACAGACAGCAGGGATTATTGGAGGAAATAACACAGTGTAGGGATAAAATGTATTAATTCAGGACAGACAGCAGGGATTATTGGAGGAAATAACACAGTGTAGGGATAAAATGGATTAATTCAGGACAGACAGCAGGGATTATTGGAGGAAATAACACAGTGCAGGGAAAAAATGGATTAATTCAGGACAGATAGCAGGGATTATTGGAGGAAATAACACAGTGTAGTGATAAAATGGAGTAATTCAGGACAGACAGCAGGGATTATTGGAGGAAATAACACAGTGTAGGGAAAAAATGGATTAATTCAGGACAGACAGCAGGGATTATTGGAGGAAATAACACAGTGTAGGGATAAAATGGATTAATTCAGGACAGACAGCAGGGAATATTGGAGGAAATAACACAGTGTAGGGATAAAATGGATTAATTCAGGACAGACAGCAGGGAATATTGGAGGAAATAACACAGTGTAGGGATAAAATGGATTAAATCAGGACAGACAGCAGGGAATATTGGAGGAAATAACACAGTGTAGGGATAAAATGGATTAATTCAGGACAGACAGCAGGGATTATTGGAGGAAATAACACAGTGTAGGGATAAAATGGATTAATTCAGGACAGACAGGGATTATTGGAGGAAACAACACAGTGTAGGGATAAAATGGATTAATTCCGGACAGACAGCAGGGATTATTGGAGGAAATAACACAGTGTAGGGAAAAAATGGATTAATTCAGGACAGACAGCAGGGAATATTGGAGGAAATAACACAGTGTAGGGATAAAATGGATTAATTCAGGACAGACAGCAGGGATTATTTGAGGAAATAACACAGTGTAGGGATAAAATGGATTAATTCAGGACAGACAGCAGGGATTATTGGAGGAAATAACACAGTGTAGGGATAAAATGGATTAATTCAGGACAGACAGCAGGGATTATTGGAGGAAATAACACAGTGTAGGGATAAAATGGATTAATTCAGGACAGACAGCAGGGATTATTGGTGGAAATAACACAGTGTAGGGATAAAATGGATTAATTCAGGACAGACAGCAGGGATTATTGGAGGGAATAACACAGTGTAGGGATAAAATGGATTAATTCAGGACAGACAGCAGGGATTATTGGAGGGAATAACACAGTGTAGGGATAAAATGGATTAATTCAGGACAGACAGCAGGGATTATTGGAGGGAAGAACACAGTGTAGGGATAAAATGGATTAATTCAGGACAGACAGCAGGGATTATTGGAGGGAAGAACACAGTGTAGGGATAAAATGGATTAATTCAGGACAGACAGCAGGGATTATTGGAGGAAATAACACAGTGTAAGGATAAAATGGATTAATTCAGGACAGACAGCAGGGATTATTGGAGGAAATAACACAGTGTAGGGATAAAATGGATTAATTCAGGACAGACAGCAGGGAATATTGGAGGAAATAACACAGTGTAGGGATAAAATGGATGAATTCAGGACAGACAGCAGGGATTATTGGAGGAAATAACACAGTGTAGGGATAAAATGGATTAATTCAGGACAGACAGCAGGGAATATTGGAGGAAATAACACAGTGTAGGGATAAAATGGATTAATTCAGGACAGACAGCAGGGAATATTGGAGGAAATAACACAGTGTAGGGATAAAATGAATTAATTCAGGACAGACAGCAGGGAATATTGGAGGAAATAACACAGTGTAGGGATAAAATGGATTAATTCAGGACAGACAGGGGGGATTATTGGAGGAAATAACACAGTGTAGGGATAAAATGGATTAATTCAGGACAGACAGCAGGGAATATTGGAGGAAATAACACAGTGTAGGGATAAAATGGATTAATTCAGGACAGACAGCAGGGAATATTGGAGGAAATAACACAGTGTAGGGATAAAATGGATTAATTCAGGACAGACAGCAGGGATTATTGGAGGAAATAACACAGTGTAGGGATAAAATGGATTAATTCAGGACAGACAGCAGGGAATATTGGAGGAAATAACACAGTGTAGGGATAAAATGGATTAATTCAGGACAGACAGCAGGGATTATTAGAGGAAATAACACAGTGTAGGGATAAAATGGATTAATTCAGGACAGACAGCAGGGATTATTGGAGGAAATAACACAGTGTAGGGATAAAATGTATTAATTCAGGACAGACAGCAGGGATTATTGGAGGAAATAACACAGTGTAGGGATAAAATGGATTAATTCAGGACAGACAGCAGGGATTATTGGAGGAAATAACACAGTGCAGGGAAAAAATGGATTAATTCAGGACAGATAGCAGGGATTATTGGAGGAAATAACACAGTGTAGTGATAAAATGGAGTAATTCAGGACAGACAGCAGGGATTATTGGAGGAAATAACACAGTGTAGGGAAAAAATGGATTAATTCAGGACAGACAGCAGGGATTATTGGAGGAAATAACACAGTGTAGGGATAAAATGGATTAATTCAGGACAGACAGCAGGGAATATTGGAGGAAATAACACAGTGTAGGGATAAAATGGATTAATTCAGGACAGACAGCAGGGAATATTGGAGGAAATAACACAGTGTAGGGATAAAATGGATTAAATCAGGACAGACAGCAGGGAATATTGGAGGAAATAACACAGTGTAGGGATAAAATGGATTAATTCAGGACAGACAGCAGGGATTATTGGAGGAAATAACACAGTGTAGGGATAAAATGGATTAATTCAGGACAGACAGGGATTATTGGAGGAAACAACACAGTGTAGGGATAAAATGGATTAATTCAGGACAGACAGCAGGGATTATTGGAGGAAATAACACAGTGTAGGGAAAAAATGGATTAATTCAGGACAGACAGCAGGGAATATTGGAGGAAATAACACAGTGTAGGGATAAAATGGATTAATTCAGGACAGACAGCAGGGATTATTTGAGGAAATAACACAGTGTAGGGATAAAATGGATTAATTCAGGACAGACAGCAGGGATTATTGGAGGAAATAACACAGTGTAGGGATAAAATGGATTAATTCAGGACAGACAGCAGGGATTATTGGAGGAAATAACACAGTGTAGGGATAAAATGGATTAATTCAGGACAGACAGCAGGGATTATTGGTGGAAATAACACAGTGTAGGGATAAAATGGATTAATTCAGGACAGACAGCAGGGATTATTGGAGGGAATAACACAGTGTAGGGATAAAATGGATTAATTCAGGACAGACAGCAGGGATTATTGGAGGGAATAACACAGTGTAGGGATAAAATGGATTAATTCAGGACAGACAGCAGGGAATATTGGAGGGAATAACACAGTGTAGGGATAAAATGGATTAATTCAGGACAGACAGCAGGGATTATTGGAGGGAAGAACACAGTGTAGGGATAAAATGGATTAATTCAGGACAGACAGCAGGGATTATTGGAGGGAAGAACACAGTGTAGGGATAAAATGGATTAATTCAGGACAGACAGCAGGGATTATTGGAGGAAATAACACAGTGTAAGGATAAAATGGATTAATTCAGGACAGACAGCAGGGATTATTGGAGGAAATAACACAGTGTAGGGATAAAATGGATTAATTCAGGACAGACAGCAGGGAATATTGGAGGAAATAACACAGTGTAGGGATAAAATGGATGAATTCAGGACAGACAGCAGGGATTATTGGAGGAAATAACACAGTGTAGGGATAAAATGGATTAATTCAGGACAGACAGCAGGGAATATTGGAGGAAATAACACAGTGTAGGGATAAAATGGATTAATTCAGGACAGACAGCAGGGAATATTGGAGGAAATAACACAGTGTAGGGATAAAATGAATTAATTCAGGACAGACAGCAGGGAATATTGGAGGAAATAACACAGTGTAGGGATAAAATGGATTAATTCAGGACAGACAGGGGGGATTATTGGAGGAAATAACACAGTGTAGGGATAAAATGGATTAATTCAGGACAGACAGCAGGGAATATTGGAGGAAATAACACAGTGTAGGGATAAAATGGATTAATTCAGGACAGACAGCAGGGATTATTGGAGGAAATAACACAGTGTAGGGATAAAATGGATTAATTCAGGACAGACAGCAGGGAATATTGGAGGAAATAACACAGTGTAGGGATAAAATGGATTAATTCAGGACAGACAGCAGGGATTATTGGAGGAAATAACCCAGTGTCGGGATAAAATGGATTAATTCAGGACAGACAGCAAGGATTATTGGAGGAAATAACACAGTGTAGGGATAAAATGGATTAATTCAGGACAGACAGCAGGGATTATTGGAGGAAATAACACAGTGTAGGGATAAAATGGATTAATTCAGGACAGACAGCAGGGAATATTGGAGGAAAAAACACAGTGTAGGGATAAAATGGATTAATTCAGGACAGACAGCAGGGATTATTGGAGGGAATAACACAGTGTAGGGATAAAATGGATTAATTCAGGACAGACAGCAGGGAATATTGGAGGGAATAACACAGTGTGGGGATAAAATGGATTAATTCAGGACAGACAGCAGGGATTATTGGAGGAAATAACACAGTGTGGGGATAAAATGGATTAATTCAGGACAGACAGCAGGGATTATTGGAGGGAATAACACAGTGTAGGGATAAAATGGATTAATTCAGGACAGACAGCAGGGATTATTGGAGGGAATAACACAGTGTAGGGATAAAATGGATTAATTCAGGACAGACAGCAGGGATTATTGGAGGAAAGAACACAGTGTAAGGATAAAATGGATTAATTCAGGACAGACAGCCGGGATTATTGGAGGGAATAACACAGTGTCGGGATAAAATGGATTAATTCAGGACAGACAGCGGGGATTATTGGAGGAAATAACACAGTGTAGGGATAGAATGGATTAATTCAGGACAGACAGCAGGGAATATTGGAGGAAATAACACAGTGTAGTGATAAAATGGATTAATTCAGGACAGACAGCAGGGATTATTGGAGGAAATAACACAGTGTAGGGATAAAATGGATTAATTCAGGACAGACAGCAGGGATTATTGGAGGAAATAACACAGTGTAGGGATAAAATGGATTAATTCAGGACAGACAGCAGGGATTATTGGAGGAAATAAAACAGTGTAGGGATAAAATGGATTAATTCAGGACAGACAGCAGGGATTATTGGAGGAAATAACAGTGTAGTGATAAAATGGATTAATTCAGGACAGACAGCAGGGATTATTGGAGGAAATAACACAGTGTAGGGATAAAATGGATTAATTCAGGACAGACAGCAGGGATTATTGGAGGAAATAACACAGTGTAGGGATAAAATGGATTAATTCAGGACAGACAGCAGGGAATATTGGAGGAAATAACACAGTGTAGGGATAAAATGGATTAATTCAGGACAGACAGCAGGGATTATTGGAGGAAATAACACAGTGTAGGGATAAAATGGATTAATTCAGGACAGACAGCAGGGATTATTGGAGGAAATAACACAGTGTAGGGATAAAATGGATTAATTCAGGACAGACAGCAGGGATTATTGGAGGAAATAACAGTGTAGGGATAAAATGGATTAATTCAGGACAGACAGCAGGGATTATTGGAGGAAATAACAGTGTAGGGATAAAATGGATTAATTCAGGACAGACAGCAGGGATTATTGGAGGAAATAACACAGTGTAGGGATAAAATGGATTAATTCAGGACAGACAGCAGGGATTATTGGAGGAAATAACACAGTGTAGGGATAAAATGGATTAATTCAGGACAGACAGCAGGGATTATTGGAGGGAATAACACAGTGTAGGGATAAAATGGATTAATTCAGGACAGACAGCAGGGATTATTGGAGGAAATAACACAGTGTATGGATAAAATGGATTAATTCAGGTCAGACAGCAGGGATTATTGTTGGAAATAACACAGTGTAGGGATAAAATGGATTAATTCAGGACAGACAGCAGGGATTATTGTTGGAAATATCACAGTGTAGGGATAAAATGCAATGGATGTTGTGAAGATGGATTGTTAAAAAGTGTTTGATAAGATGCCGGACAGGAGGCTTGTTGATCAGATTAAAGCTCACGGTGTTACAGGGAATGGGTCAGTGTGGATGGGAAGTTTGATAAAGGGCAGAGTATTGGTTGATGGATGTTTTTCAGACTGTGGGGATGTAAACAGTGGTGTCCCCCAGGGGCAGTGTTGGGACCATTGCTCTTCTTAATACAGAGCAATGACCTGGGCTTGGGTACAAGGGCATAAGATCAACATTTCCTGACAACACCAAGATTGGGAGCATTAAGAACTGTGAAGAGGAATGTTAGCAACTTCAGTGTGACATCGGAACATTAGGAACAGGAGTCGGCCATTCAGCCCCTCGAGCCTGTTCCACCATTCAGTGCGATTTGTGTCAGTGACTGTGGGGTTGGTTTATATCAGACAGGTGGAGATTGGTGTCAGTGACTGTGGGATTGGTTTATATCAGAGTGGAGGTGATTGGTGTCAGTGACTGTGGGATTGGTTTATATCAGACAGGAGGAGATTGGTGTCAGTGACTGTGGGATTGGTTTATATCAGTGTGGAGGTGATTGGTGTCAGTGACTGTGGGATTGGTTTATATCAGACAGGAGGAGATTGGTGTCAGTGACTGTGGGATTGGTTTATATCAGAGTGGAGGAGATTGGTGTCAGTGACTGTGGGATTGGTTTATATCAGTGTGGAGGTGATTGGTGTCAGTGACTGTGGGGTTGGTTTATATCAAACAGGAGGAGATTGGTGTCAGTGACTGTGTTTTTTTTTATATCAGACAGGAGGTGATTGATGTCAGTTTCTTGTTTCAGGAACTGGAATTTACCATTTAGCCCCTGAAGTCCACTCCGCCATTCAATTGGATCAGGACTAATCCTTACCACAACTCCATTTGCTCTTCTTTGCTCCACGTCCCTTTCACCCCTCACACAACACAAATCTATCAATCTCAATATTGAAAATTTCAATCGAGCCCGAGCATCCACAGCCTTTCGGAGAAGTGAGTTTGTAATTTCCACTAACCTTTGTTTGAAAAATTGCCACCTTATTTTGCTCGTAAATGACCGAGCTCTAATTTTAAGATTATCAAGAAGGTGGCAGATGGAGTATAATGTGGGGAAATGTGGAAATTATTCACTTTGGTCGGAAGAATAGAAAAGCAGAATATTTTTTTGAAAAGTGAGAGTCTAAGAAATGTTGGTGTTCAGAGGGATTTGGGTGTCCTTGTACATGGATCACAGAAAGTTAATATGCAGGTGCAGCAAACAATTTGGAAAGCAAATATTATGTTGGCCTTTATTGCAAGTGGGTTGGAGTATAAGAGTGAGGAAGTCTTGCTGCAATTATATTGGGCCTTGGTGAGACCACACCTGGAGCACTGTGTACAGTTTTGGTCTCCTTACCTGAGGAAGGATATACTTGCCTTAGAAGGGGTGCAACGAAGGTTCACTAGATTGATTCCTGGGATGAGAGGGTTGTTGTATGAGGGGAGATTGAGTAGAATGGCCCGATATTCTCTGGATTTTAGAAGAATGAGAGGTGATCTCATTGAAACGTCTAAAATTCTTAGAGGGCTTGACAGGGTTGATGCTGAGAGGAAGTTTCCCCTGGCTGGAGAGTCTAGAACGAGGGGGCACAGTCTCAGGATAAGTGATCGGCCATTTAGGACTGAGATGAGGAAAAATTTCTTCACTCAGAGGGTGGTGAATCTTTGGAATTCTCTACCCCAGAGGGCTATGGATGCTCAGTCATTGAATATATTCAAGAATGAGATCGAGAGATTTTTGGACACCAAGTGAATCAAGGAATCGGGCAGGAAAGTGGAGTTAAGGTAGAAGATCAGCCACGTTCTGACTGAATGGCAGAGCAGGCTCGAGGGGCCGTATGGCCCACTCCTGCTCCTATTTCTTATGCTCTCTTGTTCTGGATTCCCCCTCCAGAAGAAATCATTTCTCTGTATCTAACTTATTGAATCCCTTTATTATTTTAAACACCTCGATGAGGTCACATCTCAATGTTCCAAACTCAGTGTTATAAAAACCAAGTTTATGCCACCTCTCCTCATAATTTAACCCTTTTAACCCCGGCATAATTCTGGTGAATCTGCACTGTACCTTTTCTAAGGCCGATTTATCTCTCCCTCGGTTCGGTGCCCAGTTCTCCAGGTGGGGTCTGACCAAGGTTCATTACAACTGAAGCATCACTTCTGTATTCCAACCCCACTCAAGATAAAGGTCAACATTCAATTAGACTTGTTGATTATTGTCAAGATTTGTGAGGAATTTGCAAAGGATTCGAGGGGATCTTAGAGTTGGGATTTTTCTTTATTCTGTCCACTCAAGGAGTTTGATAACAGACTTACTCCTTTGAATTTAGTGCTGGATTATTGGGCCTTGATGTGTTTACTTGTTTGTATTTTGTTAAATACATTTGCTGAGTGTATTTAAATTGAAGACGAGATTCCCAGGCCTGATGCTCTATTCACACATCGAAGGTGAGAGAGATGCTGTGGTTCACACGATAAGTCCAGTCGCTGAAAGTGATTCACAGACTGGGTTTTGTGTTTAGTGATCCCGGGTACATTACTGATACCTTCCCTGGATCCCAAGGCTGGGAGAGGCACTCGGGAAGGACCGGGGAGCTGGGACTTGGCCATGAGAGTAATTGAAGGTATGAGAACTGAAATAATCTGCAGTGAGAAAGGAGAAAAGGCAAAATAATCGGTAATGAGGACATCAATTAGTCTCTTATCTTGAATTCATCAAGTAATTGACCCATTCTGTTTGAAACAAAGTTGATTTATTTGACATCGATCCAGAATATTGAATTTCAGCCCAGTTATTGCGGTTATTAACATCAGCAGAAACAAATCCCAACTTCCAGAATGAGGTTCTGCTGCTGAAACCCTCATCCGTGCCTTTGTTTACCTCCAGACTCGACTATTCCAATGCTCTCCAGGCCCGGCCTTCCACTTTACACCCTCCGTAAACTTGAACCCACAATCTCCAGATCAATAATCAGTCCCATTATTCATTGTGTCACTGGCCCAGGCTGTGGAGAACACGGAGCAGCTCCCACTCCCACAGCACTGCGGTATGAGCAGGTACCGAGTCAGCCTCAGTCATGAGCACTGGAATCCACGAGTCCGGGTGTGTCAAAGGTGCACGGTGAACAATCACCAAAGTGAAACATTTTTGCCGCTTCCCTTCGATACCTCAGCTGGTCGAGCGACAAGACTGTCGTGGAAAATAAGACAAAGTCATCCTTCCGTCATTTGTTCAATTCCTGCTCGAAGGAGAACGTGTGATTTTGCAATAAGCAGCAATTAGTTCAAGGTCGCTCTCTTAACTTTACAGGCACCTCACAGATTAACATGTTGCCATGAAGGCACAGGACGCCTCTTTTCCTTTCTCAAATCTGAAAACTTTCTGTGTCTGCCCAAACAAGGCTGCTCTGCCTCTGCTCACCAGCAGGGAGCGCTTTTGAGCAGCAACACTTCAAAACACTCAGCTCTCGCTTTCAGGCAAAAGAAGTCTTCGATCAGCACCGGACTCCACGAGTCTGAACGTGTCAACGGGCGCACGGTGAACAATCACCAAAGACAGCACTGTTTATCACTTCCCTTCGATAGCTCAGGGGTAGAGCGGAGGACTGTAGTGAATAAAACAAAATGAAGTCATCCTTCGGTCGCTGGTTCAATTCCGGCTCGAAGGAGTGAGTGTGATTTTGGAATAAGCAGCAATTACCTCAAGGTCACTCTCTGAACTTTGCAGGCAGCTCACAGATTAACATGTTGCCACTCAGGCACAGGACACCACTTTTCCTTTCCAAAACCAAAAGGCTTTCTGTGCTGCCCGAGCACGGCTGTTTCACTCGAGCATTTCCCTCTGCTCACCAGCAGGGAGTGCCTTTGAGCAGCAACACTTCAAATCGCCCTCAATTTCAGGCAAAATGGTCTTCGATCAGTCAGTCAGTCAGGGCTCTCGCTGCTCCTCGAGCTCGGGCGGCTGTTGCTTTCCGGTGACCTCGTCTTCCTTCCGAAGGCTCGGGCTCTTCTCAGCATCACTCATGATTACTGCGGCTTCCCGTTCTGCTGTTCCTCACTTGCTGATGCTCGATACCGCTGATTGGAGCAAAGTATTTAATATATTCAGGGATCGGCAACCCAAGGCAAGATTTCTCTGCTGGTCTTGGAGCAGCTTGAAGGCGAGTGTGAGGCAGGAACTGTGAGGGGCGATTTACAAACAGCAAACGAGGAATTCGCTCAACTGGTGGAGCGCTCACTTGGCCTGTGAGAAGTAGCGGGATCGTTGATTATATTCTCCACTCACCGTTTGTCTTGGTGCAATTATACAGAAACAAGAGTGTTGTCAGTGAGTCCATCGCCCATGGACTTCCTAAACTTCACTGTGTGTTTGGATGCAGAGAGATCAAGGGGCAGCAAATCTTTTGATGTGCTGCAGTAAGCAAAAGTTCTTGATTTTGCGATGCAGCAAAGATGGAAAGATGAGGTGAGAGATGGAAAAAAAGCTTCGTAATCCTTGATACCTTCTCTGAAGATTGAATTCAGGACCTTCAGATTATGACACTGATGCACTGCTTGCTGCACTGAGAAGGCACTTACCAGGTATGGAGCCAGGCAGCACCACCAAGTAGGACAGCTTGCAAGGTATTGAAGGCCATAAAATTTTGCATAAAAAAATCCAAGCCAGGTAGGAATCGAACCGAATGCGTTATCCATTGCACCACTGGCCCAGATTATAACGAATTAGTAGCAGTGGGAGGCAGTGGGCATGGCGGAGGTACTAAATAAATACATTGCATCTGTCTTTCCCAAGGAAGAAGACGCTGCCAGAGTGTCAGTAAAGGAAGATGTAGTTGAGACACTGGATTGGCTGAAAATTTATAAAGAGGAGGTACTGGAAAGACGAGCTGTGCTTAAAGTAGATACGTCATCTGGTCCGGATGGGATGCATCCTCGGTTGCTGAGGGAAGTAACGGTGGAAATTGCAGAGGTACTGGCAAAAAACCTCCAAACATCCTTAGATATGGGGGTGATGCCAGAGGACTGGAGAATTGCAAATGTTACACCCCTGCTCAAGAAAGGGTGAAAGAAAAAATCCAGCAACTGCTAACCAGTCAGTTTAACCTCGGTCGTGGAGAAAGTTCGAGCAACGATAATCCGGGACAGAATTAGCAGTCACTTGGATAAGGATTAGGGAAAGCCAGCACGGATTTGTTAAAGGCAAATCGTGTTTAATTAAATTGATACATTTTTGATGAGGAAACAGAGAGCAGATGAGGGCAATGCAGTTAATGTGGTGTGTATGGACTTCGAAAAGGCGTCAGATAAAGTGCCGCATAATGGGTTTGTCATCAAGATTGAAGCCCATGGAATAAAAGGGGCAGTAGCAGCATGGATACAGAATTGGCTAAATAACAGGAAACAGAGTGTAGTGGTGAACGGTTGTTTTTCGGAATGGAGGGAGGTGTACAGTGGTGTTCCCCAGGGGTCGGTGCTGGGACCACTGCTTTCCTTGATATAATGTGGAGATGCCGGTGATGGACTGGGGTTAACAATTGTAAACAATTTTGCAACACCAAGTTATAGTCCAACGATTTTATTTTTAATCCCACAAGCTTTCGGGGGCTTTCCCCTTCCTCAGGCGGTGTGGAAAACTTCTTTACATCGGGAGTAGGCAGTCTGTGGAATTCACTTCCACGGTTAGTGTTTGGGGCACACAGTTCTGTAATGACAAGTGGTCCTCATGTTTTTATCCAAGACAGGCCTCAGCCCAGTCATTTACTCTAAATGTTGGTGCAATAGTTCAAGCTCAGAGGTGCCAGGTACCGGGAGCAGCAGTAGCTGTAAATAAAATCTAAATGTAAGTAAATACCAATACAGTTCATCTTCATCTATTTCGAGTTTAATAACTTTTGCTGAATGTGGCCCAGGCCAAGTGCCAGGATATCGGGTCAGGTTCACCATAGGAAATGAGTTTGACATCCCTGAGATAGACAATGTGAACCGGATTACCCTCATCCACTAACCCAGCAACTTCTTCAAAAAACTCAAGCAAGTTTGTAAGACACCATTTTCTTTCCCAGAAGCCGTGTTGAGTATCTCTAATGGCCCCTTCTCTTTCCCCGTGATCATAAACAGCATCTCTTAGGATCCCTTCAAGCATCTTCCCTCTGATCGAGGTCACACTGATGGGCCTGTCATTCCCCGGCTCTGATTTGTCCCCTTTAATGAAAATGGGAACTACGTGAGCTCCCTTCCAATCTCAGGGGACAATCCCTGACTCTATTGAGCTGTTGAAGATACAGGCAAGGGGCTCACAGAGCACCCGTCCCATCTCTTTAAACACCCGGGGGTGGATATCATCTGGACCTGGAGCACAATGCATTTTGAGAATTCATATTTTATCCAAAGTGACATCCCATTCTATTTTAATATTTATGATGTTATTGTTGACAGCACATCCCACAGCTGGAATCTGAGCCTCATCCACAGGAGTGCAGACTGATGAGAAATAGTCATTCAACAGCTCTGCCACAGCCCGGGAATCTGTCCTGAACTGTCTTTCAGTGGCCCTAAAGCATCTTTAATGGTCTTCTGACTCCTGACGTAGCTGGAAAGACATTTGCTATTATTCTCAGAATTGGGCACCATCTTCTTTTCCAAAGATCTCTGAGCTTCTCGAATGGCTGCTTTTGTCTCCCTCGATTGTGGGTGATATTTGACCCAATTCTCCTGTAAACTGAATTGATCCTGATCCGATCTGGGTTAAATGTAAGACAGTTCGGGGAGTCAGGAATCATTCATCGCTGGACCCACACTGAGAGGTAAAACCCCAGACGGTTCTTTAGTAAGGATTCCTCTGGTACCTCAGCATATCTTTGTCAGCTATCTTACAGTCCACTCCTGGAGGCCCCACTCCCTGAGCCTGCAACCTTGAGCAGGGTCAGTGGTGGAGTTCCGCAGTGGGAGTGATCCCAGAGTAACTGTCGGGATCGCTCCCACCCTGTGGATGGTCCGGATCGTGTATTTTTAGTGATCCTGGTGTCTAACACGCACACATCAATAAAACCGTGAATTCTGGAAACACACTGCAGGTCCTTCTTTATCTGGAGATCGAATGACTGTTGTATAATTGTACCAGCAGTTAACAGGCTCCTGTGAACTCCTCCCTCTGCTATTTTGATGCAGACTTTAACCCATTTATTTTAAATGGGTTTATTTTAAATGAGTTAACGCCTGCCTTAAATGGTAGACTCAGGACTGTCACACAAACAGGTTAAATCTTCATAGAATAATTACCACAGTCATTTTTAGACTGGACACCGCACAGTGACTTTTCTGTCAGTGAAGAGAGACGAGAAAGACCAAAGTGCCGTTTGCCCCTCTCAGTGTGGCCCTGAAGGACTGTGTCCAGGCTGAAGTTCTGTTCCCACCGGACGATCCTCCCCCCAGATTGTCCTTTCTGAGCTCCAGTCAGGTGATGCTAAACACTCAGGTGGGAAAGACCAAAATCTACAACAAGGGTTTAAAACAAAGCTGATTTATTTAACAGATATCCAGAATATTAAACTCCAGCCCAGTTATAGGGGTTATTAACATCAGCAGAAACAAACCCCAACTGTCAGAATGAACATGGTTCAGTCCTGGATGGGATTAACAGCAGAATCCAACCCCTGCAGTCATATGTGAACTCGCTGGAGTCTCAGCACATGTGATGACTGAGTGAATCCCTTCCCACACACGGAGCAGGTGAACAGTCTCTCAACCAATGGGCATGCGTTGATGTGTCAGCAGTTCATTTCTGCTTTTCAAGCTCTTCTCACAGTCACTGCATTAAAAGGTCACTCAATAGTGTCAACAAGTTAATGTTTCAGGAGGTGGGATGATCGAGTGAATCTCTTCCCACACACGGAGCAGGTGAAAAGTCTCTCCCCAGTGTGAGTGCGTCGATGTCTCAGCAGTTCGTTTCTGATTTTAAATCTCTTCCCACAGTCAGAACATTGAAAGGTCTCTTATCAGTGTGAACTTGCTGGTGTGACAGAAGGTGGGATTGACAATCCGGATTATTTCCCCTCAGTCTGGTTCAGTAATAACTGAAGTCGAATACATTTTAAAGTTCAACACATCTTTAATAGCAGGGTTCTTAGTCTGCAGCATTGATTTGGACTCCTGATAGAGTCCCTCTATGCTGGCAGAGCAAGAACAAAAACATACAGAAATCCACACGTTTTTATACAGATGAATAGGGTTGGAACATACTTAACGAGGGTCAACACCAATCATAAGCCGGGCATAGGTTGCCATGCGAGGTTACATTATTTCCGGCCAATCATAAATCGTCCATGTGCTGATCATGCTGCTGTTAGACATCAAAGGGTATACTTCCTCATCTTCCAACTTGGAATGTTCTTCCCTGTTCCTCCTGTTCCTTATCTCCCAACCTGGAATGTCTTTCAACTTTGGCTAAGCTCGTTACCGATATTGATCTGCCATAAACATGGAGACATTCAGACCAGTCCTTGACTCACATCAAAGACCTATCATTGATAAGACAATGCAGGCCTGCTGACTAAGCAAACATATGGCCCAGCAGGAGGGCCAGGCCACTTGTATCAATCTCAGTTACTAACTAATTAACCCTTTCTAACCATTTTGCATTCTGCTTCTTTGCCACGTAGGCATCTTAATATTTTACTGAAAACTGACCACGTAGGGATCCTCAGGATGACCGAGTGAATCTCTTCCCACACACTGTGCAGGTGAACGGCCTCTCCCCAGTGTGGGAGCGTTGGTGTGTCAGCAGATTCCTTTTGCTTTTAAACCTCTTCTCACAGTCAGAACATTTAAAAGGTCTCTCATCAGTGTGAACTCGCTGGTGTTTCAGCAGGGTGGATGACTGAGCGAATCCCTTCCCACACACGGAGCAGGTGAACGGCCTCTCCCCAGTGTGACTGTGTCGATGAGTTTCCAGCTCTGAAGGGCAATTGAATCCCTTCCCACAGTCCCCACATTTCCACGGTTTCTCCGTGGTCCGGGTGTCCTTGTGTCTCTCCATGTTGGACGATCAGTTGAAGCCTCGTCCACACACAGGACACGTGTACGGTTTCTCCCCGCTGTGAATGGTGCGATGTTTTTTCTGGCTGTGTAACTGATTAAAGCTCTTTCCACAGTCAGTGCACTGGAACACTTTCACTCGGGTGTGTGTGTCTCGGTGATTTTCCACTCACACTGATGTTTGAAATCTTCTCCCACAGACAGAACAGACAAACATTTCTCCTTCCACATTCAAAGGCCGATGATGTTCAGGTCCTGATGAATCGAGTGACTCTGTCAGATCTTGATGTGATCTTTGGTTTGAGTTTCCCTCTGCAAATCCTCCCCTGTAAAAGGTGTTTATAAAAGTTATCACTGTAAGTACAGGATAGAAATTCAGATCAGATAACTCTACTTTCTATGGAACATTCTTTCCTCTCTCATTCCTCAAAGCTGTAAATCCCTGTCCCACACACTCTCCCTCCTCCCTGTGCTGAAATGTAAACCCATCGCATCATCTTTCAGTGGCCGAAAACCATAAGTGAAAGGGTGAGAGAGTGAGTGTGAGAGAGTGAGTGTGAGAGAGTGTGAGAGAGCGCAAGAGTGAATGTGAGAGTGAGTGTGTGTGAGAGAGTGTGAGGAAGTGAGTGTGAGAGAGTGAGTGTGAGAAAGTGTGAATACAGCAGTGGGCTAGGTGTGCAGAATGAAGTGGGGCAGGTGGAGCACGTTTCAGTGGGGCAGCAGTGATCATAATCTCATTAGGTTTAGAACAGTTATGGAAAAGGACAGGGGACAGTCAAATGTCAAAATTCTTAACTGGAGGAGGGCGAATTTCATGAGTTAAAAAGGGATCTTGTCCGGGTGGATTGGAATCAAAAATTGGCAGGCAGAACAGTAATTGAACAATGGGAGGCCTTCAAGGAGGAGTTGGTTCGGGGACGGAGTGGACAGATTCCCACGAGGAGGAAAGGCACCGCATCCAAAGCTGGAGCTCCCTGGATGACTGAAGATATAGAGATCACCAATTCTCCTTCATTTACAGACGCTCCCTGACCGATCAACATTTCTCCTTCATTTCCAGACGCTCCCCGACCGATCACCATTTCTCCTTCATTTACAGACGCTCCCTGACCGATCACCATTTCTCCTTCATTTACAGACGTTCACTGACCGATCACCATTTCTCCTTCATTTACAGACGCTCCCCGACCGATCACCATTTCTCCTTCATTTACAGACGCTCCCTGATCGATCACCATTTCTCCTTCATTTACAGACACTCCCTGACCGATCAACATTTCCCCTTCATTTACAGACGCTCCCTGACCGATCACCATTTCTCCTTCATTTACAGACGTTCCCTGACCGATCAACATTTCCCCTTCATTTACAGACGCTCCCTGACCGATCAACATTTCCCCTTCATTTACAGACGCTCCCTGACTGATCACTATTTCTCCTTCATTTACAGACGTTCCCTGACCGATCACCATTTCTCCTTCATTTACAGACGTTCCCTGACCGATCACCATTTCTCCTTCATTTACAGACGTTCCCTGACCGATCAACATTTCCCCTTCATTTACAGACGCTCCCTGACTGATCACTATTTCTCCTTCATTTACAGACGTTCCCTGACTGATCACCATTTCTCTTTCATTTGCAGACGCTCCCTGACCAGTCACCATTTCTCCTTCATTTACAGACGCTCCCTGACCGATCCCCATTTCTCCTTCATTTACAGACGTTCCCTGACCGATCACCATTTCTCCTTCATTTACAGACGCTCCCTGACCGAGCCCCATTTCCCCTTCATTTCCCGGCGGGTAGTGAGGGGGGGATAATGTTCACTGTTTTATATTCGGGTCTGGGGCCGCACTCGGGGTTTGTAAAGCCTGAGCCTGGGCCTGAGCCCGGACCCGGGCCCCGGGGTTTATTGAGCCTCTTGCTCCGATCCTCTGACCTGCACCGAACGCGCTCCTCCCGCAGCCTCGACTGGCCGCGCATGCTCAGGACACACTGACCGGTAATGAGTCACTACTGCGCCTGCGCACTGTGCTCCACTGATTCAGATAGGGCACAATCTGAACCGCGCTGCATGCTGGGTGATGCAGCCGCCATTGATGATCTTAATATCTGGCCGAAAAGCAAAGACATTTGAAGCAGGGCGAGCGCGTTTGGACCAAGGATAACAAAATAAACTGAAAGCCCAGCCCTTCGTGCCATTTAAACCGGCACAAACACACAGCATAGAAGCCCCCGCCCCACATTGGTGTACTCCAGAAAATATTTTTTTCGGTAACTTTTATTAATTTCGTTTTATTAATTGTTGCAACTGACGGGTTCAATTAATGTTTATTTTCCAACTGCACCTCAGGACCGTCAGTTTCACTATTAACCCCGCCCTGGTGATTAAGGAGATATCCGGACCAATAGGAGCAGCAGGAATTGATAGGAATTTCCTTTTATCGGTGGGGTGCCGCAGCGATCAGTGCTGGGGTCTCAACTATTTACAATATATACCAATGGCTTGGATGAAGGAACAGAGTGTCTTGTGGCCAAATTTGTTGATGATACAAAGATTGGTGGAAAAGCAAATTGCGATAAGGATACAAAGTGTCTGTCAAGAGATATTGACAGGTTAAGCAGATGGGCAAAAATTTGGTAAATGGAATATAATGTGGGAAAATGTGAAGTCATCCACTTTGGGAGGAAAAATAAAACAGCAAAATATTATTTGAATGGAGAAATACTACAAAACGCTGCGGCACAGAGGGATCTGGGTGTCCTCGTACATGAAACATAAAAAGTCAACATACAAGTGCAGCAGGTTATCCGGAAGGCAAACGGAATATTGGCCTTTATTTCTAGGAGGATGGAGTATAAAAGCAGGGAAGTCATGCGACAACTCTACAGTGTGCTGGTGAGACCACATCTGGAGTACTGCGTACAGTTCTGGTGGCCTTATTTAAGGAAGGGCATACTTGCATTGGAGGCAGTTCAGAGAAGGTTCACTAGGTTGATTCCGGGCATGGAAGTGTTGTCTTATGAGGAAAGATTGAACAGGTTGGGTCTATACTCATTGGAGTTTAGAAGAATGAGAAGAGATCTTATTGAAACATACAAGATTCTGAGGGGACTCGACAGGGTTGATGCTGAGAGGATGTTACCCCTCATGGGGGAATCTAAAACTAGGGGGTATAGTCTCAGAATAAGGGGTCGCCCGTTTAAGACGGAAATGAGGAGGAATTTCTTCTTCCAGAGGGTCGTAAATCTTTGGAATGCTTTACCACATAAAGCTGTGGAGGCTGATTCATTGAATACATTCAAGGCTGAGTTAGACAAATTTTTAATCAGCAAAGGATTCAAAGGATATGGGGAAAGGGCGCGAAAGTCGAATTAATCTAAAAATTAGATCAGCCATGATCTCATTAAATGGTGGATCAGGCTCGAGGGGCCGAATGGCCTCCTCCTGCTCCTTTCTCTGATGGCCTTTTGGTAAATTGACTGGAGAGATGAGCGGACAGCTGGTCCTGCAACCAATCAGGGTGTGTGAGGGGCGGGAGTTGCGGCACCGAATGGGCGGGTCTAAGCCCAGATGTCCCTCATTGTCTGAAGCATCTTTCGCTCCAGGAGAAAACTCGACCTTTCTGTTGTGGCTTGAAACAGATGAAACCAGATGAGGTGGAGCAAACATTTCAACATTTGTTAGAAAAACACATGAATTAAGAACAGCCAACATGGATTATTTGAGATATCTCAAGTCTACTGATAAAGGGAATGTAATGGATGTTGTGTAGATGGATTGTGAAAAGGTATTTGACAAGCTGCCGGACAGGAGACCATTAAAATGAATGGGGCAGTGTGGGTGGAATTTGTGTGAAGGGCAGAAAACAGAGAGTCGTGGTTAATGGATGTTCTTCAGACTGGAGGGATGTAAACAGTGGTGTCCCCCAGGGTCAGTTTTGGGACCATTGCTCTTCTCAATATAGAGAATGATCTGAGCTTGGGTATGTGGGACACAAGGTGAAAATCTCCAGATGACGCCAAAATTGGCAGCGTGGGGAACTGTGAAGAGGAGTGTCAGTGACTTCATTGTGACGTGCACAGATTGTCTTATTAATTAACAAGTCTGAGGGTCAGCAACTTTAATACCTTATTAAGAAATATATGAGCAAATTCTCTTTCCTCCACCAGAGTAAACATGCAAGTCCTCCGTATACACGAGATGATCCCGCTGGATGGAACCTCAGGCGCCCTGAGCTTGATCTCCGGTGTCTCCAGTCCCAACTGTCCCTTACATCAGTATCCCCTCACTTTTATACCCTGTTGTGATCCATCTCTGTCACTGGAGCTGGAACTTCCCTAATCTGTGGTTTACAAGAACACATTGCTTGGTTCCCAGCAGTTATTTTTCTTCAGTAGCGTTCTCATGACCCCTAAACTACCCTGCTTACTGTTAAATAAAATCATAGAATCAATGAAATTTATAGCACAGAAAGAGGCCATTCGGCCCAACATGTCCGTGCCGGCCGAAAAAGAGCTATCCAGCTTGATCCCACTTTCCAGCTCTTGGTCTGTAGCCTTGTAGTCACGGCACTTCAAGTACATACCCACGTACTCTTTAAATGCGATGAGGGTTTCTGCCTCTATCACCCTTTCAGGCAGTGAGTTCCAGACCCCCACATCCCTTGGGTGAAAGAATTTCTCCTCAACTCCCCACTAATCCTCCTACCAATCACTTTAAATCTATGCCCCTGGTTATTAACCTCTCTGCGAAGGGAAATTGGTCCTTCCAATCCACGCTATCTGGGACCCTCATAATTTTGCACACCACAATTAAATCTGCCTTCAGTCTCCTCTGTTCCAAAGAAAACATCCCCAACCTATCCAATCTTTCCTCTTAGCTAAAATTCTACAGTCCAGGCAATACCCTTGTAAATCTTTCTTGCCTTGTATATAAAATGTCTGCTATTTGAAAGTCATGACATTGATCAAAGTCTGCATTGAGTTTTCTTGCCATTTGTGTCAAGATTTTGAAAAGATCTTCTACCTGACACTTGAAATGTTACCGACCTTTAACTGTAGCTCACAGGGTCTTAACAGTCACTGTTATCGTTGGCCTTTTATGTATCTTCTTGTGCTCCGTCTCCTTAACAACACCAGCTGATCACAGCAATGTTTTCTTCAAATTAAACCCCAGTGTGAAAAAAATGCACAATTTCAGAGCGAAGCAACTTATGCAGGATTGGTGGGAGATGCGACTGGAGATAATGGGCCTGGGACAGTGAGAACATCTCTTGAGCATGAAGATATTCAGTATCCGAAGAAGCAGGGAGATGAGGTCGTTGTGTCTATTTATCCTGGTATCTGCAAAATCCATCGTCTCTCAATACCCAGCATCATTCTTCACCTCCCCTGCTTTCCAGTTAAGGTATTTTTTCTCGTTAAGTCTCAGTATTTGCTTTGAACATCTAATTCACCGGCATCTGGAGGAGCAGAGGAAGCTGGAGATATAGTGACAGAAACAGAAGGAGATGACACGTGATGGCAGAATCTTGTGTGTGCCAGTTGCTTCAAGTGAGACCTGACAGCCCTGCGTTGCCTTGCACCTTTCCCAGGAGCTGCACTGATTCGGTGCGTGCGTTTTGGAAATGGAAACAGTTCCACCAGCAGCTTGTGGTAATATTTCCCCTCACTGTCCATTTCATGTACCTGCCGACCCGCACTTGGCGCTGTCATTGTCTGAACAAGTCTTTCATGTTCTAACAGTAAATTCCATTTTGTGCCAGCAACTTGTCTGGGGGGAAAGTGACGTGAGTTTCAAAGGGACAAGTCGGAAAGGCAGCGTTGGTCTGCTTGCTTGAATGAAAATTGCAGCAGATCCGCTGGTGGTCCAGTGCTGAGGATTCTGCGCTTTCGCCGCCGCGGCACCATGTTTGATCCTCGATCAGGGAACTTGACTTTCCTGGTGTTGTTCAAAATAGCACCAACCAAATTCCCCCGACTGAGCACAAAGCTCGCTCCTGATCAACATGAGCAATTTCACCGCTCCTGCCTGAACAGCCAGCAGCCCATCATTCTTCAATTTTACAACCCAGAAGAGCGATACACAATGCACTTTCTTGCCTTCTGTAAAATGCCTCCTGTTCGAAAGTCGTGCCGCTCATCAAAGTCTGCATGAAGTTTTCTTGTAATTTCTGTCATGATTTGGAAAAGATCTGCTGCCTGACACTTTAAATGTTGCCAATCTTTAACTGTAGCTCACAGTGTCCGAACAGTCACTGTTACCATTAGCCTTTTATGTATCTTCTTGCACTCCATTTCCGGAACAACACGAGCTGATCACAGCATCGTTTTCTTCAAATTGAATTCCAGTGTGAAAAAATGCACAATTTCAAAGCGAAGCAACGTGTGCAAGATTGGAAGGAGAGTGCGAGAGGAGATAATTGGCTTGGATCAGTGATCTCTTGAGCATGAAGACATTCATTATCTGAAAGAAGCACGGAGATGAGATCTTTGTCTATATTTATCAGTATAGAAAATAAGCAGGGAGTTGAGATCCTTTTGTCTATTCATCCTGCTATCTACAAAATCCATCGCCTCTCAATGCCCAGCATCTTTCTTTCCAACTCCCTGTTCTGCAGGGAAGTCTTGGTTTCATTAATTCTCCATGTTAGCAGCAAACATCTAATTCACCTCGCAGATCTGGCCATGGCTTCTAGTCATAAATCATCCCATCGTGTTGACATCATGTTAGCAACTCAAGATAAGCTGTTTTATGTTCATGGAATGCATTCGAGCCAGTTTTCTTGATCAATATGTCGAGGAACCAACAAGCTATTTGGATCTAATATTTTGTAATGAGATAGGATTAATTAGTAATCTTATAGTAAATGATCCTCTGGGGAAGAATGATCATAATATGATAGAATTTCATATTGAGTTTGATAGTGACGTCGTTAAGTACGAAACTAGGGTCTTAAATTTAAACAAATTGACGTAGTTATGAGGGGTGAGTTGGCTCAGGTAGTTTGGGAAATTGGATTAAAAATATGATGTTAGATAAGCAATGGCGAACATTTAAGGAAATAATTCATAATTCTTCAACAAAATTACATTCCCTTGAGGATTAGAAACTTCACTGGAAAAGTGGTCCAACCTTCCAACCTGTGAAATTAATGATAGTATTAGGTTAAAAGAGGCTTACAATGTTGCCAAAAAGAGTGGTAAGCCTGAGGATTAGGAGGGTTTTAGAAATCAGCAAAGGATGACCAGGAAATTGATAAAAAGGGAGAAAATTGAATGAGGGTACAGCAGTAAGAAATATAAAAATGGATTATAAGAGCTTCTCAAGTCTGTATAAAGGAAGAGATTAGCGAAAGTAAACATGGGTCCCTTGGAGACAGAGACAGGAGAATTTATAATGGAGAATAAGGAAATGGCAGAGACGTTAAACAAGTACTTTGTATCTGTCTTCACAGCAGAAGACACTAAAATCATACCAGAAGTATTGGGGAACCAAGGTTCTAATGAGCGTGAGGAACCTAAAGCAATTAAGATTAGTAATGAAAAAGTACTGGAGAAATTAATGGGACTAAAAGCTGACAAATTCATTGGC
Source organism: Heptranchias perlo (assembly GCF_035084215.1). NCBI lineage: Eukaryota > Metazoa > Chordata > Chondrichthyes > Hexanchiformes > Hexanchidae > Heptranchias > Heptranchias perlo. The sequence continues at coordinate 126,800 of NW_027139266.1, forward strand.
CCTGATGGCCGACGTCCTAGGGTTTTAAAAGAGGTGGCTGCAGAGACAGTGGATGCATTGGTTTTATCTTCCACAGTTCCCATGATTCTAGAAAGTTCCCCATGGATTGGAAGGTACCAAATGCAACCCCTCTATTCAAGAAAGGAGGGAGAGAGAAAAGAGGGAACTACAGGCCCTTTAGCCTGACAATAGTAGTAGGGAAATTGCGAGAATCTATTACTAGGGACGTGGTAACAGGGCACTTAGAAAATCATATTATGATTAGGCACATGCAACTCGCTTTTATGAAAGAGAAATCGTGTTTGACAAATCTATTAGAGGTTTTGAGGGTTTAAATAGCAGGGTAGATAAGGGAGAACCAGTGGATATAGAATATTTGGATTTTCAAAAGGCATTTGATAAGGTGCCACACAAACGTTTGATGAACAAGATTAGGGCTCATGGGATTGTGGGTAATATATTAGCCTGGATTGGGGATTTGATGACGGACAGAAAACAGGAAGTCGGAATAAACAGGTCATTTTGGGGTTGGCAGGTTGTAACTAGTGGGGTGCCGTGAAGATCAGTGCTCGGGCCTCAGATATTTACAATCTATATTAATGACTTAGATGAGGGGACCGAGTGTAATGTATCCAAGTTTGCTGATGACACAAAACTAGGTGGGAAAGTAAGCTGTGAGGAGGACGCAAAGAGGATGCAAAGTGATACAGACAGGTTAAGTGAGTGGGCTAGAAGTTGGTAAATGAAGTATAAAGTGGGGAAATGTGAGGTTATTCACTTTGGTCAGAAGAATAGAAAACAGAATATCTTTTAAAATGTGAGAAACTATGAAATGTTGGTATTCAGAGGGATTTGTGTGGCCTTGTACACAGATCACAGAAAGTTAACATGCAGGTGCAGCAAGCAATTAGGAAAGCAAATGGTGTGTTGGCCTTTATTGCGAGGTGGTTGGAGAACAAGGATAAGGAAGTCTTGCTGTAATTATATCGGGCTTTGGTGAGACCGCATCTGGAGTACTGTGTACAGTTTTGATCTCCTTACCTGGGAACAATACACTTGCCTTAGAGTGGGTGCAACAAAGGTTCACTGGATTGATTCCTGGGATAAGAGGGTTGTCCTGTGAGGAGAGATTGAGGAGAATGGGCCTTTATTCTCTGCAGTTTACAATAATGAGGTGATCTCATTGAAACATATAAAATTTTTAGAGGGCTTGACAGGGTAGATGCTGGGATGTTGTTTCCCCTAGCTGGAGAGTCTAGAACTAAATGTTATAATCTCAAGATAGGGGACCGGCCATTTAGTACAGAGATGAGGAATAATTTCTTCACTGAGAGAGTTGTGAACCATTGGAATTCTCTACCCCAGAGGGCTGTGGATGCTGAGCCATTGAATAGATTCAAAACTGAGATAGATTGATTTTGAGACACTCAGGAACTCAAGGGATATGGGGATAGGTCGGGAAAGTGGAGTTGAGGTCGAAGATCAGCGTTATCAAATGGCGGAGCAGGCTCGAGGAGCTGAATGGCCAACTCTTGCTCCTTTCGCTGATGTTGGTCCGCTGGAAAAGCAGAACTTGCCAGCTGTTTTAAAACTTTTAGCCTGAACAGGGACTTGAACCCTGGACCCTCAGATCACTACCTATTTTAAAAGTCTGATGCTCTACCGACTGAGCTATCCAGGCTTGCTATTAGCGTAGTTTCCATCATACAGATTCATGGTGGGACTCTGAATTATTCCTGTCGATGTCGAAGAAGGGGAGAATTCCTTTTTACAATTTTCAGCAACGTGTTGAGGAGAATCCTTGTTTCTGTTGAACATGATGTAAGAAACATGGACAGTGAAATCGTGAGTTTACAATTCTTCTTGTTTGTACAAAATGTCTTGTCATTCGTTAGCAGCAATAAAAAAAAACACTTTACCCAATGGCTCAAAAGCTGAACTTGTTCCACACGGGAGCTGGAAAAGGCCTCTCGACATTTCAGCCGATCAACAATTGAAAGCTGAATAATTTCACCCGTTACACCGTGACACCAGGCAGCAGATTTGCCTCCCGAATTTTCCCTACACGACACTTCAAACCGATGAATCCCTGCTTCACGGAAAGAAGAATTGTGTGTTTGGTTCTTTAGATTTAAAGATGTCGTGCCGGCCGCTTTACCATTTCAGCTCTCGCCAATCGCCCCCTCTCCCTCCTATAAACAAATAAACTCTCACCTGCTATTGCAAGACGGGAGGCCCGAGGAGCCTCAGTGCCCACATGGGGACATGAAGAAGTCGATGTGTTATGGAACCGGTTGTACCTTGAACTCCAGTCAAAATGTTTAGAAGGTTCAACTACTTTAGATGGTGCTGAAACTCACAACCCCAGCATTTCTCGAGTGTATAATTATTGTAGAAATAACGCGCGCTGACCGATTGCTCCACTGGAGCCGCGCACGGTCTGTGTCCCCAGTGCTCCCATCAAACAGCTTCATCCTCGGTCTCTCAATTATCACTTCCTGATCTTTCCCACACAGAAGCCTCCAAACAAGAGGCGATTCGTTAAACATCCGCAGTGACCTTTAAAAGCCGTGGAATCTGAAACAAAACCCCAGACGATAAGAACTTTTAATTATATTATTATTATTAACTTAAGGACAATTATTTTCATGCTACTTTGAGGATTTGGGGAAATTGGGAGCTGAAACTAAGAAACTCTCTCTGGGCTGTCGGTGATTGGAGAGATGGGCGTTATTTCATTTGCAAACCGAGGCTCGGAACTTCCTGATGGAGAAGTGTGAGAGAAGATTGTGGTTAGTGGCAGTTGCCGGGGAGATCGAGAGGAGAGGGAGAAAAGTCAAAGTCACAGCTGTGACAGCTCAAGTGCTCTGCTTATCTGTAATATTTAGACAGTAATGTACAGTACAGGACAAACCAGTTTGGTATCGGTTATCAAAAATACTAAAAGTCCCGGGTTCAAAGGCGGATTTGTGAAGAGGGAACTGATTTAACCGCCAGACCGAAATCACTCCCCATGAATCTGAAGCGTCTTGCGGAAAACGGCAGTGCGAACTGTTCTGTTCGTGTCATGACTTGAAAGACCCTCCAATTACCGACAGTATCTTTGAACGAGTTGTGCAGTAAAACCGCGATTGAAGCCGCTTTGCATTCGTCAAACGTGTTGGTGACGATATTGGGGGTGATCAGGGTCGATTTCAATTATTTGAATTCTCTCCATGTGACCCGAAGATTGACGGCAGAATCGAGTTTTTCCTGTAAGTCCTGAATTGAAGGGAAAGGCGCAACAAGCAGGTCGGAGAAATGAAGAGCAGAAAATGTGGATGAAACTTGCACGACTGAAAATCCCTGTATGTTGGAAGACTCAGTCCCCAGTGGTGGAGAGGATTGGGATTTCAAGCTGTCTCACAGCTCACACACACACCATTGGCTCATTTAATCACCTTCAACAACTCGAATACATCAACACTTAATCTTCTATACACAAGGAAATACAAACCTTTTCTCTGCAACTTGTCCGCATAATTTAACCATTTTAGCCCCGGTATCATTCTGGTGAATCTGCGCTGCACCCCCTCCAAGGCCAATATATCCTCCCTGAGGTGTGGGGCCCAGAACTGAATGCAGGACTCGAAATGTGGTCTCAGCAGAGTTTATATAACTGGAACATAACTTCCACCCCTTTGAATTCCAGCTCCTTGAGATAAAGGCCAACATTCCATTGGCCTTTTGAATTATTTTTTGTAACTGTCCACTGACATTTAGTGATTTTGTTCTTGGACCTGTAAACATCTTTCCTCCTCCACAGTTCCCAGCTTCTCACCAGTTAGAACATATTCTGATCTGTCTTGTTTAGGTCCAAAGTTCACACTTCCCCATATTGAAAGTTTGAACAGACTGGGGCTCTTTTCCATAGGAAAGTGAAGACTGAGGGGTGACCTGATGTGGGACTTTAAGATTATGCAAGGGTTTTCTCGGTCAGATGTAGATAAGGTGTTTGCAATTTTGGCGGTGAGGACTCCAAAACCTTTTTTTATATTCGTTCGTGGAATGTGGTCGTCGCTGGCGAGGCCGGCATTTATTGCCCATCCATAATTGCACTTGAGAAGGTGGTGGTGAGCTGCCTTCTAGAACCGCTGCAGTCCGTGTGGTGAAGGTTCTCCCACAGTGCTGTTCGGAAGGGAGTTCCAGGATTTTGACCCAGCGACGATGAAGGAACGGCGATATATTTCCAAGTCGGAATGGTGTGTGACTTGGAGGGGAACGTGCAGGTGGTGTTGTTCCCATGTGTCTGCTGCTCTTGTCCTTCTAGGTGGTAGAAGTCGCGGGTTTGGGAGGTGCTGTCGAAGAAGCCTTGGCGAGTTGCTGCAGTGCATCCTGTGGATGGTACACACACTGTGCACCGGAGGTGAAGGGAGTGCATCTTTAGGGTGGTGGACGGGATGCCAATAAAGCGGGCTGCTTTTTCCCTGATGGTGTCGAGCTTCTTGAGTGTTGTTGGAACTGCACTCATCCAGGCAAGTGGAGAATATTCCATCACACTCCTGACTTGTGCCTTGTAGATGTCGGAAAGGCTTTGGGGAGTCAGGAGGTGAGTCACTCGCCGCAGAATACCCAGCCTCTGACCTGCTCTTGTAGCCACAGTATTTATATGGCTGGTCCAGTTACGTTTCTGGTCAATGGTGACCCCCAGTATGTTGATGGTGGGGGATTCGGCGATGGTAATGCCGTTGAATGTCAAGGGAGGTGGTTGGACTCTCTCTTGTTGAAGATGGTCATTGCCTGGCACTTATCTGGCGCGAATGTTACTTGCCACTTATGAGCCCAAGCCTGGATGTTGTCCAGGTCTTGCTGCATGCGGGCTCGGACTGCTTCATTATCTGAGGGGTTGCGAATGGAACTGAACACTGTGCAATCATCAGCGAACATCCCCATTTCTGACCTTATGATGGAGGGAAGGTCATTGATGAAGCAGCTGAAGATGATTGGGCCTAGGACACTGCCCTGAGGAACTCCTGCAGCAATGTCCTGGGGCTGAGATGATTGGCCTCCAACAACCACTACCATCTTCCTTTGCGCTAGGTATGACTCCAGCCACTGGAGAGTTTTCCCCCTGACTCCCATTGACTTCAATTTTACTCGGGCTCCTTGGTGCCACACTCGCTCAAATGCTGCCTTGATGTCAAGAGCAGTCACTCTCACCTCACCTCTGGAATTCAGCTCTTTTGTCCATGTTTGGACCAAGGCTGTAATGATGTCTGGAGCCGAGCGGTCCTGGCGGAACCCAAAGTGAGCATCGGTGAGCAGGTTATTGGTGAGTAAGTGCCGCTTGATAGCACTGTCGACGGCACCTTCCATCACTTTGCTGATGATTGAGAGCAGACTGATGGGGCGTTAATTGGCCGGATTGGATTTGTCCTGCTTTTTGTGGACTGGACATACCTGGGCAATTTTCCACATTGTCGGGTGGATGCCAGTGTTGTAGCTGTACTGGAACAGCTTGGCTAGAGGCGCAGCTAGTTCTGGAGCACAAGTCTTCAGCACTACAGCTGGGATAGCCTTTGCTGTATCCAGTGCACTCAGCCGTTTCTTGATATCACGTGGAGTGAATCGAATTGGCTGAAGACTGGCTTCTGTGATGGTGGGGATATCGGGAGGAGGCCGAGATGGATCATCCACTCGGCACTTCTGACTGAAGATGGTTGCAAACGCTTCAGCCTTGTCTTTTGCATTCACGTGCTGGACTCCGCCATCATTGAGGATGGGGACGTGTGCAGAGCCTCCTCCTCCCATTAGTTGTTTAATTGTCCACCACCATTCACGACTGGATGTGGCAGTGACGAACCGGATTCTTTCCCCTCAGTCTGGTTCAGCAAGAACTGATTCGAGTACACCGTAAAGTTCAAACAACTTTAATAGCAGATCTTAGTCTGTAGCTTCAATTCAGATTCCTGAGAGAATCCGAACGATTCTAACAGAATAAGGAGACAAAGACAAAGACAAAGACTCATACCTTTATACAAATCCATAGAGGTTGGAACATCATTAACACAAGAGTCAACACCAATCATAAGCCGGGCACAGGTTACCATGCGGGGTTACATTATTTCCGGCCAATCATAGACAATCCATGTGCTGACCATGTTGCTATTAGACATCAAAGGGGATACTTCCTCACTTTCCAACTTGGAATGTTCTTCCCTGTTCCTTCTGTTCCTTATCTCCCAACCTGGAATGTCTTTCAACTTTGGCTAAGCTCGTTACCTATATTGATCTGCCATAAACATGGAGACATTCAGACCAGTCCTTGACTCACATCAAAGACCTATCATTGATAAGACAATGCAGGCCTGCTGACTAAGCAAACATATGGCCCAGCAGGAGGGCCAGGCCACTTGTATCAATCTCAGTTACTAACTAATTAACCCTTTCTAACCATTTTGCATTCTGCTTCTTTGCCACGTAGGCATTTTAATATTTTACTAAAAACTGACCACATAGGGATTCTCATTCCCCCCTTTTATCATTTAATGATAACCAACCCTTGTTCACTCATCAGTTCTGCCTAAGCAGAGTCTCATACACGAATTTGTTCCATTGCCGCCTTACAGCAGATTTTAACGCAAGCAACGATCAGGCCAAAAGTAAGTATTGCTACAATTAGAATAACTAATCCATGCATCAAGTACGATCCCCATGAGCCACTGAGGAGCCATTCTAACCAACCTTCTCCCAGGGTTTGGTGTAATTTTGTTACGGCTTTCTGTGTATGCTCAACCAGATTAGTTATATTTTCTGAGTTATCTGGTATGTAGGTGCAGCATTCTGATCCAATCAGTGCACACGTTCCGCCTTTTGCGGCTAACAGGTAGTCTAAAGCCATGCGATTCTGCAAGGCCATTGTCCGAATGGCTATCATTTCTGCATTTGTATCCTTCAGTGCCACTGCGGTGTCATTAGCTACTTCTTCTAATACCGAAGCCATCTGCCGAATTTCCTTAATTGTCCTGGCTACCCCATACCCAGGGAACAAAATAGCGAAATATCGCTCCGTTTCTGTAATTTCCCTTTTAGACCTATATTGGTAATGATCCGCTAGGGAAGGCAAGTGATGAACATGGGGTACTACATATCCTAAATAACAGGACCCGATCCAGTTCTGAGGCAACCATGGGTATGCCTTATGGCCGCATATGAAATACGTACCATTATATGCAGTTAGATTTCCCTCTTTAGCCATATATATAAGAGGCTGAGATTCAAGGTGATTCCACAGCAACCCACTGGTTTTATTAAGCGTTGGGGCCCATTGGCCCTGGAACATGCCCTGGGTAGTCAGGTTGACTATGGGCGGTAGCCAATAGTGGGTGGTGCTGCAATCACTATGTCCCATAAAAGGGCCATTATTTGGGGCATTCTTATTCCAACATACCGTCCCGTTTGGTCTAGACGTATTGGTCAAGAGCAAGAACGGGGGCTTATGGGCTTGATTGTAATTAGGCTGGTACCATCCTCTAAACTCATTAAGACTATACCCCGCTGATGCCCATTCTATTGTTTCCGGGGTTCCTATCGCATTTCCCGAATTGTTTCGTCTAATGACCCATTCCGCAGATTCATGGGACATAAAGGGAATCGGCTTTAAAGGGATACCTCCCTTGGAATGGATAGGAATGTGAGAACACACCCAACAGCTAGAGATACCCTGCCGTTTGGCATACACATAACTCATGTACAGGAAGGTGTTAACGTGCAGTTCGCGCTTTTGGAGTTGGAGATCTCTCTTTCGTCTCTGTAGCAGAGAACCCTCTAATCTTGGATAGTTAAAAATCTCTATGGGGGCTAACCCATTACGCTTTCTCCCTTGGTTAAATCTCAGGTACCGATCGTACCTCTGTGTATCTCTCTCTTGTTCACACAACTCAGAGGTCTTTCCCCTTCACGTTTACAAACATAATCATATTTGCACTCAGTCCAATAACAAGGTATTCCTCCATGCGATATTCCAAACTCTATCGAGCGGTGGGGCTGCCTCAGGAGCCCGGCACATCCATCTATCCGGGTGATGTTCCACCTTCCGAATCCGTCTGGGTCATTATCGTTGCATCGAAGTACGTCTCCTTTGCATAAGTGGTGTATGCGCTTAGGCTGGTCCCGTCGACATGTTCTCTCTTTGGTTACTCCCAGGGTCAGCAAGAGTTCAAGGCAGAAGATCCAAGGGAAGACTTTCATAACTGGTCACGATACCTATATAGGGAAGATTTCTTAGAAGAAAAGAAAAGTTAGCATTTTAAGTTTGAGACGTGGAACTGATAGTTTTACAGTGGTGGAGGTGAACCCAAGCACTCTTCCCCTCTACCTTCACAGCGGTAGGGGTGGTGAGTAGAACCTGATAGGGCCCCTCCCAACGAGGTTCCAGTCCTTTCCTTGCCCAATTCCTGATTAACACGTACGTTCCCGGTTCAATTTTAGATGGACTGGCGATAGGAGGAAGTTCGATGTAGGCAGCTCGTACCCGAGAGTGGAGGCTTCTCAATGCCTTAGTTAATGACAAAATATAGTTAGTTATTTCTGTCGTCATATGGTGAAAGTGGACAGTTTTCGGAACGTTTTGATTCCACGGGGTCTTGAGGGGTCTCCCGTATATAATTTCAGCAGGACTTAACCGTGCTACCCCAACCGGAGTAGTACGTATCTGAAATAAGGCTATAGGAAGAAGTTTAAGCCAAGTAGTACCAGTCTCTGCCTGCAGTTTAGCCAGTTTATTTTTCAAAGTCTGATTAGCTCGTTCGACCAACCCAGCGGCCTGTGGCCTGTAGGCACAGTGTAACTGTTGTTTAATGCCCATTTGGGTGCAGAATTCCTTGTTCACCTGACCCACAAAATGAAGGCCGTTATCTGAACTCAATTGATTTGGGATTCCGTATCTAGGGATGATCTCTTTCATCAGAACTTTTACAACAGTGGAGGCTTTGTTATCTGTTGTCGGATAGGCCTCTATCCATTTACTAAATACATCAACAATAACTAGGACATATTTATAACCCTGACATCTTTCCAACTCAATGTAGTCCATCTGGAGGGTCTCAAAGGGACCTTCCGGCAAAGGGGTCTTTCCCCATTCGCAAGGCACTCCCTTCCCAGGGTTGTATTGTTGACAAATGAGACAGCGACTGCTGATGCTCTGAGCTAGGGCTTGCAACCTAGGATGCCACCAAGTGGCCAGCAGCGTACCACTAACAGCTTTGGCACCACAATGAGTTGCAAAGTGTACACATTCAATAACCCATACTGCTAATTTATCTGACATACAGGTCTGCCCCACAGGGGTAACCCATAATTTAGATACACAGTCATAAGTACAACCAAGTTGTTTCCACAATTGTTTATCACAGTCAGGAGCGTCCTCCTGTAATTTAATGACGTCTTGGATGGTTGGCATTGGCTTTTCAGAGGGAGACTTGCTCTGTTTTGAGCTTTTAGTCTGACTCATCATTCTAGGGACAACCACCCTCTGTGTCTGGGACACTTCCTTAGCTTCCTGATCAGCATATCTATTCCCTATATCTACTGGGGTCTGTCCTGTCGTGTGGGCGGGGCATTTTATAACCGAGATCTGTCTTGGTAGCATAAGGGCTTGTAACAAATCTGAAACTAACTTCTGATGGGAAATCTGCGTACCTACAGAAGTCAGAAACCCTCTGTTTTTCCATAACTGTCCAAAGTCGTGAACTACCCCGAAAGCATATCTCGAATCTGTATAGACATTAACCCTTTGGTCTTTCCCGAGGACACAAGCTCTTATCAATGCAAACAGCTCCGCTTGCTGGGCAGAATATGTAAACTCAAAAGCAGCAGATTCGACAGTTTTACCGTCCTGGTCCACTATTGCATATCCAGAAAGTTTCTCTCCAAAGGAACCAATAGAGGCACTCCCATCCACGTACATAGTTATGTCCGGATCTTTTATTGGGACATCAGATAGATCATCTCTGACAGAAGTGTCTTCCTTAAGTAAAGATAAACAATCATGTCCTGGATCAGTCTGTTCCATGGGTGGTTCTGTGAGAAAACATGCTGGGTTGATAGTAGTACAATGTTTAAATCGCAGTCTAGGATTATTAAGCAGATATATCTCATACTTATTCTGTCGAGCCATGGTAAGATGTTGAGTCTGCAGCTGTCCTAATAATGCAGTTACCGAGTGTGAACTGTATACAGTGATGTCCTGTTGTAAAGTCAGATTAGCCGCCGACTGTAGGCTATTGTAAATGGCCGTTAAAATCTGAGTACAAACTGGATGTCCTAGTGCTACTGGATCTAACTTCGAAGAGTAGTACGCCACCGGTCCATGCTTGTCGCCATGTTTTTGAGTCAAAACAGCAGTCGAGCAATCAGCGAGGATAGTACAGTACAACTGAAATGGTCTGTCATACAAGGGTCTCCCCAATGCGGGTGCTTGTGACAAAGCTTCCTTTAATCTCTCAAATGCTCCCAAGGCATCAGAATCTAGTTGAAATTCACCCTCTATGCTGGTGTATGGCGTTAATAATTTAGTGTCCAAAGCAATGTTAGGGATCCACTGTCTGCAATAGTTTACCATTCCCATCCACTGCCGTACCTCCTTTGCAGTGCGAGGTACAGGGAATTGACAGATTGGTTCAATCCTGCTTCTTTCTAGGCTCCGCTCAGTTGCTGAGAGCATAACTCCAAGAAACTTAACCCTCTGTTGGCCCACCAGTACTTTCGACTGGGATACTATGTACCCTAGCGAGGATAAGTGATTTAGCAATTGGGCAGTGTCTTTTCGGTTACTCTGCTCATCAGGGCTGGCTATCAACAGATCATCCACATACTGGACTAGCGCAGACCCTTATTTCAAAGTCAATGTCTGTAATTGTTCCTGTAAGCATCTAGAAAATAATGTTGGGGAGTTAACAAAGCCTTGTGGCAGTCGGGTCCAAGTATATTGCTGTCCCTTGTAAGTGAAGGCAAAAAGGTACTGACTTGATGGGTCTAGCGGTAAGGCGAAAAAGGCGTGTTGAAGATCGACTACTGCAAAGACTTTGGCTGTTGCAGGAACTTGAGCCAGAATATGAGCTGGATTGGGCACTAGAGCGTGCAGTGGCTGTACAATGGCATTGATTGATCGCAAATCCTGTACTAATCTGTACTGGTCTGGCTTGCCTGGCTTTGGAACTGCCAGTATCGGCGTGTTACACGGGGACTGACATTTAATCAAAATCCCTTGTTTTAACAACCCAGCGATCAATTTGTCAATGCTTGGTATCGCCTGTTGCTTTAGTGGATATTGTCGAATAGAGGGTAATACAACATTTTCCTGCAGGGCAATATGAATAGGAATCATTTTAACGCATCCTACCTGTGTGGGATCCTCCGCCCACACTTGCGGATTAACATATTCTGGTTTTTCATTGCCCACATGGTGGCGCAATTGTGCCCTGTTAACCCTTGGTGTCTGGTAAAACAGAATAGTCCGGCCGCATGACAGGGTCTGTTTCTGTCGATTATTTGAATCAGCTTGTTCGACTGTCTGTTTTATCATGGGTCCTAAATCTTTCGCATGGTACGGGTAATTCACCTCCCAGGTGATATGTGGGGCTCCCTTTATTTCAAAGGGTCCTGGGTCCCATCCTATTGTTTTTGCAGCACCCCGAGTGATGTAACCTGTAACAGGTGCTTCCTTCCACAACTCTGAGGGGATCTCAACATACTCTGCTCTCCCTTCTGGTCCTTTAACCACAGCCCGGCGAATAACCTCCCATTCCGTTACTATATAGCTTCGGTAAAAGTCCTCCAATTCCTTATTTCTCCCACTCATATCGTAGGCCAAGGTTACATGAAGGGAACCCTCATCTTCGAAGTCTAGAGACCACCATTGTGGGGTGATGGAAACATAACACTGCATTTTGGGAGCCCATGGTTTCACAATCAGTCCTTCGTCCCCGCATTCAATGCTCAGGCGGAATGCACACAGCAAGTCTCGAGCCATGAGCTTACAGTCTAGTCCACTTGTAATTACAAATTGGTGTTTCACTGACTCATTTCCAAATTGTACTTCCACTGGTTCAGATATCGGGTATTGGCTGACTTGTCCCTGAAAACCAGACAGACTCTGTTTTTCCCCGGACTCAGGGAGATTGAGCTCTGATCGGACAGATGACATGGTTGCTCCGGTGTCTACCAAGAATGTATGTGGGTTTCCTTTAATCATCAGTGACAAAACGGGCTCCTGCTCTGACTGGATCCCGTTTACCACAAGGTTAGCTAGTCAATACTGGGGGAACGGATTGTTTTGGGAAAAGTCCGTATATCTTCCTCGTCCTCGATTCCCTTGCCAACCTCCTCTTCGCTGCCCTTGCATATGGCCCCCTCTTCCCTGTCTACGGGAGGGACATTCCTTGCTCCAGTGGCCTAGCTGACCACAATTGAAACAGGCATCTGACCCTGTTTGTCTCCCTCCTCCTCTTTTCCCTTCAAAATTACGTCTCGGAGGAACGTAGGGTGGGCCATAGTTAGGGGCGGTTGGTCCGTTAGGGTGTGTATCGTACCCATACCCTTCTCCGTTAACCCATCCTGGAACACAATACTGAGGCTCCATCTGATATCCTGTTCTGTCTGAGGTGCGTTTCGGCCCTTCCTTTTTCACCACATACTCGGTTTTAACTCTAACTTGGGCCTGACCTTCCTGGTTCTTATTATCCATCCAGTAGTATTTTACTGCCCTATTCATCTGGCTGGAAGTATTCTCTGACCAGTCCATATTATTAGTCCTAATTGCTTGAGAAACCGGAATCGGTAGGCAGTTCAGTAGCATAGCGCAGTACTGTGGTGAGTCTCTTCCCTCACGGTACGCTGTGTCTCCTGATTGATTCCGGTATACTTCCGAGAATCTTTCCAAATATTCATCTGCTCCTTCTCCCTTTTTAGGCCTGGTGTCTAAGATCTTAGTTATGTCAATTGGTTTTTGTAGAGTAGCACTAAGGGCACCCAAAAGACGCTCCTGGCGCTCAACATCATTGTTTGGTATCTGTGCTACCAATGCGACATGAGTCCGGACATTCAATTGGTCCAGGAATTTGGTATGTTCAGCATGGGTTAAAACTTGCTGTATTAGCGACCATAAGTCCCTTGATTCTGCATTATAGACAGAAACGGTAGTCTTAAGGAATTCTATAAATGCGGTAGGTGACTTTCTCCTATCCGGCACCCCGGTTAGAATGGCCATTATCTCGTTAGGTTTCCATGGACAGTACACATCTATCGTTCGGGAGTTGCCGGCTACTCCAACATTGGCTGGGTTTGGGTCAAAAGTAGGATTAGGCATCGGCCTCATTGGTAACTGACGAGGGGTCGGCTCATCCCTAGCTAGTGTCTCAGTAGTACGTTCTAAGTTTAGTGATGGCAAGTCGTCTCCTGACTCTTCAGTTTCTGCGTCTCGAAGTCCCTGACTGTCCAATCTCTGATCTCTCTGCTGACTTAAACTAAGTGGGCTGACTGAGAATTTAAATGTTGGAGCCAATAATTCCCTAGTTTTACTTCTAGTACGGGAAGCAACCGGGGAGACAGTTTGAGGCATTATCACAGGGGTTTGAACAGTCTGTACCGTAGGCACTGAAGAATAGATATTACTGTACTCAGGAGGGGCACTAGGACCCTGGGGAGCTACACGGGACCTACAATTCCACTCATCCAAATCATCATCGTCTCCCCCAGCCAAGGCAAGGCCAATCATTGGATTACATAATCCACTTTTCTCAACCAGTTTGGGCTCGCCCGAAGTCTTTTCAGACCTCTTTTTAGAGCACTTTTCATGAGCACATTCTCCTTTTAGGACCTCTACGGACTTGACCACCCCTCCTTCAGTGAGTCCTATCCCTAACTTCAACGCATTATCCTGCCAACTTGCTAATAACGAAGCTTCTTTTAGTTCTTGACAGTACTGTCTCCATAAAGCAATTAAATCTTTGGTTACTTTATTTCCGTTATTTTTCCAAATTAATTCCTGTGCTTTTATGGCAGTATCTAGGTCTTTAATTCCTCCCAATGGCCATTGGCCATTCCCCAGTTTTTTATTCAACCCGCCTGACAATTGTCTAAATTGTTTTGCCTTGTCCGGATATTTTTCACACAAAGTCTGTAAGGCACTCCCTGGTGCTGCAGAGGTATCCAGACAACTACCCATTCTATGTCCCGTTTTCCTTTACTCTTAGTCAATTAATTAATACAACCGTATTTGAACAGAATTCAAAGATGGACCTGACTCCTTGTGCCTCACAATCCCAAGTGCCTTTGGTCTCTACGCCCACTTCAGGGTCCTGACCTTCGCGTGGGGGATCTCCCCTCTTAACAACCGGTCGAAGGCTGCGCGTTGAGACAGGCACTTCCTCCCTTAGTCGATCAGCACAAGCAATCAGTTCCTGTTTATACCCACTCACCAGGAACTCGAACTCTAACTCTCAGTGATAATTTTAATCACTGACTCAAGATTCTGGTTTATACCCAATCACCAAGAACTCGAACTCTAACTCTCAGTGATAATTTTAATCACTGACTCAAGATTCTGGTTTATAACCAATCACCAGGAACTCGAACTCTAACTCTCAGTGATAATTTTAATCACTGACTCAAGATTCTGGTTTATAACCAATCACCAAGAACTCGAACTCTAACTCTCAGTGATAATCTTAATCACTGACCCGAAGTTCTAGTTCGATCACTGACCTACCGCTTACAAGTTATTCCCTCAGTCCCTGTACTGACCCTCAGTGATATTCAACAATTGACCTCTTTCTGCTATTTCTGTGTATTCGCCAGACTGACCTGAATCTCGTAAGGACGCCACACGAGTGTTAGCGATTGGACGATTCGTCGTCAGACTTAACAGATTTAGGAAAGCCGATATAGTAAAGAAAAGTTTACTCACACGGGGCGCGCCCTTCCCGTCCTCTGTGTCCAAGACAAACCGCCTCTTACTCCGCGAACTCTCGGTGAACGACCGTTGAAATCCCCGTAAGGGCCACCAAATGACGAACCGGATTCTTTCCCCTCAGTCTGGTTCAGCAAGAACTGATTCGAGTACACCGTAAAGTTCAAACAACTTTAATAGCAGATCTTAGTCTGTAGCTTCAATTCAGATTCCTGAGAGAATCCGAACGATTCTAACAGAATAAGGAGACAAAGACAAAGACAAAGACTCATACCTTTATACAAATCCATAGAGGTTGGAACATCATTAACACAAGAGTCAACACCAATCATAAGCCGGGCACAGGCTGCCATGCGGGGTTACATTATTTCCGGCCAATCATAGACAATCCATGTGCTGACCATGTTGCTATTAGACATCAAAGGGGATACTTCCTCACTTTCCAACTTGGAATGTTCTTCCCTGTTCCTTCTGTTCCTTATCTCCCAACCTGGAATGTCTTTCAACTTTGGCTAAGCTCGTTACCTATATTGATCTGCCATAAACATGGAGACATTCAGACCAGTCCTTGACTCACATCAAAGACCTATCATTGATAAGGCAATGCAGGCCTGCTGACTAAGCAAACATATGGCCCAGCAGGAGGGCCAGGCCACTTGTATCAATCTCAGTTACTAACTAATTAACCCTTTCTAACCATTTTGCATTCTGCTTCTTTGCCACGTAGGCATTTTAATATTTTACTAAAAACTGACCACGGAGGGATTCTCAACCAGAGCCTCATATAACTGGAGCATAACTTCCTCCCTTTGTATTCCAGCCCCCTTCAGATAAAGGCCAATATTCCATCAGCCTTAGAAATTATTTTCTGTGCCTGCCCATTAGTTTTTAGTGATTTCTGTACATGGGCCCCGAAATCTTTCTGCTCTCTCTGGAGGAGACAATTCTAAAAGGGGTACAGGAACAGAGAGATCTGGGGGTACATGTGCACAAATCGTTGAAGGTGGCAGGGCAGGTTGAGAAAGTGGTTAAAAAAGCCTACGGGATCCTGGGTTTTATAAATAGAGGCATAGAGTACAAAAGCAAGGAAGTCATGACGAACCTTTATAAAACACTGGTTCGACCACAACTGGAGTATTGTGTCCAGTTCTGGGCATCGCACTTTCGGAAATATGTGAAGGCCTTAGAGAGGGTGCAGAAGAGATTTACTAGAATGATTCCAGGGATGAGGGACTTTAGTTACATGGATAGACTGGAGAAGCTGGGGTTGTTCTCCTTGGAACAGAGACGGTTGCGAGAAGATTTGATCGAGGTATTCAAAATCATGAAGGGTCTAGACAGAGTAGATAGAGAAGAACTGTTCCCATTGGCAGAAGGGTCAAGAAACAAAGGGCGTAGATTTAAGGTGAGAAACCACCCAGCCTTACCCCACTTTCCAGCACTTGGTCCGTAGCCCTGGAGGTTCCGGCACTTCAGGTGCACATCCAGGTACTTTTTAAATGAGTTGAGGGTTTCTGCCTCTCCCACCCTCTCAGGCAGTGAGTTCAAGACCCCCACCACCCTCTGGGTGAAATAATTCTAAATTGATGGAGTGGGGTGAAAGTGCGGGGAGTCCAGCCCAAGGATTGCCTCACAGGTGAATAGCGGATATATTTATTCATTCTCGGGATGTGGGCGTCGTTGGCAAGGCCGCCATTTATTGCCCGTCCCTCGTTGCCCTGAGAAGGTGGTGGTGAGCCCTCGTCTTGAACTTCAGAGGGCAATTAAACGTCAACCACGTTGGTGTGGGACTGGAGTCACATCTAGGCCCAGACCGGGTAAGGACGGCAGATTTCCTTCCCTAAAGGACATTAGTGAACCAGTTGGGTTTTTACAATCTGACAGTTTCACGGTCACTGTTACTGAGACCAGCTCTTTATTTTCAACTGGTTTATAAACTGAATTCAATTTCTCAAATGGACATAGGGGGATTTGAACTCTCGTTCTCCTGGATCAATAATCCAGGCCTCTGGATCAATAGTCCAGAGACATAACCATGGTGCTACCGTACCCTCAGTAACCTCAATCTTTCTGCAGCACTTTATTCCTCTGTGTCTTACGCTGTGTGTGAAAATGGACGCCTGACTTTCCATCTCACTCCCAACTACCCCTTGTCCAAGGCCTGGTCCCTGATGGTTTCATTGCTGATTCCCTGAATCCCCGTGAGTTAACGCCAGGATACAAGGAAGTTGCTCGATCCCAAACTGGACCCATTGTCACTTCTGAGGCTGCCTGATATTCTCATTCCCTGCGACCAACAGATTTGAATGTTGCACCGTGTGTCGGGGATCGGACAATGTCGGCCTTTAAAATGTGGGAGCTTGTTGTGTTCGTCAGAGGATAGTCACAGAATGAGAACAATAGACTCTTCATATCAGAGGCACAGATAAGATCTCCCAAAGGGCACAGATGCACATTTCACAACACATGCAAACAAGAGGGAGGAGAGAGAGAGAGAGCTGGGAGAGTGTTTGTGTAACCAGGACACGGGACATTGTGAGGCCCCTGCCCAGATGTCAATGTCCCAGACACTGACTGCTGCTCACCCACTAACATTGGGACAGTAAAGGGACTGCGATGGTCCCTGGATTTAAATTTAAAGTCAAGCATCACCGAGGGTGTGTTTATCGAAAGATTAGTGTAATCTGTACACCTGAGGGAGTGACCGATAGACCATTGCCCAGTACTGACATAGAATCATCGAATCTTACAGGGCAGAAGGAGGCTGTTCGGCCCGTCGTGCCTGTGCTGGCTCTTTGAACTATCTGTCCAATTTGGTCCCACACCCCAGCTTTTACCCCATAACCCTGCAAATTAGCCCCCTTCAAGTCCATGTCCAATTGCCTTTTGACGGTCCCGATGGAACCTGCTTCCACCCCCCGCTTTCATGGAGTGCGTTCCAGATCATGACAACTCCCGGTGTGAAAACATTTCTCCTCATTTCCCCTCTCGATCTTTTGCCGATTATTTTAAATCGATGACCTCCGGTTACCGACCCACTTGCCAGAGGAAACGGTTTCTCCCTATTTGCTCTGTCCAAACCCCCTCATGATTTTGAACACCTCGATCAGGTCTCCCCTTAACCTTCTCTGCTCTGAGGAGAACAATCCCAGCGTCTCCCATCTCTCCACATAACTGAAATCCCTCATCGTATTCCTGATATGGGAGAGATTTATCCTGGGAATATTCTCTCCCTAACACTCAATGCCCATTAATGTCACTTTCGGGAATGAAACCTGCCGTCCTTAGCCGGTCTGGGCCTATATGTGACGCCAATCCCACACCAACATGGCCGCCTCTTAACTGCCTTCTGAAGTCGCCACTCAGTTGTCTCAATCCGCCACCAGCTGATCAAGAGGAGGGCCCATCATCACCTTCTCAGGGCAACTAGGGACGGGCAATAAATGCCGGTCTTGCCAGCAATGCCCACATCCCGAGAATGAATAAATATATCCTTTATTCACCTGTAATGCAGTCCTTGGGCTGGACTCCCCGCACTTTCACCTCACTCCTTCAATTTAGAATCATTTCAATCCCCAGTGCACTGACTGTCTGACAGGGGATTGTAGGCAGAGAGAAATCCCACCCATATCAGAGAGAAATCCCACCCACATCAGAGAGAAATCCCACCCGCATCAGAGAGAAATCCCACCCGCATCAGGGAGAAATCCCACTCACATCAGAGAGAAATCCCACCCATATCAGGGAGAAATCCCACCCATATCAGAGAGAAATCCCACCCACATCAGGGAGAAATCCCACCCACATCAGGGAGAAATCCCACTCACATCAGAGAGAAATCCCACCCACATCAGAGAGAAATCCCACCCACATCAGAGAGAAATCCCACTCATATCAGGGAGAAATCCCACCCTTATCAGGGAGAAATCCCACCCATATCAGAGAGAAATCCCACCCATATCAGAGAGAAATCCCATCCCATATCAGAGAGAAATCCCACCCATTTCGGTGACCTGTCAGTATTGGGGCAATGGTCTATCAGTAACTCCCTCAGGTGTACAGATTACACTAATCCTTCGATAAACACACCCTCGGTGATGTTTGACTTTAAATTTAAATACAGAGATGATCGCAGTCCCTTCACTGTCCCAATGTTAGTGGGTGAGCAGCAGTCAGTGTCTGGGACATTGACATCTGGTCAGGGGCCTCACAATGTCCCGTGTCCTGGTTACTCAAACACTCTCCCAGCTCTCTCTCTCTCTCTCTCCCTCTCTCCTCTCTTTTGTTTGCATGTGTTGCGAAATGTGCATCTGTGGCCTTTGGGAGACCTTATCTGTGCCTCTGATATGAAAAGACTCTTGTTCTCATTCTGTGACCATCTTCTGAGAAACACAACAAGCTCCACTTTTTACAGGCCGACATTGTCCCACCTCCGATGTGCTGAACAGAACAAAGATGGACGTCCTCCCGTTTGCCTCCCTGGATCATTCTGCCCTTTTCTCTGTCCCAACAATCCCCTCTGGACATCACCCCAATACTGACCCATTACTGATATGGGAGGGATTTATCCTGTGAATATTCTCCCTCTAACACTCAGTACCACTAAAACTCCAATATACACAGCCCATTCCCCAATACTGACCCATTACTGACCATAACTTGCTCAGACCCTCCCCCCAGTTCCAATCTCCCCCCACCCTTGATGCTGGGCAGCTGAAGACAATTTTTTTTCAGCCCCAAAGCCCAGCTGGTTACAAAGGGCCCAGGAGAGATATTTACTTGTTTGTTTATCTCAGGTCCATTTCACTCAAAGTCTTTAATTTGCATGGATTATGCCATATTATAGATCACCATTAATAGATAATGTTTCAGCCAACCAGCACTGGCCTCAGTCACACATGACTCCGATGTGATAGGTGGCAGTGGATGAGCTGTCACGAAGTCTGACACCGTTCACAGCAGGTCGTACCTGAGACTGAGGAGGGTGCAGGTGCACTGAACTCACTCCATCTCACACAGCGACACCTCCTTCGGACACTCTGGTGAGCAGTCAGGTATGAATGGACTTTTAGAACATACTCAGAAGTTTGTGAGTTACAAAGTATGGAGTCAGGGGTGTGCAGCTTGTCCTGTCCCAATACAGGGCTCAGTAATGACCTGTGTGTGAATATCAGAAGGGGGTCTATAAAGGGAGACTAGAGAGGGACCTGGAGGAGAGAGACGGCAGGTCAGGACCACATGTGGTTTAATCATTGTGGATTTGGAGATTGAAGAGAGAAACAGGGAAAGATTGGAGTCAAGGAATTGGTGTTTATCGAGGACATGGAAGGAGGTGGAGCTCACCTCTGTCTGTAGATTCCCAGTGAGGGAGAGAGGTAGATCTCACCTCTGTGTGTAGGGTCCGAGTGAGGGAGAGAGGTAGATCTCACCTCTGTCTGTAGGGTCCCAGTGAGGGAGAGAGGTCGAGCTCACCTCTGTCTGTAGGGTCCCAGTGAGGGAGAGAGGTAGATCTCACCTCTGTAGGGTTCCAGTGAGGGAGACAGGTAGATCTCACCTCTGTAGGGTTCCAGTGAGGGAGAGAGGTAGATCTCAACTCTGTAGGGTTCCAATGAGGGAGAGAGGGAGATCTCACCTCTGTAGGGTCCCAGTGAGGGAGAGAGGTAGATCTCACCTCTGTCTGTTGGGTCCCAGTGAGGGAGAGAGGCAGATCTCACCTCTCTTTGGGGTCCCAGTGGGGGAGAGAGGTAGATCTCACCTCTGTCTGTAGGGTCCCAGCGAGGGAGAGAGGTGGATCTCACCTCTGTCTGTACGGTCCCAGTGAGGGAGAGAGGGAGATCTCGCCCACTACAGATAGATATACCTACTGATTTAAAGTTCCTATTTCAAGTTCCCTCTGATTCCCCTATCCCTTTAACGCTCTCCAATACTAATTCCATGTTTTTCTTTCCAGAATATCAGCCAGTGAGATGAGGACTCTGTTGCTGATTCTGGGTTACCTGAGTGAGTAATTTTCATTGTAGACAAAGTTCACTCTTTGTACAACAAGAACAAGTTGTGTTTATTTAACCTCCTCACGTAGAAAAACTTCCCAAGGTGCTTCACAGAGATCGGATCAAAGAAATGGATGACGTGACAGAGAAGGATATGTTTGGAGGGGTGACCAAAAGCTTGGTCCAAGAGTGTGTTTTAAGGAGGGTTTGAAAGGAGGAGAGGGAGGTGGAGAGGGGGAGAGGCTCAGGGAAGGAGTTCCAGAACTTGAGGTCTTGGTGGTTAAAGGCACGGCCGCCAATGGTGGGGTGAAGGGAGTCGGGGGGAGATGTACAAGAGGCTGGAGTCAGAGGAACAGAGAGAGTTGGATTGTACTGCTGGAGGAGGTTTAAAGATCGGGAGGGGTGAGGACATGAAAGGATTTGAACAGCAGGATGAAAATTGTACATCAGAGGCGTTTGCGGACTGGGAACCAGTGTAGGTCAGCGAGCACAGGGGGTGATGGGTGAACGGGACTTGGTGCGAGTTAGGAGACGGGCAGCAGAGTTTTGGATGAGCTCAAGTTTATGGAGGATGGAAGATGGGAGACCGGCCAGGAGAGGATTGGAATAGTCGAGTCTGGACTGAGGGTCGGTGTGGTCAACCGTGTGAAAGGCTGCAGACAGGTGGAGAAGGAGGAGGAGGGAGAGTTCACCACGGTCACAGTCACACAGGATGTTATTTGGGATTTTGATTGGGGCCGTTTCAGGGTTGTGTCAGGGGCAGAAACCTGATTGGAGAGATTCAAACATGGAGTTTATATTTAAATTCCTCAATTTCTATTCTTTATACTTTTAATGATGAGTTTGATTTAAAATTTGTGCCTTTGTAATCGGTATTAAATATTTACATTATTGATTTCTATGATTTATTCTCCTCTTTCTTGGACTCTGGGTTTCACCTGAAGAGAATTGAGAAAGTTTTCTATCTTTAAGATGTCCTGAAATCCTTGTTCTTTATTTGCACAAATAGACTGAGAATACTGTAAATATTATAATTATATTTACACATTTCTCTCCAATATTTAGCTCAATGTATTTGGTTTTAATTTAATTCCTATCTTTATATATCGGTGTGTTTAAATTATCATTTACATTTATATCTTTGTTTCTATTTCCCATCGTCATTTATTGGTTATTTTTACATTCGGATCTTATATTTCTCTTCATTTATATTTGATATCAATATTCTCAGTATTTATAGAGTATATTTATCATAGGATTTGTATAAAATATTATTAAAATACTATTTATATTCAGCCTCCAATTTATTTATAGATTCAGTGTTGATATATTCAATATTTATCTAATTTTATATTTTTATCAATGAAGAACAGACAACAGAAAGTTATTCCTCATCTAATTTCACCTGGAGACTGAGATTATAGAATCATTAAAATCATACAGCACAGGAGGAGGCCATTCGGTCCATCGTGCCTGTGTTGACTCTTTGAAGGAGCTGTACAATTCGTCCCACTCCACTGCTCTTTTCCCCATCGCTCTGCAAAATTTTCCCCTTCAAATATTTATCCAATTCCCTTTAGAAAGTTATTATTGAATCTGCTCCCACCGCCCTTTCAGGCAGTAAATTCCAGATCAGAACAACTCGCTGTGTAAAATAATTTCTCCTCATCTCTCCCTCTGGTTCTTTTGAAATTATCTCAAATCTGTGTCCTCTGGTCACCGACCCTCCAACCACTGGGAACGGTTTCTGCCCAAATAATCTATCAAAACCCCTCATAATTATGAACCCCTCTCAAATCTCCCCTTAACCTTCTCTGCTCCAAGGAGAACAATCCCAGCTTCTCCAGTCTCTCCATATTAACTGAAGACTCCCATCCCTGGAACCATTCTGGTAAATCTCCTCCGCACCCTCTCCATGCCTTCACATCCTTATGAAAGTGCGGTGCCCAGAATTGGACACAATACTCCAGCTGGGGTCGAACCAGTGTTTTATCAAGGTTCAACATAACTTCCTTGCTTTTGTACTCTATGCCACGATTAATAAAGTCCAGGATCCAGAATGCCTTTTTACCAGCCTTCTCATCCTGTCCTGCCACCTTCGGAGACTTGTGGACACATACCCCGAGGTCTCCATGTTCCTGCAGCTATATTAAAATTGATAAGATGTTGAGGGACACTGGATGGTCAGTGAGAGATATCATGGGGTATCTCAGTCCCCAGGTGAACAATGAGTGTAGATGATGAGAGACACTCGATGGTCAGTGGGAGATATCATGGGTTATCTCAGTCCCGAGGTGCACACCGAGTGCAGACGGTGAGGGACACTCAATGGTCAGTGAGAGATATCATGGGTTATCTCAGTCCCCAGGTGCACACTGAGTGCAGATGGTGAGGGACACTCGATGGTCAGTGAGAGATATCATGGGGTATCTCAGTCCGCAGTTGAACACTGAGTGTCGATGGTGAGAGACACTCGATGGTCAGTGAGAGGTATCATGGGGTATCTCAGACCCCAGGTGAACAGAGAATGTTGATGGTGAGGGACACTCGATGGTCAGTGAGATAGATCATGGGGTATCTCAGTCACCCGGTGCACACTGAGTGTAGATGGTCAGGGACACTCTATTGTCAGTGTCAGATATCATGGGGAATCTCAGACCCCAGGTGCACACTGAGTGTAGATGGTGAGGGACACTCGATGGTCAGTGAGAGATATCATGGGGTATCTCAGTCCCCAGGTGAACACTGAGTGTAGATGGTGAGAGACACTCGATGGTCAGTGAGCGATATCATGGTGTATCTCAGTCCCCAGGTGCACACTGAGTGCAGATGGTGAGGGAGATTCGATGGTCAGTGAGTGAGATCAAGGGGTATCTCAGTCCCCAGGTGAACACTGAGTGTCGATGGTGAGGGACACTCGATGGTCAGTGAGAGATAACATGGGGCATCTCAGACACTAGGTGAACACTGAGTGCAGATGGTGAGGGACACTCGATGGTCAGTGAGAGAGATCAAGGGGTACCTCAGTCCCCAGGTGAACACTGAGTGTCGATGGTGAGAGACACTCAATGGTCAGTGAGAGATATCATCGGGTATCTCAGTCCCCATGTGAACTCTGAGTGATGTTTGTGAGGGACACTCGATGGTCAGTGAGTGATATCGCCGGGTATCTCTGACTCCATGTGGACACTGTGTGGAGATGGTGAGGGACACTCGAAGGTCAGTGAGAGATATCATGGTGTATCTCGGTCCCCAGGTGAACACTGAATGCAGATGATGAGGGACACTCGATGGTCGGTGACAGATATAATTGGGTATCTCAGTCCCCCGGTGAAAACTGAGTGTAGATGGTGAGGGAAACTCGATGGTCAGTGAGAGATATCTTGGGGTACCTCAGTCCCGAGGTGAAAACAGAGTGCAGATTGTGAGGGACACTCGATTGTCAGTGATAGAGATCATGGGGTATCTCTGTCCCCAGGTGAACACTGAGTGTAGATGGTGAGGGACACTCGATGGTCAGTGAGAGATATCATGCGGTGCATCAGTCCCCATTTGAACACTGAATGTAGATGGTGAGGGACACTCGATGGTCGCTGACAGATATAATTGGGTATCTCGGTCCCCAGGTGAACACTGAGTGTGGATGTTGAAGGAAAATCGATGGTCAGTGAAAGATATCATTGGGTATCTGAATCCTCAGGTGAACACAGAGTGTGGATGGTGAGGGACACTCAATGGTCAGTGAGAGATATCATGGGGTATCTCAGTCCCCAGGTGAAAACCGAGTGCAGATTGTGAGGGACACTCGATGGTCAGTGAGAGAGATCAAGGGGTATCTCAGTACACAGGTGAACACTGAGTGGAGATGGTGAGGGCCATTCGATGGTCAGTGAGAGATATCATGGGGTATCTCAGTACACAGGTGAACACTGAGTGTCGATGGTGAGAGACGCTCGATGGTCAGTGAGAGATATCATTGGGTATCTCAGTCCCCAGGTGAACACTGAGTGTGGATGGTGAGGGACACTCAAAGGTCAGTGAGAGATATCATGGGGTATCTCAGTCCCCAGGTGAACACTGAGTGTAGATGGTGAGGGACACTCGATGGTCAGTGAGAGATATCATGGGGTATCTCAGTCCCCAGGTGAACACTGAGTGCAGATGGTGAGGGACACTCGATGGTCAGTGAGAGATATTATGGGGTATCTCAGTCCCCAGGTGAACACTGAGTGCAGATGGTGAGGGACACTCGATGGTCAGTGAGATATATCATGGGATATCTCAGTCCCCAGTTGAAAACTGTGTGTAGATGGTGAGGGACACTCGATGGTCAATGAGAGATATCATTGGTTATCTCAGTACACAGGTGAACACTGAGTGTGGATGGTGAGGGACACTCGAAGGTCAGTGAGAGATATCGTGGGGTATCTGAATCCTCAGGTGAACACAGACTGTCGATGTTGAGAGACACTCGATGGTCAGTGAGAGATATCTTGGGGCATATCGGTCCTCCGGGACCACTGAGTGTAGATGTTGAGGGACACTCGATTGTCAGTGAGAGATATCATGGTGTATCTCGGTCCCCAGGTGAACACAGAGTGTAGATGGTGAGGGACACTCGATGGTCAGTGAGAGATATCATGGGGTATCTCGGTCCCCAGGTGAACACAGAGTGTAGATGGTGACGGACACTCGATGGTCAGTGAGAGATATCATGGGGTATCTCAGTCCCCGGGTGAACACTGAATGTAGATGGTGAGGGACACTCGATGGTCGGTGACAGACATAATTGTGTATCTCAGTCCCCAGGTGAAAACTGAGTGTAGATGGTGACGAACATTCAATGGTCAGTGAGACATTTCATTGTGTATCTCGGTCCCCAGGTGAATACTGAGTGTGGATGTTGAGGGACACTCGATGGTCAGTGAGAGATATCATTGGGTATCTGAATCCTCAGGTGAACACAGAGTGTGGATGGAGAGGCACACTCGATGGTAGATGAGAGATATCATGGGGTATCTCAGTCCCCAGGTGAACACTGAGTGTGGAAGGTGAGGGACACGCTATGGTCAGTGAGAGATATCATGGGGTATCTCAGTCCCCAGGTGAACACTGAGTGTAGATGGTGAGGGACACTCGATGGTCAGTGAGAGATATCATGGGGCATATCGGTCCTCCGGGACCACTGAGTGTAGATGCTGAGGGACACAATCGATGGTCAATGAGAGATATCACGGGGTTCCACAGTCCCCAAGTGAACACTGAGTGTCGATGGTGAGGGACACTCTATGCTCAGTGACAGATATCATGGGGTATCTCAGTCCCCAGGTGAACACTGAATCTAGATGGTGAGGGACACTCTATGGTCAGTTACAGATATCATGTGGTATCTCAGTCCGCAGGTGAACACTGAGTGCAGATGGTGAGGGACACTCAATGGTCAGTGAGAGATATCATGTGGTATCTCAGATCCAAGGTAAACGAGTGTAGATGGTGAGGGACACTCGATGGTCAGTGAGAGATATCATGGGGTATCTCAGTCCCCAGGTGAACACAGTGTGTAGATGGTGAGGGACACTTGATGGCCAGTGAGAGATATCATGGAGCATCTCAGTCCCCAGGTGAACACTGAGGGTAGATGGTGATGGACACTCGATGGTCAGTGAGAGAGATCAAGGGGTATCACGGCACCCAGGTGAACACTGAGTGTAAATGGTGAGGGACACACGATGGTCAATGAGAGATATAATGGGGTAACTCAGTCCCCAGGTGAACACTGAATGTCGAAGGTGAGGGACACTCGATGGTCGGGGACAGATAAAATTGGGTATCTCAGTCCCCAGTTGAAAACTGAGTGTAGATGGTGAGAGACACTCGATGGTCATTGAGACATGTCATTGTGTATCTCGGTCCCCAGGTGAACACTGAGTGTGGATGTTGAAGGACAATCGATGGTCAGTGAGAGATATCATTGGGTATCTGAATCCTCAGGTGAACTTAGAGTGTCGATGGTGAGGGACACTCGTTGGGCAGTGAGAGATATCAGGGTGTATCTCAGTCCGCAGGTGAACACTGAGTGTAGATGGTAAGGGAAACTCGATGGTCAATGAGAGATATCATTGAGTATCACAGTCCGCAGGTGAACACTGAGTGTGGAAGGTGAGGGACACTCGATGGTCAGTGAGGGATATAATGGGGTAACTGAGTCCCCAGGTAAACAAAGAGTGTAGATGGTGAGGGACACTCGATGGTCAGTGGGAGATATCATCGGGTATCTCAGTCCGCAGGTGAGCACTGAGGGTAGATGGTGAGCGACACTCGATGATCATTGAGAGATATAATGGGGTATCTCAGTCCCCAGGTGAAAGCTGTGTGTCGATGGTGAAGGACACTCGATGGTAAGTGAGAGATATCTTGGGGTATCTCAGTCCTCAGGTGAACACTGAGTGCAGATGGTGAGGGACACTCGATGGTCAGTGAGAGATATCATGGGGTATATCAGTCCTCAGGTGAACACAGGGTGTGGATGGTGAGGGACACTCGATAGTCAGTGAGGGATATCATGGGGTATCTCAGTCCTCAGGTGAACACTGAGTGCAGATGGTGAGGGACACTCGATGGTCAGTGAGAGATATCATGTGGTACCTCAGATCCAAGGTAAACGAGTGTAGATGGTGAGGGACACTCGATGGTCAGTGAGAGATATCATGTGGTACCTCAGATCCAAGGTAAACACTGAGTGTAGATGGTGAGGGACACTCGATGATCAGTGAGAGATATGATGGGGTATCTCAGTCCCCAAGTGAACACTGAGTGTAGATGGTGATGGACACTTGATGGCCAGTGAGAGATATCATGGAGTATCTCATTCCCCAGGTGAACACTGAGGGTAGATGGTGATGGACACTCGATGGTCAGTGAGAGAGATCAAGGGGTATCACGGCACCCAGGTGAACACTGAGTGTAGATGGTGAGGGACACACGATGGTCAATGAGAGATATAATGGGGTAACTCAGTCCCCAGGTGAACACTGAGTGTGGATGTTGAAGGACACTGGATGGTCAGTGAGAGATATCATTGTGTAGTTGAATCCTCAGGTGAACACAGAGTGTAGATGGTGAGGGACACTCGATGGTCAGTGAGAGATATCATGGTGTATCTCGGTCCCCAGGTGAACACTGAATGTCGAAGGTGAGGGACACTCGATGGACAGGGACAGATAAAATTGGGTATCTCAGTCCCCTGTTGAAAACTGAGTGTAAATGGTGAGGGACACTCGATGGTCAGTGAGAGATATCATGGGTTATCTGATTCCCCAGGTGAACACAGAATGTAGATGGTGAGGGACACTAGTTGGTCAGGGAGAGATGTCATGGGGCATCTCACGCCCCAGGTGAACACTGAGTGTAAATGGTGAGTGACACTCGATGGCCAGTGAGAGATATCATGCGGTATCTCAGTCCCCATGTGAACACTGAATGTAGATGGTGAGGGACTCTCGATGGTCGGTGACAGATATAATTGGGTATCTCAGTCCCCAGGTGAACACTGAGTGTGGTTGTTGAAGGACAATCGATGGTCAGTGAGAGATATCATTGGGTCGCTGAATCCTCAGTTGAACACAGAGTGTAGATGGTGAGAGACACTCAATGGTCAGTGAGAGATATGATGGGGTATCTCAGTCCCCAGGTGAACACTGAATGTCGAAGGTGAGGGACACTCGATGGTCGGGGACAGATAAAATTGGGTATCTCAGTCCCCAGTTGAAAACTGAGTGGAGATGGTGAGGGACACTTGATGGCCAGTGGAAGATATCATGGAGCATTTCAGTCCCCAGGTGAACACTGAGGGTAGATGGTGATGGACACTCGATGGTCAGTGAGAGAGATCAAGGGGTATCACGGCACCCAGGTGAACACTGAGTGTAAATGGTGAGGGACACACGATGGTCAATGAGAGATATAATGGGGTAACTCAGTCCCCAGGTGAACACTGAATGTCGAAGGAGAGGGACACTCGATGGTCGGGGACAGATAAAATTGGGTATCTCAGTCCCCAGTTGAAAACTGAGTGTAGATGGTGAGAGACACTCGATGGTCATTGAGACATGTCATTGTGTATCTCGGTCCCCAGGTGAACACTGAGTGTGGATGTTGAAGGACAATCGATGGTCAGTGAGAGATACCATTGGGTATCTGAATCCTCAGGTGAACATAGAGTGTCGATGGTGAGGGACACTCGTTGGGCAGTGAGAGATATCATGGGGTATCTCAGTCCGCAGGTGAACACTGACTGTAGATGGTAAGGGAAACTCGATGGTCAATGAGAGATATCATTGAGTATCACAGTCCGCAGGTGAACACTGAGTGTGGAAGGTGAGGGACACTCGATGGTCAGTGAGGGATATAATGGGGTAACTGAGTCCCCAGGTAAACAAAGAGTGTAGATGGTGAGGGACACTCGATGGTCAGTGGGAGATATCATCGGGTATCTCAGTCCGCAGGTGAGCACTGAGGGTAGATGGTGAGCGACACTCGATGATCATTGAGAGATATAATGGGGTATCTCAGTCCCCAGGTGAAAGCTGTGTGTCGATGGTGAAGGACACTCGATGGTCAGTGAGAGATATCTTGGGGTATCTCAGTCCTCAGGTGAACACTGAGTGCAGATGGTGAGGGACACTCGATGGTCAGTGAGGGATATCATGGGGTATCTCAGTCCTCAGGTGAACACAGGGTGTGGATGGTGAGAGACACTCGATAGTCAGTGAGGGATATCATGGGGTATCTCAGTCCTCAGGTGAACACTGAGTGCAGATGGTGAGGGACACTCGATGGTCAGTGAGAGATATCATGTGGTACCTCAGATCCAAGGTAAACGAGTGCAGATGGTGAGGGACACTCGATGGTCAGTGAGAGATATCATGTGGTACCTCAGATCCAAGGTAAACACTGAGTGTAGATGGTGAGGGACACTCGATGGTCAGTGAGAGATATGATGGGGTATCTCAGTCCCCAGGTGAACACAGAATGTGGATGGTGAGGGACACACGATGGTCAGTGAGATATATCATGGGGTAACTGAGTCCCCAGGTAAACAGAGAGTGTAGATGATGATGGACACTCGATGATCAGTGAGATATATCATGGGGTATCTCAGTCAACCGGTGCACGCTGAGTGTAGATGGTGAGGGACACTCGAAGGTCAGTGAGAGATATCATGGGGTATCTGAATCCTCAGGTGAACACAGACTGTCGATGGTGAGGGACACTCGAAGGTCAGTGAGAGATATCATTGGGTATCTCAGTCACCAGGTGAACACTGAGTGTAGATGGTGAGGGACACTCGATGGACAATGAGAGATATTATGGTGTCTCTCAGTCCCCAGGTGAACACTGAGTGATGTTTGTGAGGGACACTCGAAGGTCAGTGAGAGATATCATTGGGTATCTCAGACCCCAGGTGGACACTGAGTGGAGACGGTGAGGGCCACTCGATAGTCAGTGAGTGATATCATTGGTTATCTCAGTACACAGGTGAACACTGAGTGTAGATGGTGAGGGCCACTCGATAGTCAGTGAGAGATATCATTGGGTATCTCAGTACACAGGTGAACACTGAGTGTAGATGGTGAGGGACACTCGATGGTCAGTGAGAGATATCATGGGGTATCTCAGTCCCCAGGTGAACACTGAGTGTAGAAGGTGAGGGACACTCGATGGTCAGTGAGAGATATGATGGGGTATCTCAGTCCCCAGCTGAACACTGAGTGTAGATGGTGAGGGACACTCGATGGTCAGTGAGAGATATCATGGGGTATCTCAGTCAACAGGTGAACACTGAGTGTCGATGGTGAGGGACACTCGATGGTCAGTGAGTAATACCTTGGGGCATATCTGTCCTCCGCGACCACTGAGTGCAGATGGTGAGGGACACTCGATGGTCAGTGAGAGATATCATAGTGTATCTCGGTCCCCAGGTGAACACTGAGTGTAGAAGGTGAGGGACACTCGATGGTAAGTGAGAGATATCATAGTGTATCTCGGTCCCCAGGTGAACACTGATTGCAGATGGTGAGGGACACTTGATGGCCTGTGAGAGATGTCATGGGGTAACTGAGTCCCCAGGTAAACAAAGAGTGTAGATGGTGAGGGACACTCGATGGTCAGTGGGAGATATCATGGGGTATCTCAGTCCGCAGGTGAACACTGAGTGCAGATGGTGAGGAACACTTGATGGCCAGTGAGAGACATAATGGGGTATCTCAGTCCCGAGGTGAAAGCTGTGTGTCGATGGTGAAGGACACTCGATGGTCACTGAGAGATATCATTGTATATCTCAGTCCCCAGGTGAACACAGGGTGTGGATGGTGAGGGACACTCGATGGTCAGTGAGGGATATCATGGGGTATCTCAGTCCTCAGGTGAACACTGAGTGGAGATGGTGAGGGACACTCGATGGTCAGTGACAGATATCATGGGGTATCTCAGACCCCAGGTGAACACTGAGTGCAGATGGTGAGGGACACACGATGGTCAGTGAGAGATATCATTGGTTATCTCAGTCCCCAGGTGAACACTGAGTGTAGATGTTGAGGGACACACGATGGTCAGTGAGAGATATGATGGGGTATCTCAGTCCGCAGGTGAACACTGAGTGTAGATGGTGAGGGACACTTGATGGTCAGTGAGAGATATCATGGGGCTTCTCAGTCCCCAGGTGAACACTGAGGGTGGATGGTGAGGGACACTCGATCGTCAGTGAGAGAGATCAAGGGGTATCACGGCACCCAGGTGAACACTGAGTGTAGATGGTGAGGGACACACGATGGTCAATGAGAGATAAAGTGGGGTAACTCAGTCCTCAGGTGAACAGAGATTGTAGATGGTGAGGGACACTCGATGGTCAGTGAGAGATATCAATTCGTATCTCAGTACACAGGTGAACACGGAGTGTAGATGGTGAGAGACACTCAATGGTCAGTGAGATATATCATGGGATTTCTCAGTCACCCGATGCACACTGACTGTAGATGGTCAGGGACACACGATGGCCAGTGAGCTATATCATAGGGTATCTCAGTCCCCAGGTGAACACTGAGTGCAGATGGTGTGGGACACTCGATGGTGAGTGAGAGATATCATGGGGTATCTCAGATCCCAGGTGAACACTGAGTGCAGATGGTGAGGGACACACGATGGTCAGTGAGAGATATCATTGGTTATCTCAGTCCCCAGGTGAACACTGAGTGTAGATGGTGAGGGACACTCGATGGTCAGTGAGAGATATCATGGGGTATCTCAGTCAACAGGTGAACACTGAGTGTCGATGGTGAGGGACACTCGATGGTCAGTGAGTAATACCTTGGGGCATATCTGTCCTCCGCGACCACTGAGTGCAGATGGTGAGGGACACTCGATGGTCAGTGAGAGATATCATAGTGTATCTCGGTCCCCAGGTGAACACTGAATGTAGAAGGTGACGGACACTTGATGGTCGGATGGCAGATAAAATTGGGTATCTCAGACCCCAGTTGAAAACTGAGTGTAGATGATGAGGACACTCGTTTGTCAGTGAGAGATATCATGGGGTATCTCAGTCCCCAGGTGAACACTGAGTGTAGAAGGTGAGGGACACTCGATGGTAAGTGAGAGATATCATAGTGTATCTCGGTCCCCAGGTGAACACTGATTGCAGATGGTGAGGGACACTTGATGGCCTGTGAGAGATGTCATGGGGTAACTGAGTCCCCAGGTAAACAAAGAGTGTAGATGGTGAGGGACACTCGATGGTCAGTGGGAGATATCATGGGGTATCTCAGTCCGCAGGTGAACACTGAGTGCAGATGGTGAGGAACACTTGATGGCCAGTGAGAGACATAATGGGGTATCTCAGTCCCGAGGTGAAAGCTGTGTGTCGATGATGAAGGACACTCGATGGTCACTGAGAGATATCATTGTGTATCTCAGTCCCCAGGTGAACACAGGGTGTGGATGGTGAGGGACACTCGATGGTCAGTGACAGATATCATGGGTATCTCAGACCCCAGGTGAACACTGAGTGTAGATGTTGAGGGACACACGATGGTCAGTGAGAGATATGATGGGGTATCTCAGTCCGCAGGTGAACACTGAGTGTAGATGGTGAGGGACACTTGATGGTCAGTGAGAGATATCATGGGGCATCTCAGTCCCCAGGTGAACACTGAGGGTGGATGGTGAGGGACACTCGATGGTCAGTGAGAGAGATCAAGGGGTATCACGGCACCCAGGTGAACACTGAGTGTAGATGGATAGGGACACACGATGGTCAATGAGAGATAAAGTGGGGTAACTCAGTCCCCAGGTGAACAGAGATTGTAGATGGTGAGGGACACTCGATGGTCAGTGAGAGATATCAATTCGTATCTCAGTACACAGGTGAACACGGAGTGTAGATGGTGAGAGACACTCAATGGTCAGTGAGATATATCATGGGATTTCTCAGTCACCCGATGCACACTGACTGTAGATGGTCAGGGACACACGATGGCCAGTGAGCTATATCATAGGGTATCTCAGTCCCCAGGTGAACACTGAGTGCAGATGGTGTGGGACACTCGATGGTGAGTGAGAGATATCGTGGGGTATCTCAGACCCCAGGTGAAAACCGAGTGTAGATTGTGAGTGACACTCGATGGTCAGTGAGATATATCAATGGGTATCTCAGTACACAGGTCAACACTGAGTGTAGATGGTGAGGGACACTCGAAGGTCAGTGAGAGATATCAAGGGGTATCTGTATCCGAAGGTGAACACAGAATGTAGATGGTGAGGAACACTCGATGGTCGGTGACAGATATAATTGGGAATCTCAGTCCCCAGGTGAACACTGAGTGTGGATGTTGAAGGACACTCGATGGTCAGTGAGAGATATCATTGGGTAGTTGAATCCTCAGGTGAACAAAGAGTGTAGATGGTGAGGGACACTCGTTGGTCAGTGAGAGATATCATGATGTATCTCGGTCCCCAGGTGAACACTGAATGTAGAAGGTGAGGGACACTCCATGGTCGGGGACAGATAAAATTGGCTATATCAGTCCCCAGTTGAAAACTGAGTGCAGATGGTGAGGAACACTCGATTGTCAGTGAGAGATATCATGGGGATCTCAGTCCCCAGGTGAACACTGAGTGTAGATGGTGATGGACACTCGATGGTCAGTGAGAGATATCATGGGGTATCTCAGTCCCCAGGTGAACACAGAATGTAGATGGTGAGGGACACTCGATGGTCGCTGACAGATATAATTGGGTATCTCAGTCCCCAGGTGAAAACTGAGTGTAGATGGTGATGAACACTCGATGGTCAGTGAGACATGTCATTGTGTATCTCGGTCCCCAGGTGAACACTGAGTGTGGATGTTGAAGGACAATCGATGGTCAGTGAGAGATATCATTGGGTAGCTGAATCCTCAGGTGAACATAGAGTGTAGATGGTGAGGGACACTCAATGGTCAGTGAGAGATATCATGGGGTATCTCAGTCCGCAGGTGAGCACTGAGTGCAGATAGTGAGGGACACTCGATGATCATTGAGAGATATAATGGGGTATCTCAGTCCCCAGATGAACACTGAGTGTAGATGGTGAAGGACACTCGATGGTCAGTGAGAGATATCATTGTGTATCTCAGTCCCCAGGTGAACACAGGGTGTGGATGGTGAGGGACACTCGATGGTCAGTGAGAGATATCATGGGGTATCTCAGTCCTCAGGTGAACACTGAGTGTTGATGGTGACGGAGACCCGATGGTCAGTGAGAGATATCATGGGATACCTCAGTCCCCATTTGAACACAGGGTGTGGATTGTGAGGGACACTCGATGGTCAGTGAGAGATATCATGGGGTATCTCAGTCCTCAGGTGAACACTGAATGTTGATGGTGAGTGACACTCGATGGACAATGAGAGATATTATGGTGTATCTCAGTCCCCAGGTGTGCAGTGTGTGTCGATGGTGAGAGACACTCCATGTTCAGTGAAAGATATCAGCGGGTATCTCAGTCCCCATGTGAACTGAGTGATGTTTGTTTGGGACTCTCGATGGTCAGTGAGTAATATCGCGGTGTATCTCAGACCCCAGGTGGACACTGAGTGGAGATGGTGAGGGCCACTCGATAGTCATTGAGAGATATGATGGGGTATCTCAGTGCACAGGTGAACACAGAATGTCGATGGTGAGGGACACTCGAAGGTCAGTGAGAGATATCATGGGGTATCTGATTGCCCAGGTGAACACTGAGTGCAGATGGTGAGGGACACTCGATGGTCAGTGAGAGATATCATGGTGTATCTCGGTCCCCAGGTGAACACTGAATGTCGAAGGTGAGGGACACTCGATGGACAGGGACAGATAAAATTGGGTATCTCAGTCCCCTGTTGAAAACTGAGTGTAAATGGTGAGGGACACTCGATGGTCAGTGAGAGATATCATGGGTTATCTGATTCCCCAGGTGAACACAGAATGTAGATGGTGAGGGACACTAGTTGGTCAGGGAGTGATGTCATGGGGCATCTCACGCCCCAGGTGAACACTGAGGGTAGATGGTGATGGACACTCGATGGTCAGTGAGAGAGATCAAGGGGTATCACGGCACCCAGGTGAACACTGAGTTTAAATGGTGAGGGACACTCGATGGCCAGTGAGAGATATCATGCGGTATCTCAGTCCCCATGTGAACACTGAATGTAGATGGTGAGGAACTCTCGATGGTCGGTGACAGATATAATTGTGTATCTCAGTCCCCAGGTGAACACTGAGTGTGGTTGTTGAAGGACAATCGATGGTCAGTGAGAGATATCATTGGGTCGCTGAATCCTCCGTTGAACACAGAGTGTAGATGGTGAGAGACACTCAATGGTCAGTGAGAGATATGATGGGGTATCTCAGTCCCCAGGTGAACACTGAATGTCGAAGGTGAGGGACACTCGATGGTCGGGGACAGATAAAATTGGGTATCTCAGTCCCCAGTTGAAAACTGAGTGTAGATGGTGAGGGACACTTGATGGCCAGTGAGAGATATCATGGAGCATCTCAGTCCCCAGGTGAACACTGAGGGTAGATGGTGATGGACACTCGATGGTCAGTGAGAGAGATCAAGGGGTATCACGGCACCCAGGTGAACACTGAGTGTAAATGGTGAGGGACACACGATGGTCAATGAGAGATATAATGGGGTAACTCAGTCCCCAGGTGAACACTGAATGTCGAAGGAGAGGGACACTCGATGGTCGGGGACAGATAAAATTGGGTATCTCAGTCCCCAGTTGAAAACTGAGTGTAGATGGTGAGAGACACTCGATGGTCATTGAGACATGTCATTGTGTATCTCGGTCCCCAGGTGAACACTGAGTGTGGATGTTGAAGGACAATCGATGGTCAGTGAGAGATATCATTGGGTATCTGAATCCTCAGGTGAACATAGAGTGTCGATGGTGAGGGACACTCGTTGGGCAGTGAGAGATATCATGGTGTATCTCAGTCCGCAGGTGAACACTGAGTGTAGATGGTAAGGGAAACTCGATGGTCAATGAGAGATATCATTGAGTATCACAGTCCGCAGGTGAACACTGAGTGTGGAAGGTGAGGGACACTCGATGGTCAGTGAGGGATATAATGGGGTAACTGAGTCCCCAGGTAAACAAAGAGTGTAGATGGTGAGGGACACTCGATAGTCAGTGGGAGATATCATAGGGTATCTCAGTCCGCAGGTCAGCACTGAGGGTAGATGGTGAGCGACACTCGATGATCATTGAGAGATATAATGGGGTATCTCAGTCCCCAGGTGAAAGCTGTGTGTCGATGGTGAGGGACACTCGATGGTCAGTGAGAGATATCATGGGGTATCTCAGTCCTCAGGTGAACACAGGGTGTGGATGGTGAGGGACACTCGATGGTCAGTGAGGGATATCATGGGGTATCTCAGTCCTCAGGTGAACACTGAGTGCAGATGGTGAGGGACACTCGATGGTCAGTGAGAGATATAATGTGGTACCTCAGATCCAAGGTAAACGAGTGTAGATGGTGAGGGACACTCGATGGTCAGTGAGAGATATCATGGGGTATCTCAGTCCCAAGGTGAACACTGAATGTCGAAGGTGAGGGACACTCGATGGTCAGTGAGAGATATCATGGCGTATCTGATTTCCCAGGTGAACATTGAGTGTGGATGTTGAAGGACAATCGATGGTCAGTGAGAGATATCATTGGGTATCTGAATCCTCAGGTGAACAGAGAGTGTAGATGGTGAGGGACACTCGATGGTCAGTGGGAGATATCATGGGGTATCACAGTCCGCAGGTGAACACTGAGTGTGGAAGGTGAGCAACACTTGATGGCCAGTGAGAGATGTCATGGGGTAACTGAGTCCCCAGGTGAACAAAGAGTGTAGATGGTGAGGGACACTCGAAGGTCAGTGAGAGATATCATTGGGTATCTCAGTCACCAGGTGAACACTGAGTGTAGATGGTGAGGGACACTCGATGGACAATGAGAGATATTATGGTGTCTCTCAGTCCCCAGGTGAACACTGAGTGATGTTTGTGAGGGACACTCGAAGGTCAGTGAGAGATATCATTGGGTATCTCAGACCCCAGGTGGACACTGAGTGGAGACGGTGAGGGCCACTCGATAGTCAGTGAGTGATATCATTGGTTATCTCAGTACACAGGTGAACACTGAGTGTAGATGGTGAGGGCCACTCGATAGTCAGTGAGAGATATCATTGGGCATCTCAGTACACAGGTGAACACTGAGTGTAGATGGTGAGGGACACTCGATGGTCAGTGAGAGATATCATGGGGTATCTCAGTCCCCGGGTGAACACTGAGTGTAGATGGTGAGGGACACTCGATGGTCAGTGAGAGATATCATGGGGTATCTCAGTCCCCAGGTGAACACTGAGTGTAGAAGGTGAGGGACACTCGATGGTCAGTGAGAGATATGATGGGGTATCTCAGTCCCCAGCTGAACACTGAGTGTAGATGGTGAGGGACACTCGATGGTCAGTGAGAGATATCATGGGGTATCTCAGTCAACAGGTGAACACTGAGTGTCGATGGTGAGGGACACTCGATGGTCAGTGAGTAATACCTTGGGGCATATCTGTCCTCCGCGACCACTGAGTGCAGATGGTGAGGGACACTCGATGGTCAGTGAGAGATATCATAGTGTATCTCGGTCCCCAGGTGAACACTGATTGCAGATGGTGAGGGACACTTGATGGCCTGTGAGAGATGTCATGGGGTAACTGAGTCCCCAGGTAAACAAAGAGTGTAGATGGTGAGGGACACTCGATGGTCAGTGGGAGATATCATGGGGTATCTCAGTCCGCAGGTGAACACTGAGTGCAGATGGTGAGGAACACTTGATGGCCAGTGAGAGACATAATGGGGTATCTCAGTCCCGAGGTGAAAGCTGTGTGTCGATGGTGAAGGACACTCGATGGTCACTGAGAGATATCATTGTATATCTCAGTCCCCAGGTGAACACAGGGTGTGGATGGTGAGGGACACTCGATGGTCAGTGAGGGATATCATCGGGTATCTCAGTCCTCAGGTGAACACTGAGTGGAGATGGTGAGGGACACTCGATGGTCAGTGACAGATATCATGGGGTATCTCAGACCCCAGGTGAACACTGAGTGCAGATGGTGAGGGACACACGATGGTCAGTGAGAGATATCATTGGTTATCTCAGTCCCCAGGTGAACACTGAGTGTCGATGTTGAGGGACACACGATGGTCAGTGAGAGATATGATGGGGTATCTCAGTCCGCAGGTGAACACTGAGTGTAGATGGTGAGGGACACTTGATGGTCAGTGAGAGATATCATGGGGCATCTCAGTCCCCAGGTGAACACTGAGGGTGGATGGTGAGGGACACTCGATGGTCAGTGAGAGAGATCAAGGGGTATCACGGCACCCAGGTGAACACTGAGTGTAGATGGTGAGGGACACACGATGGTCAATGAGAGATAAAGTGGGGTAACTCAGTCCCCAGGTGAACAGAGATTGTAGATGGTGAGGGACACTCGATGGTCAGTGAGAGATATCAATTCGTATCTCAGTACACAGGTGAACACGGAGTGTAGATGGTGAGAGACACTCAATGGTCAGTGAGATATATCATGGGATTTCTCAGTCACCCGATGCACACTGACTGTAGATGGTCAGGGACACACGATGGCCAGTGAGCTATATCATAGGGTATCTCAGTCCCCAGGTGAACACTGAGTGCAGATGGTGTGGGACACTCGATGGTGAGTGAGAGATATCGTGGGGTATCTCAGACCCCAGGTGAAAACCGAGTGTAGATTGTGAGTGACACTCGATGGTCAGTGAGAGATATCAATGGGTATCTCAGCACATAGGTCAACACTGAGTGTGGATGTTGAAGGACACTCGATGGTCAGTGAGAGATATCATTGGGTAGTTGAATCCTCAGGTGAACAGAGAGTGTAGATGGTGAGGAACACTCGTTGGTCAGTGAGAGATATCATGATGTATCTCGGTCCCCAGGTGAACACTGAATGTAGAAGGTGAGGGACACTCCATGGTCGGGGACAGATAAAATTGGCTATATCAGTCCCCAGTTGAAAACTGAGTGCAGATGGTGAGGAACACTCGATTGTCAGTAAGAGATATCATGGGGATCTCAGTCCCCAGGTGAACACTGAGTGTAGATGGTGATGGACACTCGATGGTCAGTGAGAGATATCATGGGGTATCTCAGTCCCCAGGTGAACACAGAATGTAGATGGTGAGGGACACTCGATGGTCGCTGACAGATATAATTGGGTATCTCAGTCCCCAGGTGAAAACTGAGTGTAGATGGTGATGAACACTCGATGGTCAGTGAGACATGTCATTGTGTATCTCGGTCCCCAGGTGAACACTGAGTGTGGATGTTGAAGGACAATCGATGGTCAGTGAGAGATATCATTGGGTAGCTGAATCCTCAGGTGAACATAGAGTGTAGATGGTGAGGGACACTCGTTGGTCAGTGAGAGATATCATGGTGTATCTCGGTCCCCAGGTGAACACTGAATGTAGAAGGTGACGGACACTCGATGGTCAGTGAGAGATATCATGGGGTATCTCAGTCCCCAGGTGAACACTGAGTGTAGATGGTGATGGACACTCGATGGTCAGTGAGAGATATAATTGGGTATCTCAGTCCCCAGGTGAAAACTGAATGTCGATGGTGAGGGACACTCGATTGTCAGTGAGAGATATCATGGGGATCTCAGTCCCCAGGTGAACACTGAGTGTAGATGGTGATGGACACTCGATGGTCAGTGAGAGATATCATGGGTTATCTCAGTCCCCAGGTGAACACAGAATGTAGATGCTGAGGGACACTCGATGGTCGCTGACAGATATAATTGGGTATCTCAGTCCCCAGGTGAAAACTGAGTGTAGATGGTGATGAACACTCGATGGTCAGTGAGACATGTCATTGTGTATCTCGGTCCCCAGGTGAACACTGAGTGTGGATGTTGAAGGACAATCGATGGTCAGTGAGAGATATAATGGGGTATCTCAGTCAACAGGTGAACACTGAGTGCAGATGGTGAGGGACACTTGATGGCCAGTGAGAGATGTCATGGGGTAACTGAATCCCCAGGTAAACAAAGAGTGTCGATGGTGCGTGACACTCGATGGTCAGTGAGAGATATCATGGCGTATCTCAGTCCGCAGGTGAGCACTGAGTGTAGATAGTGAGGGACACTCGATGATCATTGAGAGATATAATGGGGTATCTCAGTCCCCAGATGAACACTGAGTGTAGATGGTGAAGGACACTCGATGGTCAGTGAGAGATATCATTGTGTATCTCAGTCCCCAGGTGAACACAGGGTGTGGATGGTGAGGGACACTCGATGGTCAGTGAGAGATATCATGGGGTATCTCAGTCCTCAGGTGAACACTGAGTGTTGATGGTGACGGAGACCCGATGGTCAGTGAGAGATATGATGGGATACCTCAGTCCCCAGGTGAACACAGGGTGTGGATTGTGAGGGACACTCGATGGTCAGTGAGAGATATCATGGGGTATCTCAGTCCTCAGGTGAACACTGAATGTTGATGGTGAGTGACACTCGATGGACAATGAGAGATATTATGGTGTATCTCAGTCCCCAGGTGTGCAGTGTGTGTCGATGGTGAGAGACAATCCATGTTCAGTGAAAGATATCAGCGGGTATCTCAGTCCCCATGTGAACCGAGTGATGTTTGTGAGGGACTCTCGATGGTCAGTGAGTAATATCGCGGGGTATCTCAGACCCCAGGTGGACACTGAGTGGAGATGGTGAGGGCCACTCGATAGTCATTGAGAGATATGATGGGGTATCTCAGTGCACAGGTGAACACAGAATGTCGATGGTGAGGGACACTCGAAGGTCAGTGAGAGATATCATGGGGTATCTGATTGCCCAGGTGAACACTGAGTGTAGATGGTGAGGGACAATCGATGGTCAGTGAGAGATATCATTGGGTATCTGAATCCTCAGGTGAACAGAGAGTGTAGATGGTGAGGGACACTCGATGGTCAGTGGGAGATATCATGGGGTATCACAGTCCGCAGGTGAACACTGAGTGTGGAAGGTGAGCAACACTTGATGGCCAGTGAGAGATGTCATGGGGTAACTGAGTCCCCAGGTGAACAAAGAGTGTAGATGGTGAGGGACACTCGAAGGTCAGTGAGAGATATCATTGGGTATCTCAGTCACCAGGTGAACACTGAGTGTAGATGGTGAGGGACACTCGATGGACAATGAGAGATATTATGGTGTCTCTCAGTCCCCAGGTGAACACTGAGTGATGTTTGTGAGGGACACTCGAAGGTCAGTGAGAGATATCATTGGGTATCTCAGACCCCAGGTGGACACTGAGTGGAGACGGTGAGGGCCACTCGATAGTCAGTGAGTGATATCATTGGTTATCTCAGTACACAGGTGAACACTGAGTGTAGATGGTGAGGGCCACTCGATAGTCAGTGAGAGATATCATTGGGCATCTCAGTACACAGGTGAACACTGAGTGTAGATGGTGAGGGACACTCGATGGTCAGTGAGAGATATCATGGGGTATCTCAGTCCCCAGGTGAACACTGAGTGTAGAAGGTGAGGGACACTCGATGGTCAGTGAGAGATATGATGGGGTATCTCAGTCCCCAGCTGAACACTGAGTGTAGATGGTGAGGGACACTCGATGGTCAGTGAGAGATATCATGGGGTATCTCAGTCAACAGGTGAACACTGAGTGTCGATGGTGAGGGACACTCGATGGTCAGTGAGTAATACCTTGGGGCATATCTGTCCTCCGCGACCACTGAGTGCAGATGGTGAGGGACACTCGATGGTCAGTGAGAGATATCATAGTGTATCTCGGTCCCCAGGTGAACACTGATTGCAGATGGTGAGGGACACTTGATGGCCTGTGAGAGATGTCATGGGGTAACTGAGTCCCCAGGTAAACAAAGAGTGTAGATGGTGAGGGACACTCGATGGTCAGTGGGAGATATCATGGGGTATCTCAGTCCGCAGGTGAACACTGAGTGCAGATGGTGAGGAACACTTGATGGCCAGTGAGAGACATAATGGGGTATCTCAGTCCCGAGGTGAAAGCTGTGTGTCGATGGTGAAGGACACTCGATGGTCACTGAGAGATATCATTGTATATCTCAGTCCCCAGGTGAACACAGGGTGTGGATGGTGAGGGACACTCGATGGTCAGTGAGGGATATCATCGGGTATCTCAGTCCTCAGGTGAACACTGAGTGGAGATGGTGAGGGACACTCGATGGTCAGTGACAGATATCATGGGGTATCTCAGACCCCAGGTGAACACTGAGTGCAGATGGTGAGGGACACACGATGGTCAGTGAGAGATATCATTGGTTATCTCAGTCCCCAGGTGAACACTGAGTGTCGATGTTGAGGGACACACGATGGTCAGTGAGAGATATGATGGGGTATCTCAGTCCGCAGGTGAACACTGAGTGTAGATGGTGAGGGACACTTGATGGTCAGTGAGAGATATCATGGGGCATCTCAGTCCCCAGGTGAACACTGAGGGTGGATGGTGAGGGACACTCGATGGTCAGTGAGAGAGATCAAGGGGTATCACGGCACCCAGGTGAACACTGAGTGTAGATGGTGAGGGACACACGATGGTCAATGAGAGATAAAGTGGGGTAACTCAGTCCCCAGGTGAACAGAGATTGTAGATGGTGAGGGACACTCGATGGTCAGTGAGAGATATCAATTCGTATCTCAGTACACAGGTGAACACGGAGTGTAGATGGTGAGAGACACTCAATGGTCAGTGAGATATATCATGGGATTTCTCAGTCACCCGATGCACACTGACTGTAGATGGTCAGGGACACACGATGGCCAGTGAGCTATATCATAGGGTATCTCAGTCCCCAGGTGAACACTGAGTGCAGATGGTGTGGGACACTCGATGGTGAGTGAGAGATATCGTGGGGTATCTCAGACCCCAGGTGAAAACCGAGTGTAGATTGTGAGTGACACTCGATGGTCAGTGAGAGATATCAATGGGTATCTCAGCACATAGGTCAACACTGAGTGTGGATGTTGAAGGACACTCGATGGTCAGTGAGAGATATCATTGGGTAGTTGAATCCTCAGGTGAACAGAGAGTGTAGATGGTGAGGAACACTCGTTGGTCAGTGAGAGATATCATGATGTATCTCGGTCCCCAGGTGAACACTGAATGTAGAAGGTGAGGGACACTCCATGGTCGGGGACAGATAAAATTGGCTATATCAGTCCCCAGTTGAAAACTGAGTGCAGATGGTGAGGAACACTCGATTGTCAGTAAGAGATATCATGGGGATCTCAGTCCCCAGGTGAACACTGAGTGTAGATGGTGATGGACACTCGATGGTCAGTGAGAGATATCATGGGGTATCTCAGT
Source organism: Heptranchias perlo (assembly GCF_035084215.1). Taxonomy (NCBI): domain Eukaryota; kingdom Metazoa; phylum Chordata; class Chondrichthyes; order Hexanchiformes; family Hexanchidae; genus Heptranchias; species Heptranchias perlo. Next base: position 170,720 of record NW_027139266.1, read on the forward strand.
CCCCAGGTGAACACAGAATGTAGATGGTGAGGGACACTCGATGGTCGCTGACAGATATAATTGGGTATCTCAGTCCCCAGGTGAAAACTGAGTGTAGATGGTGATGAACACTCGATGGTCAGTGAGACATGTCATTGTGTATCTCGGTCCCCAGGTGAACACTGAGTGTGGATGTTGAAGGACAATCGATGGTCAGTGAGAGATATCATTGGGTAGCTGAATCCTCAGGTGAACATAGAGTGTAGATGGTGAGGGACACTCGTTGGTCAGTGAGAGATATCATGGTGTATCTCGGTCCCCAGGTGAACACTGAATGTAGAAGGTGACGGACACTCGATGGTCAGTGAGAGATATCATGGGGTATCTCAGTCCCCAGGTGAACACTGAGTGTAGATGGTGATGGACACTCGATGGTCAGTGAGAGATATAATTGGGTATCTCAGTCCCCAGGTGAAAACTGAATGTCGATGGTGAGGGACACTCGATTGTCAGTGAGAGATATCATGGGGATCTCAGTCCCCAGGTGAACACTGAGTGTAGATGGTGATGGACACTCGATGGTCAGTGAGAGATATCATGGGTTATCTCAGTCCCCAGGTGAACACAGAATGTAGATGCTGAGGGACACTCGATGGTCGCTGACAGATATAATTGGGTATCTCAGTCCCCAGGTGAAAACTGAGTGTAGATGGTGATGAACACTCGATGGTCAGTGAGACATGTCATTGTGTATCTCGGTCCCCAGGTGAACACTGAGTGTGGATGTTGAAGGACAATCGATGGTCAGTGAGAGATATAATGGGGTATCTCAGTCAACAGGTGAACACTGAGTGCAGATGGTGAGGGACACTTGATGGCCAGTGAGAGATGTCATGGGGTAACTGAATCCCCAGGTAAACAAAGAGTGTCGATGGTGCGTGACACTCGATGGTCAGTGAGAGATATCATGGCGTATCTCAGTCCGCAGGTGAGCACTGAGTGTAGATAGTGAGGGACACTCGATGATCATTGAGAGATATAATGGGGTATCTCAGTCCCCAGATGAACACTGAGTGTAGATGGTGAAGGACACTCGATGGTCAGTGAGAGATATCATTGTGTATCTCAGTCCCCAGGTGAACACAGGGTGTGGATGGTGAGGGACACTCGATGGTCAGTGAGAGATATCATGGGGTATCTCAGTCCTCAGGTGAACACTGAGTGTTGATGGTGACGGAGACCCGATGGTCAGTGAGAGATATGATGGGATACCTCAGTCCCCAGGTGAACACAGGGTGTGGATTGTGAGGGACACTCGATGGTCAGTGAGAGATATCATGGGGTATCTCAGTCCTCAGGTGAACACTGAATGTTGATGGTGAGTGACACTCGATGGACAATGAGAGATATTATGGTGTATCTCAGTCCCCAGGTGTGCAGTGTGTGTCGATGGTGAGAGACAATCCATGTTCAGTGAAAGATATCAGCGGGTATCTCAGTCCCCATGTGAACCGAGTGATGTTTGTGAGGGACTCTCGATGGTCAGTGAGTAATATCGCGGGGTATCTCAGACCCCAGGTGGACACTGAGTGGAGATGGTGAGGGCCACTCGATAGTCATTGAGAGATATGATGGGGTATCTCAGTGCACAGGTGAACACAGAATGTCGATGGTGAGGGACACTCGAAGGTCAGTGAGAGATATCATGGGGTATCTGATTGCCCAGGTGAACACTGAGTGTAGATGGTGAGGGACACTCGATGGTCAGTGAGTGATATCATGGTGCATCTCAGTCCCCAGGTGAACACTGAGTGTAGATGGTGAGGGAAACTCGATGGTCAGTGAGAGATATCATGTGGTATCTGAATCCTCAGGTGAACACAGACTGTCGATGGTGAGGGACACTCGAAGGTCAGTGAGAGATATCATTGGGTATCTCAGTCCCCAGGTGAACACTGAGTGTAGATGGTGAGGGACACTCGATGGACAATGAGAGATATTATGGTGTCTCTCAGTCCCCAGGTGAACACTGAGTGATGTTTGTGAGGGACACTCGAAGGTCAGTGAGAGATATCATTGGGTATCTCAGACCCCAGGTGGACACTGAGTGGAGATGGTGAGGGCCACTCGATAGTCAGTGAGAGATATCATTGGGTATCTCAGTACACAGTTGAACACTGAGTGTAGATGGTGAGGGACACTCGATGGTCAGTGAGAGATATCATTGGGTATCTCAGTCCCCAGGTGAACACTGAGTGTAGAAGGTGAGGGACACTCGATGGTCAGTGAGAGATATCATGGGGTATCTCAGTCCCCAGGTGAACACTGAGTGTAGATGATGAGGGACACTCGATGGTCAGTGAGAGATATCATGGGGTATCTCAGTCAACAGGTGAACACTGAGTGTCGATGGTGAGGGACACTCGATGGTCAGTGAGTGATACCTTGGGGCATATCTGTCCTCCGCGACCACTGAGTGCAGATGGTGAGGGACACTCGATAATCAGTGAGAGATATCATAGTGTATCTCGGTCCCCAGGTGAACACTCAATGTAGAAGGAGACGGACACTTGATGGTCGGTGACAGATAAAATTGGGTATCTCAGTCCCCAGGTGAACACAGGGTGTGGATGGTGAGGGACACTCGATGGTCAGTGAGGGATATCATGGGGTATCTCAGTCCTCAGGTGAACACTGAGTGTAGATGGTGAGGGACACTCGATGGTCAGTGACAGATATCATGGGGTATCTCAGACCCCAGGTGAACACTGAGTGCAGATGGTGAGGGACACACGATGGTCAGTGAGAGATATCATTGGTTATCTCAGTCCCCAGGTGAACACTGAGTGTAGATGTTGAGGGACACACGATGGTCAGTGAGAGATATGATGGGGTATCTCAGTCCGCAGGTGAACACTGAGTGTAGATGGTGAGGGACACTTGATGGTCAGTGAGAGATATCATGGGGCATCTCAGTCCCCAGGTGAACACTGCGGGTGGATGGTGAGGGACACTCGATGGTCAGTGAGAGAGATCAAGGGGTATCTCAGTCCCCAGGTGAACACTGAGTGCAGATGGTGTGGGACACTCGATGGTGAGTGAGAGATATCGTGGGGTATCTCAGACCCCAGGTGAAAACCGAGTGTAGATTGTGAGTGACACTCGATGGTCAGTGAGATATATCAATGGGTATCTCAGTACACAGGTCAACACTGAGTGTAGATGGTGAGGGACACTCGAAGGTCAGTGAGAGATATCATGGGGTATCTGTATCAGAAGGTGAACACAGAATGTAGATGGTGAGGGACACTCGATGGTCGGTGACAGATATAATTGGGAATCTCAGTCCCCAGGTGAACACTGAGTGTGGATGTTGAAGGACACTCGATGATCAGTGAGAGATATCATTGGGTAGTTGAATCCTCAGGTGTACAGAGAGTGTAGATGGTGAGGGACACTCGTTGGTCAGTGAGAGATATCATGGTGTATCTCGGTCCCCAGGTGAACACTGAATGTAGAAGCTGACGGACACTCGATGGTCAGTGAGAGATATCATGGGGTATCTCAGTCCCCAGGTGAACACTGAGTGTAGATGGTGATGGACACTCGATGGTCAGTGAGAGATATCATGGGGTATCTCAGTCCCCGGGTGAACACAGAATGTAGATGGTGAGGGACACTCGATGGTCGCTGACAGATATAATTGGGTATCTCAGTCCCCAGGTGAAAACTGAATGTCGATGGTGAGGGACACTCGATTGTCAGTGAGAGATATCATGGGGATCTCAGTCCCCAGGTGAACACTGAGTGTAGATGGTGATGGACACTCGATGGTCAGTGAGAGATATCATGGGGTATCTCAGTCCCCAGGTGAACACAGAATGTAGATGCTGAGGGACACTCGATGGTCGCTGACAGATATAATTGGGTATCTCAGTCCCCAGGTGAAAACTGAGTGTAGATGGTGATGAACACTCGATGGTCAGTGAGACATGTCATTGTGTATCTCGGTCCCCAGGTGAACACTGAGTGTGGATGTTGAAGGCCAATCGATGGTCAGTGAGAGATATCATGGGGTATCTCAGTCAACAGGTGAACACTGAGTGCAGATGGTGAGGGACACTTGATGGCCAGTGAGAGATGTCATGGGGTAACTGAATCCCCAGGTAAACAAAGAGTGTCGATGGTGCGTGACACTCGATGGTCAGTGAGAGATATCATGGGGTATCTCAGTCCGCAGGTGAGCACTGAGTGTAGATAGTGAGGGACACTCGATGATCATTGAGAGATATAATGGGGTATCTCAGTCCCCAGATGAACACTGAGTGTAGATGGTGAAGGACACTCGATGGTCAGTGAGAGATATCATTGTGTATCTCAGTCCCCAGGTGAACACAGGGTGTGGATGGTGAGGGACACTCGATGGTCAGTGAGAGATATCATGGGGTATCTCAGTCCTCAGGTGAACACTGAGTGTTGATGGTGACGGAGACCCGATGGTCAGTGAGAGATATGATGGGATACCTCAGTCCCCAGGTGAACACAGGGTGTGGATTGTGAGGGACACTCGATGGTCAGTGAGAGATATCATGGGGTATCTCAGTCCTCAGGTGAACACTGAATGTTGATGGTGAGTGACACTCGATGGACAATGAGAGATATTATGGTGTATCTCAGTCCCCAGGTGTGCAGTGTGTGTCGATGGTGAGAGACAATCCATGTTCAGTGAAAGATATCAGCGGGTATCTCAGTCCCCATGTGAACTGAGTGATGTTTGTGAGGGACTCTCGATGGTCAGTGAGTAATATCGCGGGGTATCTCAGACCCCAGGTGGACACTGAGTGGAGATGGTGAGGGCCACTCGATAGTCATTGAGAGATATGATGGGGTATCTCAGTGCACAGGTGAACACAGAATGTCGATGGTGAGGGACACTCGAAGGTCAGTGAGAGATATCATGGGGTATCTGATTGCCCAGGTGAACACTGAGTGTAGATGGTGAGGGACACTCGATGGTCAGTGAGTGATATCATGGTGCATCTCAGTCCCCAGGTGAACACTGAGTGTAGATGGTGAGGGACACTCGATGGTCAGTGATAGAGATCATGGGGTATCTGATTCCACAGGTGAACACTGAGTGTAGATGGTGAGGGACACTCGATTGTCAGTGAGTGATATCATGGTGCATCTCGGTCCCCAGGTGAACACTGAGTGTAGATGGTGAGCGACACTCGATGGTCAGTGAGAGATATCATGGGGTATCTCAGTCCCCAGGTGAACACTGAGTGTAGATGGTGAGGGACACACGATGGTCAGTGAGAGATATCATGGGGTAACTGAGTTCCCAGGTAAACAGAGAGTGTAGATGATGATGGACACTCGATGATCAGTGAGATATATCATGGGATATCTCAGTCAACCGGTGCACGCTGAGTGTAGATGGTGAGGGACACTCGATGGTCAGTGAGAGATATCATGGGTTATCTGAATCCTCAGGTGAACACAGACTGTCGATGGTGAGGGACACTCGAAGGTCAGTGAGAGATATCATTGGGTATCTCAGTCCCCAGGTGAACACTGAGTGTCGATGGTGAGGGACACTCGATGGTCAGTGAGAGATATCATGTGGTATCTGAATCCTCAGGTGAACACAGACTGTCGATGGTGAGGGACACTCGAAGGTCAGTGAGAGATATCATTGGGTATCTCAGTCCCCAGGTGAACACTGAGTGTAGATGGTGAGGGACACTCGATGGACAATGAGAGATATTATGGTGTCTCTCAGTCCCCAGGTGAACACTGAGTGATGTTTGTGAGGGACACTCGAAGGTCAGTGAGAGATATCATTGGGTATCTCAGACCCCAGGTGGACACTGAGTGGAGATGGTGAGGGCCACTCGATAGTCAGTGAGAGATATCATTGGGTATCTCAGTACACAGTTGAAAACTGAGTGTAGATGGTGAGGGACACTCGATGGTCAGTGAGAGATATCATTGGGTATCTCAGTCCCCAGGTGAACACTGAGTGTAGAAGGTGAGGGACACTCGATGGTCAGTGAGAGATATCATGGGGTATCTCAGTCCCCAGGTGAACACTGAGTGTAGATGATGAGGGACACTCGATGGTCAGTGAGAGATATCATGGGGTATCTCAGTCAACAGGTGAACACTGAGTGTCGATGGTGAGGGACACTCGATGGTCAGTGAGTGATACCTTGGGGCATATCTGTCCTCCGCGACCACTGAGTGCAGATGGTGAGGGACACTCGATAGTCAGTGAGAGATATCATAGTGTATCTCGGTCCCCAGGTGAACACTCAATGTAGAAGGTGACGGAAATTTGATGGTCGGTGACAGATAAAATTGGGTATCTCAGACCCCACTTGAAAACTGAGTGTCGGTGGTGAGGACACTCGTTTGTCAGTGAGAGATATCATGGGGTATCTCAGTCCCCAGGTGAAAACAGAGTGTAGATGGTGAGGGACACTCTATGATCAGTGAGAGATATCATGGGGTATCTCAGTCCCCAGGTGAACACAGAATGTAGATGGTGAGGGACACTAGTTGGTCAGTGAGAGATATGATGGGGTATCTCAGTCCCCAGGTGAAAACTGAGTGTAGATGGTGAGGGACACTCTATGGTCAGTGAGAGATATCATGCGATGCATCAGTCCCCATTTGAACACTGAACGTAGATGGTGAGGGACACTCGATGGTCGGTGACAGATATAATTGTGTATCTCAGTCCCCAGGTGAAAACTGAGTGCAGATGGTGATGAACATTCAATGGTCAGTGAGACATGTCATTGTGTATCTCGGTCCCCAGGTGAACACTGAGTGTAGATGGTGAGGGACACTCGATGGTCAGTTAGAGATATCATGCGGTATCTCAGTCCCCAGTTGAACACTGAGGGTAAATGGTGAGGGACACTCGATGGTCAGTGAGAGAGATGAAGGGGTATCTCAGTCCCCAGGTAAACACTGAGTGTAGATGGTGAGGGACACTCGATGGTCAGTGAGAGATACCATGGGGTATCTCAGTCCCCAGGTGAAAACCGAGTGTAGATGGTGAGCGACACTCGATGGTCAGTGAGAGATATCATGGGGTATCTCGGCACCCAGGTGAACAGAGTGTAGATGGTGAGGGACACTCGAAGGTCAGTGAGAGATACAATGTGGTAACTCAGTCCCCAGGTAAACAGAGAGTGTGGATGGTGAGGGACACACGATGGTCAGTGAGATATATCATGGGGTAACTGAGTCCCCAGGTAAACAGAGAGTGTAGATGATGATGGACACTCGATGATCAGTGAGAGATATCATGGGGTATCTCAGACAACCGGCGCACGCTGAGTGTAGATGGTGAGGGACACTAGATGGTCAGTGAGAGATATCATGGGGTATCTGAATCCTCAGGTGAACACAGACTGTCGATGGTGAGGGACACTCGAAGGTCAGTGAGAGATATCATTGGGTATCTCAGTCCCCTGGTGAACACTGAGTGTCGATGGTGAGGGACACTCGATGGACAATGAGAGATATTATGGTGTCTCTCAGTCCCCAGGTGAACACTGAGTGATGTTTGTGAGGGACACTCGAAGGTCAGTGAGAGATATCATTGGGTATCTCAGACCCAGGTGGACACTGAGTGGAGATGGTGAGGGACACTCGATGGTCAGTGAGAGATATCATGGGGTATCTCAGTCAACAGGTGAACACTGAGTGTCGATAGTGAGGGACACTCGATGGTCAGTGAGTAATACCTTGGGGCATATCTGTCCTCCGCGACCACTGAGTGCAGATGGTGAGGGACACTCGATGGTCAGTGAGAGATATCATGGTGTATCTCGGTCCCCAGGTGATCACTGAATGTAGAAGGTGACGGACACTTGATGGTCGGTGACAAATAAAATTGGGTATCTCAGACCCCAGTTGAAAACTGAGTGTAGGTGGTGAGGACACTCGTTTGTCAGTGAGAGATATCATGGGGTATCTCAGTCCCCAGGTGAAAACAGAGTGTAGATGGTGAGGGACACTCTATGATCAGTGAGAGATATCATGGGGTATCTCAGTCCCCAGGTGAACACAGAATGTAGATGGTGAGGGACACTAGTTGGTCAGTGAGAGATATGATGGCGTATCTCAGTCCCCAGGTGAAAACTGAGTGTAGATGGTGAGGGACACTCTATGGTCAGTGAGAGATATCATGCGATGCATCAGTCCCCATTTGAACACTGAACGTAGATGGTGAGGGACAATCGATGGTCGGTGACAGATATAATTGTGCATCTCAGTCCCCAGGTGAAAACTGAGTGCAGATGGTGATGAACATTCAATGGTCAGTGAGACATGTCATTGTGTATCTCGGTCCCCAGGTGAACACTGAGTGTAGATGGTGAGGGACACTCGATGGTCAGTTAGAGATATCATGCGGTATCTCAGTCCCCAGTTGAACACTGAGGGTAAATGGTGAGGGACACTCGATGGTCAGTGACAGATATCATGGGGTATCTCAGACCCCAGGTGAACACTGAGTGCAGATGGTGAGGGACACACGATGGTCAGTGAGAGATATCATTGGTTATCTCAGTCCCCAGGTGAACACTGAGTGTAGATGTTGAGGGACACACGATGGTCAGTGAGAGATATGATGGGGTATCTCAGTCCGCAGGTGAACACTGAGTGCAGATGGTGAGGGACACTTGATGGTCAGTGAGAGATATCATGGGGCATCTCAGTCCCCAGGTGAACACTGAGGGTGGATGGTGAGGGACACTCGATGGTCAGTGAGAGAGATCAAGGGGTATCACGGCACCCAGGTGAACACTGAGTGTAGATGGTGAGGGACACACGATGGTCAATGAGAGATAAAGTGGAGTAACTCAGTCCCCAGGTGAACAGAGATTGTAGATGGTGAGGGACACTCGATGGTCAGTGAGAGATATCAATTCGTATCTCAGTACACAGGTGAACACGGAGTGTAGATGGTGAGAGACACTCAATGGTCAGTGAGATATATCATGGGGTTTCTCAGTCACCCGATGCACACTGACTGTAGATGGTCAGGGACACACGATGGCCAGTGAGCTATATCATAGGGTATCTCAGTCCCCAGGTGAACACTGAGTGCAGATGGTGTGGGACACTCGATGGTGAGTGAGAGATATCGTGGGGTATCTCAGACCCCAGGTGAAAACCGAGTGTAGATTGTGAGTGACACTCGATGGTCAGTGAGAGATATCAATGGGTATCTCAGTACACAGGTCAACACTGAGTGTAGATGGTGAGGGACACTCGAAGGTCAGTGAGAGATATCATGGGGTATCTGTATCAGAAGGTGAACACAGAATGTAGATGGTGAGGGACACTCGATGGTCGGTGACAGATATAATTGGGAATCTCAGTCCCCAGGTGAACACTGAGTGTGGATGTTGAAGGACACTCGATGATCAGTGAGAGATATCATTGGGTAGTTGAATCCTCAGGTGAACAGAGAGTGTAGATGGTGAGGGACACTCGTTGGTCAGTGAGAGATATCATGGTGTATCTCGGTCCCCAGGTGAACACTGAATGTAGAAGGTGACGGACACTCGATGGTCAGTGAGAGATATCATGGGGTATCTCAGTCCCCAGGTGAACACTGAGTGTAGATGGTGATGGACACTCGATGGTCAGTGAGAGATATCATGGGGTATCTCAGTCCCCAGGTGAACACAGAATGTAGATGGTGAGGGACACTCGATGGTCGCTGACAGATATAATTGGGTATCTCAGTCCCCAGGTGAAAACTGAGTGTCGATGGTGAGGGACACTCGATTGTCAGTGAGAGATATCATGGGGATCTCAGTCCCCAGGTGAACACTGAGTGTAGATGGTGATGGACACTCGATGGTCAGTGAGAGATATCATGGGGTATCTCAGTCCCCAGGTGAACAGAGAGTGTAGATGGTGAGGGACACTCGTTGGTCAGTGAGAGATATCATGGTGTATCTCGGTCCCCAGGTGAACACTGAATGTAGAAGGTGACGGACACTCGATGGTGAGTGAGAGATATCGTGGGGTATCTCAGACCCCAGGTGAAAACCGAGTGTAGATTGTGAGTGACACTCGATGGTCAGTGAGATATATCAATGGGTATCTCAGTACACAGGTCAACACTGAGTGTAGATGGTGAGGGACACTCGAAGGTCAGTGAGAGTTATCATGGGGTATCTGTATCAGAAGGTGAACACAGAATGTAGATGGTGAGGGACACTCGATGGTCGGTGACAGATATAATTGGGAATCTCAGTCCCCAGGTGAACACTGAGTGTGGATGTTGAAGGACACTCGATGATCAGTGAGAGATATCATTGGGTAGTTGAATCCTCAGGTGAACAGAGAGTGTAGATGGTGAGGGACACTCGTTGGTCAGTGAGAGATATCATGGTGTATCTCGGTCCCCAGGTGAACACTGAATGTAGAAGGTGACGGACACTCGATGGTCAGTGAGAGATATCATGGGGTATCTCAGTCCCCAGGTGAACACTGAGTGTAGATGGTGATGGACACTCGATGGTCAGTGAGAGATATCATGGGGTATCTCAGTCCCCAGGTGAACACAGAATGTAGATGGTGAGGGACACTCGATGGTCGCTGACAGATATAATTGGGTATCTCAGTCCCCAGGTGAAAACTGAGTGTCGATGGTGAGGGACACTCGATTGTCAGTGAGAGATATCATGGGGATCTCAGTCCCCAGGTGAACACTGAGTGTAGATGGTGATGGACACTCGATGGTCAGTGAGAGATATCATGGGGTATCTCAGTCCCCAGGTGAACAGAGAGTGTAGATGGTGAGGGACACTCGTTGGTCAGTGAGAGATATCATGGTGTATCTCGGTCCCCAGGTGAACACTGAATGTAGAAGGTGACGGACACTCGATGGTCAGTGAGAGATATCATGGGGTATCTCAGTCCCCAGGTGAACACTGAGTGTAGATGGTGATGGACACTCGATGGTCAGTGAGAGATATCATGGGGTATCTCAGTCCCCAGTTGAACACAGAATGTAGATGGTGAGGGACACTCGATGGTCGCTGACAGATATAATTGGGTATCTCAGTCCCCAGGTGAAAACTGAGTGTCGATGGTGAGGGACACTCGATTGCCAGTGAGAGATATCATGGGGATCTCAGTCCCCAGGTGAACACTGAGTGTAGATGGTGATGGACACTCGATGGTCAGTGAGAGATATCATGGGGTATCTCAGTCCCCAGGTGAACACAGAATGTAGATGGTGAGGGACACTCGATGGTCGCTGACAGATATAATTGGGTATCTCAGTCCCCAGGTGAAAACTGAGTGTAGATGGTGATGAACACTCGATGGTCAGTGAGACATGTCATTGTGTATCTCGGTCCCCAGGTGAACACTGAGTGTAGATGGTGAGGGACACTCTATGATCAGTGAGAGATATCATGAGGTATCTCAGTCCCCAGGTGAACACAGAATGTAGATGGTGAGGGACACTAGTTGGTCAGTGAGAGATATGATGGGGTATCTCGGCACCCAGGTGAACAGAGTGTAGATGGTGAGGGACACTCGATGGTCAGTGAGAGATACAATGTGGTAACTCAGTCCCCAGGTAAACCGAGAGTGTGGATGGTGAGGGACACTCGATGGTCAGTCAGATGTCTCATGGGGTATCTCAGTCACCCGGTGCACACTGAGGGTAGATGGTCAGGGACACACGATGGTCAGTGAGAGATATCATGGGGTATCTCAGTCCCCAGGTGAACACAGGGTGTAGATGGTGAGGGAAACTCGATGGTCAGTGAGAGATATCATGGGGTATCTCAGTCCCCAGGTGAAAACCGAGTGTAGATTGTGAGGAACACTCGATGGTCAGTGATAGATATCATGGGGGATCTCAGTCCCCAGTTGAACACTGAGTGTAGATGGTGAGGGACACTCGATGGTCAGTGAGAGATATCATGCGATGCATCAATCCCCAATTGAACACTGAACGTAGATGGTGAGGGACACTCGATGGTCGGTGACAGATATAATTGTGTATCTCAGTCCCCAGGTGAAAACTGAGTGCAGATGGTGATGAACATTCAATGGTCAGTGAGACATGTCATTGTGTATCTCGGTCCCCAGGTGAACACTGAGTGTAGATGGTGAGGGACACTCGATGGTCAGTTAGAGATATCATGCGGTATCTCAGTCCCCAGTTGAACACTGAGGGTAAATGGTGAGGGACACTCGATGGTCAGTGAGAGAGATGAAGGGGTATCTCAGTCCCCAGGTAAACACTGAGTGTAGATGGTGAGGGACACTCGATGGTCAGTGAGAGATATCATGGGGTATCTCAGTCCCCAGGTGAAAACCGAGTGTAGATGGTGAGGGACACTCGATGGTCAGTGAGAGATATCATGGGGTATCTCAGTCCCCAGGTGAAAACCGAGTGTAGATGGTGAGGGACACTCGATGGTCAGTGAGAGATACAATGTGGTAACTCAGTCCCCAGGTAAACAGAGAGTGTGGATGGTGAGGGACACTCGATGGTCAGTCAGATTTCTCATGGGGTATCTCAGTCACCCGGTGCACACTGAGGGTAGATGGTCAGGGACACACGATGGTCAGTGAGAGATATCATGGGGTATCTCAGTCCCCAGGTGAACACAGGGTGTAGATGGTGAGGGAAACTCGATGGTCAGTGAGAGATATCATGGGGTATCTCAGTCCCCAGGTGAAAACCTAGTGTAGATTGTGAGGGACACTCGATGGTCAGTGATAGATATCATGGGGGAATCTCAGTCCCCAGTTGAACACTGAGTGTAGAAGGTGACGGACACTCGATTTTCAGTGAGAGATATCATTGTGTATCTCGGCCCCCAGGTTAACACTGAGTGTAGATGGTGAGGGACACTCGATGGTCAGTTAGAGATATCATGCGGTATCTCAGTCCCCAGTTGAACACTGAGGGTAAATGGTGAGGGACACTCGATGGTCAGTGAGTGAGATGAAGGGGTATCTCAGTCCGGAGGTAAACACTGAGTGTAGATGGTGAGGGACACTCGATGGTCAGTGAGAGAGATGAAGGGTTATCTCAGTCCCCAGGTAAACACTGAGGGTAAATGGTGAGGGACACTCGATGGTCAGTGAGAGATATCATGGGGTATCTCAGTCCCCAGGTGAAAACCGAGTGTAGATGGTGAGCGACACTCGATGGTCAGTGAGAGATATCATGGGGTATCTCGGCACCCAGGTGAACAGAGTGTAGATGGTGAGGGACACTCGATGGTCAGTGAGAGATACAATGTGGTAACTCAGTCCCCAGGTAAACAGAGAGTGTAGATGGTGAGGGACACTCGATGGTCAGTCAGATTTCTCATGGGGTATCTCAGTCACCCGGTGCACACTGAGGGTAGATGGTCAGAGACACACGATGGTCAGTGAGAGATATCATGGGGTATCACAGTCCCCAGGTGAACACAGGGTGTAGATGGTGAGGGAATCTCGATGGTCAATGATAGATATCATGGGAGATCTCAGTCCCCAGATGAACACTGAGTGTAGAAGGTGACGGTCACTCGATTTTCAGTGAGAGATATCATGGGGTATCTCAGTCCCGAGGTGAACACAGAATGTAGATTGTGAGGGACACTCGATGGTCGGTGACAGATATAATTGTGTATCTCAGTCCCCAGGTGAAAACTGAGTGCAGATGGTGATGAACATTCAATGGTCAGTGAGACATGTCATGGGGTATCTCAGTCCCCAGGTGAAAACCGAGTGCAGATGGTGAGCGACATCGATGGTCAGTGAGAGATATCATGGGGTATCTCAGTCCCCAGTTGAACACTGAGGGTAAATGGTGAGGGACACTCGATGGTCAGTGAGAGAGATGAAGGGGTATCTCAGTCCCCAGGTAAACACTGAGTGTAGATGGTGCGGGACACTCGATGGTCAGTGAGAGATACAATGTGGTAACTCAGTCCCCAGGTAAACAGAGAGTGTAGATGGTGAGGGACACTCGATGGTCAGTCAGATTTCTCATGGGGTATCTCAGTCACCCGGTGCACACTGAGGGTAGATGGTCAGGGACACACGATGGTCAGTGAGAGATATCATGGGGTATCTCAGTCCCCAGGTGAACACAGGGTGTAGATGGTGAGGGAAACTCGATGGTCAGTGAGAGATATCATGGGGTATCTCAGTCCCCAGGTGAAAACCTAGTGTAGATTGTGAGGGACACTCGATGGTCAGTGATAGATATCATGGGGGATCTCAGTCCCCAGTTGAACACTGATTGTAGAAGGTGACGGACACTCGATTTTCAGTGAGAGATATCATGGGGTATCTCAGTCCCGAGGTGATAACAGAATGTAGATTGTGAGGGACACTCGATGATCAGTGAGAGATATCATGGGGTAGCTCAGTCCCCAGGTGAACACTGAATCTCGATGGTGCGGGACACTCGATGGTCAGTGAGAGATATCATGGGGTATCTCAGACCCCAGGTGAACACTGAGGGTGGATGGTGAGGGACACACGATGGTCAGTGAGAGATATCATGGGGTATCTCAGTCTGCAGGTGAACACTGAGTGTAGATGGTGAGGGACAATCGATGGTCAGTGACAGATATCATGTGGTATCTCAGACCCCAGGTGAACACTGAGGGTAGATGGTGAGGGACACTCGATGGTCAGTGACAGATATCATGGGGTATCTCAGTCCCCAGGTGAACACTGAGTGTAGCTGGTGAGGGACACTCGATGGTCAGTGACAGATATCATGTGGTATCTCAGACCCCAGGTGAACACTGAGTGTAGATGGTGAGGGACACTCAATGGTCAGTGAGAGATATCATGGGGTATCTCAGTCCCCAGGTGAACACTGAGTGTAGATGGTGAGGGACACTCGATGGTCAGTGACAGATATCATGGGGTATCTCAGTCCCCAGGTGAACACTGAGTGTAGATGGTGAGGGATGCACGATGTTCAGTGAGAGATATCATGGGGTATCTCAATCCCCAGGTGAACACTGAGTGTAGATGGTGAGGGATGCACGATGGTCAGTGACAGATATCATGGGGTATCTCAGTCCCCAGGTGAACACTGAGTGTAGATGGTGAGGGATGCACGATGTTCAGTGAGAGATATCATGGGGTATCTCAGTCCCCAGGTGAACACTGAGTGTAGATGGTGAGGGACACTCGATGGTCAGTGACAGATATCATGGTGCATCTCAGTCCCCAGGTGAAAGCTGAGGGTAGATGGTGAGGGACACTCGATGGTCAGTGACAGATATCATGGTGCATCTCAGTCCCCAGGTGAACACTGAGTGTAGATGGTGAGGGACACTCAATGGTCAGTGAGAGATATCATGGGGTATCTCAGTCCCCAGGTGAACACTGAGTGTAGATGGTGAGGGACACTCGATGGTCAGTGACAGATATCATGGGGTATCTCAGTCCCCAGGTGAACACTGAGTGTAGATGGTGAGGGATGCACGATGTTCAGTGAGAGATATCATGGGGTATCTCAGTCCCCAGGTGAACACTGAGTGTAGATGGTGAGGGATGCTCGATGGTCAGTGACAGATATCATGGGGTATCTCAGTCCCCAGGTGAACACTGAGTGTAGATGGTGAGGGATGCACGATGTTCAGTGAGAGATATCATGGGGTATCTCAGTCCCCAGGTGAACACTGAGTGTAGATGGTGAGGGACACTCGATGGTCAGTGACAGATATCATGGTGCATCTCAGTCCCCAGGTGAACGCTGAGGGTAGATGGTGAGGGACACTCGATGGTCAGTGACAGATATCATGGTGCATCTCAGTCCCCAGGTGAACACTGAGTGTAGATGGTGAGGGACACTCAATGGTCAGTGAGAGATATCATGGGGTATCTCAGTCCCCAGGTGAACACTGAGTGTAGATGGTGAGGGACACTCGATGGTCAGTGACAGATATCATGGGGTATCTCAGTCCCCAGGTGAACACTGAGTGTAGATGGTGAGGGATGCACGATGGTCAGTGACAGATATCATGGGGTATCTCAGTCCCCAGGTGAACACTGAGTGTAGATGGTGAGGGATGCACGATGTTCAGTGAGAGATATCATGGGGTATCTCAGTCCCCAGGTGAACACTGAGTGTAGATGGTGAGGGACACTCGATGGTCAGTGACAGATATCATGGTGCATCTCAGTCCCCAGGTGAACACTGAGGGTAGATGGTGAGGGACACTCGATGGTCAGTGAGAGATATCATGGCGTATCGCAGTCACCTGGTGCACACTTCGTGGAGATGGTGAGTGACACTCGATGGTCATTGAGAGATATCATGGGGTATCTTAGTCCCGAGGTGAACACTGAGTGGAGATGGTGAGAGACACTCGATGGTCAGTGAGAGATACCCCATGATATCACTCACTGACCATCGAGTGTCCCTCACCATCTGCACTCAGTGTTCACCCGGGGACTGTCTGTGAGCAGTGAGTTAGAGGGGGTGGCTGAGCTGGGATTGAGATGGAAACCTGGGTTAGAGAAGGAGGAAAGTTTCATTTGGGGGATTTTCACCCCGGGCGGAGAGTGAATCTGAGGTTATTGGTGCTTCGGGGGGTACAAGTCGCTGTGTAACATTAACTGTACTTAATATTAACATTAAACATTTTTCCGTCACTCAGCCGCAGACTCCGCACTCACTGACCCGTGTGAAGATCACACAGTCCTGGACCAGTCCTGGAGGAGCTCGGATTGTGAACTGTATCAGTGCTCTGACGGGGTGAAGTGTGACAATGAACTTGTTCGAGGATGGTACAGATTTAAAAGGTAACGTGAAGGGGAAATTTCAGGTAAACCAGTCGATACGGGCGGAGCAAATGTACAATAGAGAACAGAGTGTGAGTGCAGGACTGAGAACGACAGGGAGAGCGGGATCATCAGTCAGAGCAATGGGGCAGGGAGTGGATACAGGGAAAGGGGAACAAACAGACTCGACAGAGAGAAACAGGGGAATAAAGGGAGATCCACAGGGTACAGGGAATATAGAGCAGGGACAGAGAGTAAACGGAGATACACAGGGTAGAGGGGAATATAGAACAGGGAGAGAGAGTAAAGGGAGATACCCAGGGTAGAGGGAATACAGAACGGGGACAGAGAGTAAAGGGAGATACTCGGGCTCGAGGGGAATACAGAACAGGGACAGAGAGTAAAGGATGGGCCCCAGCTTCCAGTACTTTTTCCCGGTTCCAGTCTCTCTCTCCGTTAAAAGGTTCCATCAGTTCAGGGTCTGACTCTGTGTTTTGTTTCTTCAGTTCTGGTGGATGGAAGATTCCGGAGACTGCTGTCCCAGTCCGTCACTGCTCCACAGATGGCCCAGGCTGGTTAAAGGGTAATTTCAGACTCTCTAATCTCAGATTTACACTCACTGTCCAGCACTGTTCAGATCGCTCACATTCATCAATATTTACAAACCTCATTTCAGGTTCTCATCCCACCGTGGGACAGGGAGAAGTAACGAGGACAGTTTGTTTTACCTGGGCTGGAAATAACTGCGAGAGGAACCGCGAGATAAAAATTAAAAACTGCACCAGTTTCTTCGTTTATGAGTTGGGACCGACGGTCTGTCAAACTGTTTATTGTACAGGTAGATTGCTGTTTATAAATGTCCCAGGAGGGTGACTCTGGGAAGCCCCCGTGTCATCAACAGAAAAATCAAAGTTACTCGAGAACCTCCTTTTTGTCCGGGAAACATTGAATAAATGAACTGAAACACAAAGTGAACTTTTCACCAATACTGAAGGACACGGAATCACAGGCTGCTGTCCGTCTCCATCGGAACTTTGTTCCCTGCAGGGCCCACGGGTCACGATAGGCCCCGAGTGTATCACTGGACACCCCACACTCCCTCTCCAGGGCCCGCGGGTCACGATAGGCCCCGAGTGTATCACTGGACACCCCACACTCCCTCTCCAGGGCCCACGGGTCACGATAGGCCCCGACTGTATCACTGGACACCCCACACTCCCTCTCCAGGGCCCACGGGTCACGATAGGCCCCGAGTGTATCACTGGACACCCCACACTCCCTCTCCAGGGCCCAACGGGATGTAATTAATGGGTGGAGTGGGATGTAGTGACTGAGGGGAGTGGGATGTAGTGACTGAGAGGAGTGGGATGTAATGACGGAGGGGATTGGGATGTCGTGACTGAGGGGAGTGGGATGTAATGACTGAGGGGAGTGGGATGTAATGACTGAGGGGAGTGGGAGGTAGTGACTGTGGAGAGTGGAATGTAGTGACAGCGGGGATTGGGATGTAGGGACCGAGGGGAGTGCGATGTAGTGACTGAGATGAGTGTGATGTAATGACTGAGGGGAGTGGGATGCAGTGATTGAGGGGAGTGAGATGTCGAGACTGAGGGGAGTGGGATGTAATGACTGGGGGGAGTGGGATGTAGTGACTGAGGGGAGTGGGATGCAGTGACTGAGGGGATTGGATATAGTGACTGAGGGGAGTGGGATGTAGTGACTGACGGGAGTGGGATGTAATTACTGAGGGGAGTGGGATGTAGCTACTGAGGGGAGTGGGTTGTCGAGACTGAGGGAAGTGGCATGTAGTGATTGAGTGGAGTGCGATTTAGTGATTGAGGGGGTGGGATTTAATGATTGCGGGGAGTGGGAGGTAGTGACTGAGGTGATTGGATGTAGTGACGGAGGGGAGTGGGATGTAGTGCCTGAGGGGAGTGGGAGTCAGTGACTGAGCAGACTGAGATATAGTGATTGAGGGGAGTGGGATGTGGTGACTGAGGGGAGTGGGATGTAGTGACTGAGGGGAATGGGATGTAATGAGTGAGTGGAGTCTGTTGTAGTGAGTGTGGGGAGAGGGATGCAGCTATTGAGGGGAGTGGGATGTTGAGCCTGAGGGGAGTGGGTTATTTTGAATGAGGGGAATGAGATATAGTGATTGAGGCGAGTGGGATGTAGTGACTACGAGGAATGTAATATAATGATTGAGGGGAGTGGGATATGGTGATTGAGGGAGTGGGATGGAGTAGCTGAGGGGAGTGGCATCAGGAGACCGAGGATAGTGGGATGTAGTGACTGAGGGGAGTGGGATGTAGTGACTGAGGGGAGTGGGATGCAGTTACTGAGGGGTGTGGGTTGTAGTGACTGAGGGTAGTGGGATGGAGTGACTGAGGGGAGTGGGAGGCAGAATGAGACGAGTATGATATTGTAACTGAGGGGAGTGGGACGTAGTCACTGAGGGGAGTGGGATGTAGTGACTGAGGGGAGTGGGATGTCGTGACTGAGGGGAGTGTGATATAGTGACTGAGGGGAGTGGGATGTAGTGACTGAGGGGAGTGGGATGTAGTGACCGGGGGAGTGGGATGCAGAATGAGACGAGTATGATATTGTAACTGAGGGGAGTGGGACGTAGTTATTGAGGGGAGTGTGTTGTAGTGACAGTGGGGAGTGGGATGTCGTGACTGAGATGAGTTGGATGTTGTGACTCAGGGGAGTAGGACGTCGTGATTGAGGGGAGTGGGATGTAATGAATGAGGGGAGTGGGATGTAATGAATGAGGGGAGTGGGGTGGAGTGATGAGGGGAGTGGGATATATTGACTGCGCGAAGTTGAATGGAGTGACTGAGGGGAGTGGGATGGAGTGCTTGAGGGGAGTGGGATGGAGTGCTTGAGGGGAGTGGGATGTATTGACTTAAGGGAGTGGGGTTTAGTGACTGAGGGGACTGGGATGCAGAGACTGAGTTGAGTGTGATGCATTGACTGAGGGGAGTCGGATGTAGTGATTGAGTGGGAGGGGTTTAGTGACTGAGGGGACTGGGATTTCATGAATGAGAGGAGTGGGATGTAGTGACTAAGGGGAGTGGGATGTAGTGACTAAGGGGAGTGGGATGTAGTGACTAAGGGGAGTGGGATGTAGTGACTAAGGGGAGTGGGATGTAGTTACTGAGGGGAGTGGGATGTAGTTACTGAGGGGAGTGGGATGTAGAGTCTGAGGGGTGTGGGATGTATGGTTGAGGGCAGTGGTTTGTAGTGACTGAGGATAGTGGGATGTAGTCACTCAGGGGAGTGGGATGTAGTGACTGAAAGGAGTGGCATGTAGTGACTGAGGGGGAGGGGTGTACTGACTGAGGGGAGTGGGATGTAATGTCTGAGGCGAGTGGGGTATACTGACTGAGGGGATTGAGATGTAGCGACTGAAGAGAGAGGGGTGTAGTGTCTGAGGGGAGTGGAGTATAGTGACTGAGGGGATTGGGATGTACTGACTGAAAGGAGTGCGATGTAGTGACTGAGGGGAGTGGGATGTAGTGACTGAGGTGAGTGGAGTATAGTGACTGAGGGGATTGGGATGTAGCGACTGAGGAGAGAGGGATGCAGTGACTGAGGGGAGTGGGATGTAGTGACTGAGGGGAGTGGGATGTAGTGTCTGAGGGGAGTGCGATATAGTGACTGAGGGGAGTGCGATATAGTGACTGAGGGGAGTGCGATATAGTGACTGAGGGGAGTGGGATGTACTGACTGAGAGGAGTGGGATGTAGTGACTGAGGGGAGTGTGATCTAGTGTCTGAGGGCAGCAGGATGTAGTGTCTGAGGGGATTGGGATGGAGTGACTGAGGGGAGTGGGATTGGAGTATTATGGGTTATATTAAGACAGGTGTCTGCCATTCTCCAGACTCCAGTACCAGCCCGTGAATGAGTGGACTGCGATGTAGTGAGTGAGGATTGTGGGATGTAGTGACTGAGGGGATTGGGATGTGGTGACTGAGGGGAATGGGATCTAGTGAGGGAGGGGAGATGGATATAGTGCCTGAGAGAGTGGGATGTAGTGACAGAGGAGAGTGGGATGCAGTGTCTGAGTGGAGTGGGTGGGAGTGACTGAGGGCAGTGGAATGTCGTTGCTGAGCTGAGTGGGATGTAGTGAGGGAGGAGAGTTGCTTGCTAAGATTGAGGGGAAAGGGATGTAAATGACTGAGGGGAGTGGGATGTATTGACTGAGGGGAGTGGGATGTATTGACTGAGGGGAGTGGGATGTATTGACTGAGGGGAGTGGGATGTAGTGACTTAGGGGAGAGGGATGTTATGATTGAGGGGAATGAGATGTCTTGACTGGGGGAGCTGGAAGTAGTGACTGAGAGGTGTGATGTGTAGTGACTGAGGGGAGTGGGATTTAATGTCTGAGGGGAGTGGGATGTGGACATTGCGGGAAGTGGGATGTATTGACTGAGCGGAATGGGGTGAAGTGACTGAGGGGAGTCGGATGTCGTGACTAAGAGGAGTGGGATGTAGTGACTGAGGGGAGTGGGATTGAGTGTCTGAGGGAAGTGGGATTGGATGATTATGAGTTATATTAAGACCAGTGTCTTCCATTCTCCGGACTCCAGTACCAGCCCGATGACCTGTCCGTGTGTTCTCCACTCCTGCACTCTCCCATGTTTCTGTCCGTTTATTACAGATCCAGAGACATCCACAAGTCAGGGACCCGAGGAACAAACGACTCGAGAATCCGCTGAGAGTCCGTCCTCTATCCCAGCGGGGTCTGCAGACTCAGGTATCAGTCTCGTGGGTTCATTCAAACAGACTCTTCACCCAATGAGACTACTGAAATGCTCAGTCCCTGAGAATCATCCAGTCTCGAGCAGAGGGGAGTGGAAAGTAGTGATTGAGGGTATTTGGGGGTGGATACTGAGGGGAATGGGATGTAGATACTGAGGAGAATGTGATGTAATGATTGAGTGGAATGAGATGGAGATACTGAGGGGAGTGGGATGCAGTGAATGAGGGGAATGGGATGTAGACACTGAGGGGAGTGGGATGCAGTGAATGAGGGGAATGGGATGTAGACACTGAGGGGAGTGGGATGCAGTGAATGAGGGGAATGGGATGTAGACACTGAGGGGAGTGGGATGTAGTGACTGAGGGGAGTGGGATGTAGATAATGTGGGGAGTTGGATGTCGTGACTGAGGGGAGTGGGATGTTGTGAGTGAGCGGAGTGGGATGAAGTGACTCAGGGGTGTGGGATGTAGTGACTCAGGGGAATGGGATGTAGTGACTGAGGGGAGTGGGAAGTAGTGTCTGAGGGGAGTGGAATGTAGTGAGTGAGGGGAGTGGGATGTAGTGAATGAGGGGAGTGGGATGTAGTGTCTGAGGGGAGTGGAATGTAGTGAGTGAGGGGAATGGGATGTAGTGACTGAGGGGAGTGGGAAGTAGTGTCTGAGGGGAGTGGAATGTAGTGAGTGAGGGGAGTGGGATGTAGTGAATGAGGGGAGTGGAATGTAGTGAGTGAGGGGAGTGGGATGTAGTGAATGAGGGGAGTGGGATGTAGTGACTCAGGGGAGTGGGAGGTAGTGGCTTAGGGGAGTGGGATTGAATGATTATGGGTTATATTAAGACCTGTGTCTCCCATACTCCACACATCAGTACGAGCCCGATGACCTGTCCGTGTGTTCTCCACTCCTGCACTCTCCCATGTTTCTGTCCCTTTATTACAGATCCAGAGACATCCACAAGTCAGAGACCCGAGGAACAAACGACTCTAGAATCCGCTGAGAGTCCGTCCTCTATCCCAGCGGGGTCTCCAGACTCAGGTATCAGTCTTGTGGGTTCATTCAAACAGACTCTTCACCCAATGTGACTCCTGAAATGCTCAGTCCCTGAGAATCATCCAGTCTCAAACAGAGGGGAGTGGGATGTAATGACTGAGGGGAGTGGGATGTACAGGCTGAGGGGAGTGTGATGTAGTGACTGAGGGGATTGGGATGTAATGACTGAGGGGAGTGGGATGTAGTTACTGAGGGGAGTGGGATATAGTGACGGAGGGGACTGGGAGGTAGATACTGAGGGGAGTGGGATGTAGTGACGGAGGGGACTGGGAGTTAGATACTGAGGGGAGTGGGATGTCGTGACGGAGGGGACTGGGAGGTAGATACTGAGCGGTGTTGGTTGTCGTGACTGAGGGCAGTTGGATGTAGATATTGAGGGGAGTGGGATGTGGAGACTGAGGGGAGTGGGATGTAGATACTGAGGGGAGTGGGATGTAGATATTCAGGGGAGTGAGATGTCGAGACCGAGGGGAGTGGGATGTGGTGACGGAGGGGAGTGGGATGTCGTGACTGAGGGGAGTGGGATGTCGTGACTGAGGGGAATGGGAAGTAGTGTCTGAGGGGAGTGGGATGTAGTGACTGAGGGGAGTGGGATGTAGTGACTCAGGGGAGTGGGATGTAGTGACTTAGCGGAGTGGGATTGAATGATTATGGGTTATATTCAGACCGGTGTCTCCCATTCTCCACACATCAGTACGAGCCCAGTGACCTGTCCGTGTGTTCTCCACTCCTGCACTCTCCCATGTTTCTGTCCGTTTATTACAGATCCAGAGACATCCACAAGTCAGGGACCCGAGGAACAAACGACTCGAGAATCCGCTGAGAGTCCGTCCTCTATCCCAGCGGGGTCTCCAGACTCAGGTATCCGTCTTGTGGGTTCATTCAAACAGACTCTTCACCCAATGTGACTCCTGAAATGCTCAGTCCCTGGGAATCATCCAGTCTCAAACAGAGGGGAGTGGGATGTAGTGACTGAGGGGAGTGAGATGTAGTGACTGAGGGGAGTGGGATGTAGTGACTGAGGGGAGTGAGATGTAGTGACTGAGGGGAGTGGGATGTAGTTACTGAGGGGATTGGGATGTAATGACTGAGGGGAGTGGGATGTAGTTACTGAGGGGAATGGAAAATAGTGATTGAGTGGAGTGGGAGGTAGATACTGAGCGGAGTGGGGTGTAATGATTGCGGGGAGTGGGATACAGTGACTGAGGGGAGTTGGATGTCGTGACTGAGGGGGTGGGATTTAGTGACCGAGGAGAGTGGGTTGTAGTGTCTGAGGGGAGTGGGTTGTAGTTACTGAGGGGAGTGGGATATAGATACTGAGGTGAGTGGAATGTAGTGATGGAGGGGACTGGCAGGTCGATACTGAGGGGAGTGGGATGTAGTTACTGAGGGTAGTGGGATTTAGTGACTGAGGGGATTGGTATGTAGATATTTGTGGGAGTGGGATGTAGATACTAAGGGGAGTGAGACGTCGATATTGAGGGGAGTGGGGTGCAGATATTGAGGTGAGTGAGATGTGGTGACTGAGGGGAGTGGGTTGTAGATACTGCGGGGAGTGCAATGTAGTGACTGAGGGGACTGGGAGGTAGATACTCAGCGGTGTTGGTTGTCGTGACTGAGGGGAGTTGGATGTAGATATTGAGGTGAGTGAGATGTGGAGACTGAGGGGAGTGGGATGTAGATACTGAGGGGAGTGGGATGTAGATATTCAGGGGAGTGAGATGTCGAGACCGAGGGGAGTGAGATGTGGTGACGGAGGGGACTTGGATGTAGATACTGAGGGGAGTGGGATGTAGTGACTGAGGGGAGTGGGATGTTGTGACTCAGGGGAGTGGGATTCAGTGACTGAGGGTGTGGGATGTAGTGACTGAGGGGAGTGGGATGTCGTGACTCAGGGGAGTGGGATTCAGTGACTGAGGTTGTGGGATGTAGTGACTGAGGGTGTGGGATGTAGTGACTGAGGGGAGTGGGATGTAGCGCCTGAGGGGAGTGGGATGTAGTGACTGAGGGGAGTGGGATGTAGTGACTGAGTGGAGTGGGATGTAGAAAGTGGGTGGAGTGAGATGTAGTGACTGAGGGTAGTAAGATGTAGTGACTGAGGGGAGTGGGATGTAGTGACTGAGGGGAGTGGGATGTAGTGACTGAGGGGAGTGGGATGCGGTGACTGAGGGGAGTGGGATGCGGTGACTGAGGGGAGTGAGATGAAGTCACTGAGGGGAGTGGGATGTAGTGACTGAGCGGAGTGGGATGGAGAGACTGAGGGGAGTGGGATGTAGTGATTGAGGGGAGTGGGATGCAGTGTCTGAGGGGAGTGGGATGTAGTCACTGAGGGCAGTGAGATGAAGTCACTGAGGGGAGTGGGATGTAGTGACTGAGGGGAGTGGGATGTAGTGATTGAGGGGAGTGGGATGCAGTGTCTGAGGGGAGTGGGATGTAGTGTCTGAGGGGAGTGGGTTTTTGTGACTGAGTGGAGTGGGATGTAGTGTCTGAGGGGAGTGGGATGTAGTATCTGAGGGGAGTGGGATGCAGTGTCTGAGGGGAGTGGGATGCAGTGACAGAGGAGAGTGGGATGCAGTGACTGAGGGGAGTGGGATGCAGTGACTGAGGGGAGTTGGATGCAGTGACTGAGGGGAGTGGGATGCAGTGACTGAGGGGAGTGGGATGCAGTGAATGAGGGGAGTGGGATGCAGTGACTGAGGGGAGTGGGATGCCGTGACTGAGGGGAGTGGGATGCCGTGACTGAGGGGAGTGGGATGTCGTGACTGAGGGGAGTGGGATGTCGTGTCTATGGGGAGTGGGATGTTGTGACTGAGGGGAATGGGATGTCGTGACTGAGGGGAGTGGGATGTCGTTACTGAGGGGTGTCAGATGTAGTTACTGAGGGGTGTGGGATGTATTGACTGAGAGGAGTGGGATATGGTGATTGAGTGGAGTGGGATATCGTTACTGCATGGAATGGGATGTACTGACTGAGGGGAGCGAATTGCATGATTTTTCGTTATGTTAAGACCGGTGTCTGCCATTCTGTCTCTCTCTCCTGTTCTCTCTCTCCTTTTTTCTCTTTCACTCCTGTTGTCTCTCTCTCTCTCTCTCCTGTTCTCTCTAATTTCTGTTGTCTCTTTCTCTCCTGTTCTCCCGCTCTCCTGGTCTCTCTCTCTCCTGTTCTCTCTCTCTCCTGTTCTATCTTTCACTCCTGTTCCCTGTCCATCCTTTTGTCTCTCTCTCTCTCTTGTTCTTTCTCTCTCCTGTTCTCTCTCTTTCCTCTTCTCTCTTTCACTCCTGTTCTCTCTTTCTCTTGTTCTCCCTCTCTCCTATTCGCTCTCTCTTCACTGTTCTTTCTCTCTCTCTGCTGTCTCCTGTTATCTCTGTGTCTCCTGTTCTCTTTCACTCCTGTTCTCTCTCTCCTGTTCTCTCTCTCTTGTTCTCTGTATCCCCTGTTCGCTCTCTCTTTCCTGTTCTCTCTCTCACTCTCCTGTTCCCTCTCTTTCCTGTTCTCTCTCTCTCTCTCTCCTGTTCTCTTTCATTCCTGTTCTCTCTCCCTTTCCTGTTCTCTCTCTCCTGTTATCTCTCTCTCCTGTACTCTCTCTCTTTCCTGTTCTTCCTCTCTCTCTCTTGTTCTCTCTCTCTCCTCTGTTCTCATTCTCTCTCTCCTGTTCTCCCTCTCCTCTTTTCTCTCTCACTCTCCTGTTCTCTCTCTCTTTCCTGTTCTCTCTCTCTCCTGTTCTCTCTCACTCCTGTTCTCTCTCTCCAGTTTTCTCTCACTCCTGTTCTCTCGCTCTCTCCTGTTCTATCTCTCACTCCTGTTCTCTCTCTCCAGTTTTCTCTCACTCCTGTTCTCTCGCTCTCTCCTGTTCTATCTCTCACTCCTGTTCTCTCTCTCCAGTTTTCTCTCACTCCTGTTCTCTCGCTCTCTCCTGTTCTATCTCTCTCTCCTGTTCTCTCTCACTCCTGTTCTCTCTCACTCCTGTTCTCTCTCTCCAGTTTTCTCTCACTCCTGTTCTCTCGCTCTCTCCTGTTCTATCTCTCGCTCCTGTTCTCTCTCTCTATTGTTCTCTCTCTCTCCTCTCTCATTTCTGTTCTCTCTCTCTCTCCTGTTCTCCCTCTCTCCTGTTCTCTCTCTCTCGCCTGTTCTATCTTTCACTCCTGTTCTCTCTCTATCCTGTTCTCTCTCTCTCTTCTCTCTTTCTCCTCTCCTCTCTTTCAGTCTTGTTCTTTCTCTCTCTTGTTCTCTCTCCTGTTCGCTCTCTCTGCTTTTCTCTGTCTCCTGTTATCTCTCTCACTCCTGTTCTCTTTCACTCTTGTTCTCTCTCTTCTGTTCTCTCTCTCTTGTTCTCTCTATCTCCTGTTCGATCTCTCTTTCCTGTTCTCTTTCTCTCACTTTCCTGTTCCCTCTCTCTCCTGTTCTCTCTCTTCTGTTTTCTCTTTCAATTCTGTTCTCTCTCTCCTGTTCTCTCTCTCTCCTGTACTCTCTCTCTCCTGTTCTCTCTCTCTCCTGTTCTCTCTACATTTCCTGTTCTCTCTCCCTTTCCTGTTCTCTCTCTCTCTCCTGTTCTCTCTCTCTTTCCTGTTCTCTCTCTCCTTCTCTTTCTCTCTCTCCTTCTCTTTCTCTCTCTCCTTCTCTTTCTCTCTCTCCTTCTCTTTCTCTCTCTCCTCTGTTCTCACTCTCTCTCCTGTTCTCTCTCCCTCTCTCTCCTGTTCTCCCTCTCCTCTGTTCTCTCTCACTCTCCTGTTCCACCTCTCTCTCCTGTTGTCTCTCTCTCTCTCCTGTTCTCTCTCACTCCTGTTCTCTCTCTCCTGTTTTCTCTCTCTGCTATTCTCTCTCTCTCTCTCCTGTTCTTTCTCTCTCCTGTTTTCTCTCTCTCCTGTTTTCTCTCTCTCCTGTTCTCTCTCTCTCCTGTTCTCTCTCTCTCTCCTGTTCTCTCTCTCTCTCCTGTTCTCTCCCTCTCTCTCCTGTTTACTCTCTCCTGTTCTCTCTCTCTCTCCTGTTCTCTCTCTCCTGTTCTCTCTCTCTCTCTCCTGTTCTCTCTCTCTCTCTCTCCTGTTCTTTCTCTCCTGTCCTCCCTCTCTCCTGTTCTCTCTCTCCTCATCTCGCCCTCTCTCCTATTCTCTCTCTCTCCCGTTCTATCTCTCTCTCCTTTTCTCTCTCTCTGTTCTCTCTCTTTCTTCAGTTCTCTCTCTCTCCTGTTCGCTCTCTCTCCTCTCGTCGCTCTCTCCTGTTCTCTCTCTCTCCTGTTCTCTCTCTCTCTCCTATTTCTCTCTCTCCTGTTCTCTCTCTCTCTCTCTCCTGTTCTCTCTCTCTCTCCTGTTCTCTCTCTCTCTCCTGTTCTCTCTTTCTCCTATTTCTCTCTCTCCTGTTCTCTCTCTCTCCTGTTCTCCTCCCTCTCCATCAATCATTCAGACTCCCGGTGAAATTCCTATTATTTTTATTTGACCCTTTCAGACTCTGGGACTGCTTTGGGATCTGATGACCCTCCATCCACACCTCTGGAATCTCCGGACTCTCAGACGGACTCTGACGAATGTAAGAGCACTGTAGTCTCATCAATTCGGGGAGATTAGATCCCTCCTTCTGTATTAGTCTGGGGCAAATATATCGGGGCAGAGTCTCTGGAAACAGGTGTGTGATCGTCCTGTGCAGGACCTCCCGTCACTGTCAGTCTCTGTCTTTGCCTTTTCGATGCCGACAGATTGAAAGTTGCTGTCACTTGAATTCATTGTGTGTAAAATCATTGGGGAAAGACGCAAATATATCCTGCTGTTTCTCCAATATTTCCTGAGCTTTTATCTCATGTCCCTCTCTCTGACTCTCTCACTGCGCATATCTCTCTGTCTATCGCTCTCTCTCTCTCTCACTGTCTCTCTCTCTCTGTCACTCTAATTTATGGCTCTCGCTGATTTTATCTTTCTTTCTCTCCCTCTCTATGTATATATTTCTCTGTCTCTTTCTTCAACTGTCTCACTCTCACTCTCTTTTTATCTGTATCGCTCTTTGTCTCTCTCTCTCTATGTATCTCGCTCGCTCTCTGTGTCTCTCTTTCTCTCTCTCTTTTGCTTTGTCGCTCTCTCTCTCTCTGTCTCTCCCTCTCACTCTCTCTCTTTTACTCTCTCTGTCTATCTGAGAGGCAGAGAAAAGGAGAGAGAGAAAAGAGCAGAGGGAGAATAAAAGTGCTATAGGGGGAGGGGACAAGGGGGTGAGAGAGAAGGAGCAAGGAGGGGAGAGAATGACAATACAGAGAGGGTAGAACGGAGACAAGAGGGGTGAGATAAAGAGAGAATAAAAGAGATAGAGAGAGAGGGAAAGGAAAGAGGGGATGAGAAAATGGAGGAAAGAGAGGGGAGTGAGAATTGTAAATCCATCCCGTTCCCTACGCTAAACTCTCCGAGGGTTTTAACCTGGTGAAGTTGTCTCTCTTGTCTTTAGATATTGAATACTATCCGTGTGATTTGAAGATCTCTTCGATGGGAGATATCGATGCTGAAACACTGAAGGACATTGTGGAGAAGGTGAGAGGCTGAACTGGACTGAGGGCAAACACGGGGAACAGCAATTCCTCCCTCTCACTGTCTGAATTCACTGATGGCATCGTGTGACCCAGACCTGGGGGACAGAGCAGCTCGAGGGGCTGAATGGCCTCCTCCTGTTTCTGTGCAACAGGCTCGAGGGGCTGAATGGCCTCCTCCTGTTTCTGTGCAACAGGCCCGAGGGGCTGAATGGCCTCCTCCTGTTCCTGTGTAACAGGCTCGAGGGGCTGAATGGGCCTCCTCCTGTTCCTGTGGAACAGGCTCAAGGGGCTGAATGGCCTCCTCCTGTTCCTGAGCCTCGACAGGTGAGTGAAGGGAGGGGCACCGTCAGAGCCCAGCCCCGTTTATCTGACCTGCTCACAGGCCCACTTTCCAACAGGGGATTGTGGGAACAATCTGGGCCCTGAATCACCTCACACTGCTCTCCGGGGTCAAACTCACTGAGGGGAGGGTCATCTCTCTCCCTAACCCTCTCTCTCGTTCTCCGGGGTCAAACTCACTGAGGGGAGGGTCATCTCTCTCTCGAACTCTCTCTCGCTCTCCGGGGTCAAACTCACTGAGGGGAGGGTCATCTCTCTCTCTCTCTCTCGCTCTCCGGGGTCAAACTCACTGAGGTGAGGGTCATCTCTCTCTCTCACTCTCACTCTCTCTCTCTCCTGGGCCCAAACTCACTGAGGGGAGGGTCATCTCTCTCTCTCTCGCTCTCTCCTGGGCCCAAACTCACTGAGGTGAGGTTCATCTCTCTCTCTCTAACTCTCTCTCTCGCTCTCTCCTGGGCCCAAACTCAATGAGGGGAGGGTCATCACTCTCTCTCTCTTTCTCTCCTGGGCCCAAACTCACTGAGGGGAGGGTCATCTCTCTCTCTCTCTCTCTCTAACTCTCTCTCTCACTCTCCTGGGCCCAAACTCACTGAGGGGAGGGTCATCTCTCTCTCTGTGTCTCTCTCTTTATCCCCATCTCTCTATTTTTCTCTAACTCTCTCTCTTTCTCGATCCCCATCTCTCTCTATTTCTCTCTAACTCTCTCTATCTCCCTCTATCCCCATCTCTCTCTCTATCCCTCTAACTCTCTCTCTCTATCTCTCTCTTTCCCCTCTATCTCTCTCTCTTCAACCCCACCCTTGCTGAAACACTCACCCTTTCTCCTATCTCTCTCCCCGTCTATCTCTCTCTATCTCTCCCCCTCTATCTTTCTCTCTCTATTTCTATCTCTCTATATCTATCTCTATCTCTCTATCCCTATCCCTATCTCTCTCTCTCTCTCTCTCCCCCCTCTATCTCTCTCTTCACCCCCCACCCTTGCTGTAACACTCACCCTTTCTCCTATCTCTATCTCTCTATCTCCCTCTCTCCCCCTCTATCTCTCTCTCTTCCCCCTCTCTCTCTCTCCCCCTCTATCTCTCTCTCTTCGCCCCCCACCCTTGCTGTAACACTCATTCTTTCTCCTATCTCTCTCTCTCTATCTCTCTCTCTCTATCTCTCTCCCCCCTCTATCTCTATCTCTCTCCCCCTCTCTCTCTCTCCCCCTCTATCTCTCTCTCTTCACCCCCCACCCTTGCTGTAACACTCATCCTTTCTCCTATCTCTCTCTCTATCTCTCTCCCCCCTCTATCACTATCTCTCACCCCCTCTATCTCCCTCTCTCCCCCTCTATCTCCCTCTCTCCCCCTCTATCTCCCTCTCTCCCCCTCTATCTCCCTCTCTCCCCCTCTATCTCTCTCTCTCTCTCTCTCTCCCCCTCTATCTCTCTCTCTTCACCCCCCACCCTTGCTGTAACACTCACCCTTTCTCCTATCTCTCTCTCTCTCTATATCTCTCCCCCCTCTATCTCCCTCTCTCCCCCTCTATCTCTCTCTCTTCAGCCCCCACCCTTGCTGTAACACTCACCCTTTCTCCTATCTCTATCTCTCTCTCTCTTCCCTCTCTCTCTCTCTCTCTCCCCCCCTCTCTCTCTCTCTTCATCCCCCACCCTTGCTGTAACACTCACCCTTTCTCCTATCTCTATCTCTCTCTCTCTCTTCCCTCTCTCTCTCTCTCTCTCCCCCCCTCTATCTCTCTCTCTTCACCCCCCACCCTTGCTGTAACACTCACCCTTTCTCCTATCTCTATCTCTCTCTCTCTCTTCTCTCTCCCCCCCTCTCTCTCTCCCCCTCTCTCTCTCTCTTCCCCCCACCCATGCTGTAACACTCACCCTTTCTCCTATCTGCCCTGTAGGTCCAGCTGTTTCTCCAGGAGCAATCCTCGGACCTGGAGGTCCGTTTGCCCCCGGGAGGCGGTCAGTGTTCGGTTGTGGACCCTGATGAAGAATGAAGGGGAGGGAGCGTGTCCACGAGAGCCCGCGATCCCCTCTCCGTGTGTTTTACAGCCTCGCCCGATAACCACTCTGCCTGACCCTCGCCTCGCTTAACCCAAGGAAACTCTCAGCAAAGGGTTAATCTGTAACTAGACGTGTGCTGATGTTATCCCACTAATGTTATCCCTCTTTATACTGCAGGAGTGGGGGAGCTTTGTGCCTTTGTTTTATTAAATAGTGAAAGGACCATCCCATTTTCAAGTCGTGACCACTGGACTGTTGAACGGAGACTGACCCTCCAGGTCTGGCCCGTTTCAGGATGAAGTGATCTCCAGCTTAACGAGGGAATTTAATGAAAGACCTCCCATTGTGTGCGGGTCCCTGAGCTTCAGGGAGTGTGAGCACTGAGAACGGGCACAAGGACAACAGTCAGTCCTTGCAAAAGGAGAACCCCCGGGGAGATTTCATCTCTCTAATCGGGGTTTGTGTAGAATGGGGGAATTAGCCGGTGATGGTCACTACAGAATCAAAGACAAACTTATAGCTAAAGCTTTTATTTGGTAGAATAGCAATTATGTGTGAAAAGAGCGCCATATTTGACAAGATAATGAAGTGAGGGAGTGAAACCGATCTGATGAGTCCAATGGAAACAGTAATGAAACGAGCTTTATTAACTGAGGTTATTGACCAGGGCCAGGTCCAGGGAGACGCTCCTTATACGGAGTTATATTCCCGAGAACGTGGAAAGCAGGGTCTTTACATCGTGACTCACGTCAATCAGTGGAAGTGCTGTAAAATGACCCGTTAGTCATGTAAAGATGTGAAACTACACACACGCGAGCAAGACATGATCAGGGCTGTGTAGCTTCCCACTGAGGGACAGTCAGAGAAGGAAACCTGGAGCTCAGGAGGGGATCAAACAAAACGTGTCAGACGGTAATGAGGATTTGGATTGCAAGGGTTTGATGGGTCTGAAGACTGAGCTCAGAGCTTTACTCTGTATCTAAACCTGTATCTGCCTGGGAGTGTTTGATGGGACAGTGTAGAGGGAGCTTT
Organism: Heptranchias perlo; assembly: GCF_035084215.1. NCBI lineage: Eukaryota > Metazoa > Chordata > Chondrichthyes > Hexanchiformes > Hexanchidae > Heptranchias > Heptranchias perlo. The sequence continues at coordinate 203,189 of NW_027139266.1, forward strand.
ACTCTGTATCTAAACCTGTACCTGCCCTGGGAGTGTTTGATGGGACAGTGCAGAGGGAGCTTTACTCTGGATCTAAACCTGTACCTGCCCTGGGAGTGTTTGATGGGAAAGTGCAGAGGGAGCTTTACTCTGAATCTAACCCGGCCTGTACCTGCCCTGGGAGTGTTTGATGGGACAGTGTAGAGGGAGCTTTACTCTGTATCTAAACCTGTACCTGCCCTGGGAGTGTTTGATGGGACAGTGCAGAGGGAGCTTTACTCTGTATCTAAACCTGTACCTGCCCTGGGAGTGTTTGATGGGACAGGGTAGAGGGAGCTTTACTCTGAATCTAACCCGGTCTGTACCTGCCCTGGGAGTGTTTGATGGGACAGTGCAGAGGGAGCTTTGCTCTGTATCCAACCCGGTCTGTACCTGCCCTGGGAGTGTTTGATGGGAAAGTGCAGAGGGAGCTTTACTCTGAATCTAACCCAGTCTGTACCTGCCCTGGGAGTGTTTGATGGGACAGTGCAGAGGGAGCTTTACTCTGTATCTAAACCTGTACCTGCCCTGGGAGTGTTTGATGGGACAGTGCAGAGGGAGCTTTACTCTGTTTCTAACCCGGTCTGTACCTGCCCTGGGAGTGTTTGATGGGACAGTGCAGAGGGAGCTTTGCTCTGTATCCAACCCGGTCTGTACCTGCCCTGGGAGTGTTTGATGGGACAGTGCAGAGGGAGCTTTACTCTGAATCTAACCCAGTCTGTACCTGCCCTGGGAGTGTGTGATGGGACAGCGTAGAGGGAGCTTTACTTTGTATCTTACCCGGTCTGTACCTGCCCTGGGAGTGTTTGATGGGACATTGTGGAGGGAGCTTTACTCTGTATCTAACCCGGTCTGTACCTGCCCTGGGAGTGTTTGATGGGACATTGTGGAGGGAGCTTTACTCTGTATCTAACCCGGTCTGTACCTGCCCTGGGAGTGTTTGATGAGACAGTGCAGAGGGAGCTTTACTCTATCTAACCCTATACCTGCACTGGGAGTGTTTGATGGGACAGTGTAGAGGGAGCTTTACTCTGTATCTTACCCGGTCTGTACCTGCCCTAGGAGTGTTTGATGGGACATTGTGGAGGGAGCTTTACTCTGTATCTAACCCGGTCTGTACCTGCCCTGGGAGTGTTTGATGGGACATTGTGGAGGGAGCTTTACTCTGTCTCTAACCCGGTCTGTACCTGCCCTGGGCGTGTTTCATGGGACAATGTAGAGGGGGCTTTACTGTGTATCTAACCCGTGCTGTATCTGCCCTGGGAGTGTTTGATGGGACAGTGTCGAGTGAATTTTGCTGATTAACTAATCCATGACCTCCTTGTTCTGTGAGTTTTGGTGAATTTAATCCCTCCATGTTCTCTGTTGTGAGCTGTATTCTCTTGACCCATTGAAGTTTGCTGTTTCAATATCATTCCCCCGATTGCTGTATGTGATGTTATTCTGATGGATTTGTTGGAATGAGCGAGATCCCATCTTTGGAGATTGGATTGAGTCAAATGAGCTGTCACCATAATGAGTGTGTGATCTCTCTCTATACCTTATAATCTTTAATAAACTGAGTTGAGCATTCCCCAGGAATCTGTTTTTCTATCCGTGTCTCCCCTCTCTCTGGGGTGAAATTGTGTTTGGGCCGTAGTGAATAATGGGAGATGGTGAATTGAAGGCCGATTTACCCCAACAATTCTCTTTCCCATTGAAGAGCTCGACCCCGATATTACCAGGGAGGTGGCTTGGCATCGTGGGGGAGGGGGTTGTGGGGGGTGACTGGACGTGGGGAACCCGCCCAGTAATATCCCTCCGTTCCCCACACGATCGCGGTAAATTGAATCCACTTACCGTGGCTTCCGGGATTCCCGTCATCAACCTGCAGAGCGGGCGGACCGCGTACCCGCCATCACAGGCTGTCAGCTGGAGGAGCCCTATTTAAAGGGGCAGTCCTCCAATGGCTGCTCCTGGAGCAAACACCCCAAATTATAGACTGGAGCAGCCCAGGGGAAAGGCTGCTCCCAGATTTACTGATGCCTCACTCCAGGTCCTACTGGATGGGGTGAGGAGGAGGAGGGATGTGTTCTACCCAGCGGACGGGAGGAAGTTGCCTGCATCTGCCAGCAAGAAGGCCTGGCTCGAGGTGGCAGAGGAGGTCACCAGCATCAGCAACACCGCCCTCACCCGGATCCAGTGCAGGAAGCGTTTCAATGATCTCACCAGGTCAGTCAAAGTGAGTACACTAACTCATTCTCCTACACCCCGTCTTCCACATCACCGCCCCCACCCCACAACTCCTGCACTGCCAACACTATATCACATCACTCCTCACACCCACTCAAACCTCATCCTCAACTTACCTGCACTTACTCACATCCCCAGTCCTCATCCCACCACTACCACTCAACCCAATCCTCATACAATCTCATGGCTGTGTCTCATCCTCACCCTCTGATGCATCTCTTTCACGGTCAGCCTCACCCAAACCAAAGCATTCAGCGATTGGCCATGTCACCATCCCTCACTCACGCCTCTCTACTTTCTCCCCTTATAGGAGAAGAGAGCCCAGAATGCACGGGAAGGATCTTTCAAAATCGCACCCCAGCCAAAATCTCCACTCAATGAGGTCTCTCAAGTACCTCAAGTATCTCACTAACTCTGTAAAGCAGCATCCCGCCGGCTTTAATTACCGGTGGGAGTCCCGTATTCGGGAGGTGCGCGCACCCGAACGCATCACTGGGGAACCCGGAAGTCAGCGTCCCGGAGCCGGGCTCCAAACAAGCTCCGGGATTCCGGCATTTTACGAACCCCCACTCCCCCAACGAACCCGCTCGGACATCCAAAAATCGGCCCCGGAGAGAGGGGAGGGTGAGAGAGGTAGAGGGAGAGGGGGAGAGAGAGATAGAGACAGAGAGAGAGAGTGGGGAGTCTGAGAAAGAGGGGGGAGAGAGAGAGAGAGAGGGGGGAGAGATAGAGGGGGAGAGGAAGAGATGGAGACAGAGAGTGGGGAGTCTGAGAAAGAGGGGGGAGAGGAAGAGATGGAGACAGAGAGAGAGTGGGGAGACAGAAAGAGAGGGGGGGAGAGATAGAGGGGAAGAGGAAGAGATGGAGACAGAGAGAGAGTGGGAAGACAGAAAGAGAGGGGGGGAGAGATAGAGGGGAAGAGGAAGAGATGGAGACAGAGAGAGAGAGTGGGGAGACAGAAAGAGGTGGGGGGAGAGAGACGGAGACAAACAGAGACAGAGATAGGGAGAGATGGAGACAGAGAGAGACAAACAGAGAGTCAGATGGGGAGAGAGAGAGGGAGGAGGCGAGAGAGATGGAGAGAGACAGAGAGTGAGAGAAAGGGAGAGGGGGGAGAGAGACAGAGAGTGATAGAGAGACAGAGAGAGAGACAGGGAGAGAGAGAGGGAGATACAGAGACAGACAGACAGACAGACGGAGAGACAGAGATAGAGAGAGTGACAGAGAGACACAGAGAGAGAGACACAGGGACAGACATACACCCCCCCACACAGACACACACACACACACACACACAGGCTGAACAGTCAGACCAGACGGAAAGATGTCCTCTCCCCTTCACTGGAGGATGGGGAGGGCTTTGTATAGGGGACACCGCACCCCCCCCCCCACCCCCCGAGCTGAGTCTCTGTCCATGTTGGGATCTCTCTCTCTCTCTCTCTCTATGTTGGGATCTCTCTCTCTCTCTCTATGTTGGGATCTCTCTCTCTCTCTCTCTATGTTGGGATGTCTCTCTCTCTCTCTATGTTGGGATCTCTCTCTCTCTCTCTCTATGTTGGGATGTCTCTCTCTCTCTCTCTGGGACCCTGTCCATTATAATGTTAATCCAGGCTGCCCGGGAGAACGGGTTTACCCAGGAACCAGACGTCTGTATATTGGGACGTCTCAAATGCCACAGACTTGGTTTCCTGATTTGAAACCTTGAACTCCAGTCCTTGTTGGGAAAATTACTGCAGTTTTAAACTCACAGTTGCAGCATTTATTGTTTCCAAATCAGACAATTCCCGAAACAGTGAGAGAGAAAGACACAGATATATAAATATAAACACACACATATATATAGACACACACACAAAGATTGTCCCTGTGGAGATGTGGTGATGGTTTGGTTACTGGGTCACTGTGGGGTTACTTGGAGAGACAGATAGAGAGAGAGAGCGAGACGGACAGAGAAAGACAGAGAGACAGACAATGAGAGAGAGAAAGAGGCACAGAAAGAGAGAGAGGGAGACAGAGAGAGACACACACAGAGACACAGAGAAAGACGCACACAGACACAGAGAGTGACACACACAGACAGAGTGAGAGGCACAGACAGAAAGACAGAGAGAGAAAGGCACAGAGAGACAAAGAGAGAGACACTGAGAGAGAGAGAGAAACAAACAGAGACACAGAGAGAAAGACACACACACAGAGACACAGAGAGAGAAACACACACAGAGACACAGTGAGAGAGAGACACAGAAACAGTGAGCGAGAAACGCACACAGAGACACAGTGAGAGAGACACACAGAGACACAGTGAGAGATACACAGAGACAGTGAGCGAGAAACACACACAGAGACACAGTGAGAGAGACACACAGAAACAGTGAGAGATACACAGAGACAGTGAGCGAGAAACACACACACACACAGTGAGAGAGACACACAGAAACAGTGAGCGAGAAACGCACACAGAGACACAGTGAGAGAGACACACAGAGACACAGTGAGAGATACACAGAGACAGTGAGCGAGAAACACACACAGAGACACAGTGAGAGAGACACAAACAGAGACACAGTGAGAGAGAGACACAGAGACACACAGTGAGAGAGAGACACACACAGAGACACAGCGAGAGAGACACACAGAGAGACACGGTGAGAGAGACACAGAGACACGGTGAGAGACACAGAGACAGTGAGCGAGAAACACACACAGAGACACAGTGAGAGAGAAGACACAATGAGAGACACACAGAGACAGTGAGGGAGAAACACACACACAGACACAGTGAGAGAGACACAAACAGAGACACAGTGAGAAAGAGACACAGAGACACACAGTGAGAGAGAGACACACACAGAGACACAGCGAGAGAGACACGGTGAGAGAGACACAGAGACACAGTGAGAGAGACACAGAGACACGGTGAGAGAGACACAGTGAGAGACACACAGAGACACACACCCAGAGCGAGAAACAGACACAGAGAGTGAAAGAAACACACAGAGAGACACACAGAGAGAGAGAGAGAGCGCCAGAGAGAGAGAGACCCAGAGAGAGAGGGGGGGAGAGAGAGAGAGAGACAGAGAGGCAGAGAGAGAGAGAGACAGAGAGAGAGATAGGGAGAGAGACCCAGAGAGAGAGGGGGGAAAGAGAGAGAGAGAGAGACAGAGAGAGAGATAGGGACAGAGAGACACACACACAGAGACAAAGTGAGACACACACAGAGACACAGTGAGAGAGACACACACAGAGACAAAGTGAGAGAAACACACAGAGAGGCACAGTGAGAGAGAGACACAGTGAGAGAGAGAGAGACACACACACAGTGAGAGAAACGCACACAAAGACACAGTGAGAGATATACACAGAGACACAGTGAGAGAGACCCACACACAGAGACACAGTGAGAGAGAGACACACACAGAGACACAGTGAGAGAGACACACACAGATACAGTGAGAGAGAGACACACACAGAGACACTGAAAGAGACCCACACAGAGACACAGTGAGAGAGAGAGACACAGAGACACAGTGAGAGAGACACAAACAGAGACACAGTGAGAGAGAGACACAGAGACACACAGTGAGAGAGAGACACACACAGAGACACAGCGAGAGAGACACACAGAGAGACACGGTGAGAGAGAAACAGAGACACGGTGAGAGACACAGACAGTGAGCGAGAAACACACACAGAGACACAGTGAGAGAGAAGACACAATGAGAGACACACAGAGACAGTGAGGGAGAAACACACACACAGACACAGTGAGAGAGACACAAACAGAGACACAGTGAGAAAGAGACACAGAGACACACAGTGAGAGAGAGACACACACAGAGACACAGCGAGAGAGACACACAGAGAGACACGGTGAGAGAGACACAGAGACACGGTGAGAGAGACACAGAGACACGGTGAGAGAGACACAGTGAGAGACACACAGAGACACACACCCAGAGCGAGAAACAGACACAGAGAGTGAAAGAAACACACAGAGAGACACAGAGAGAGAGAGAGAGCGCCAGAGAGAGAGAGACCCAGAGAGAGAGGGGGGGGAGAGAGAGAGAGAGACAGAGAGGCAGAGAGAGAGAGAGATAGGGAGAGAGACCCAGAGAGAGAGGGGGGAAAGAGAGAGAGAGAGACAGAGAGAGAGATAGGGACAGAGAGACACACACACAGAGACAAAGTGAGACACACACAGAGACACAGTGAGAGAGACACACACAGAGACAAAGTGAGAGAAACACACAGAGAGGCACAGTGAGAGAGAGACACAGTGAGAGAGAGAGAGAGACACACACAGTGAGAGAAACGCACACAAAGACACAGTGAGAGATATACACAGAGACACAGTGAGAGAGACCCACACACAGAGACACAGTGAGAGAGAGACACACACAGAGACACAGTGAGAGAGACACACACAGACACAGTGAGAGAGAGAGACACACAGAAACACTGAGAGAGACCCACACAGAGACACACTGAGAGAGACCCACACAGAGACACAGTGAGAGACACACAGAGGCACAGTGAGAGAGACACACAGAGACACTGAGAGAGACCCACACAGAGACACAGTGAGAGACACACAGAGACACAGTGAGAGAGACACACAGAGGCACACACCCAATGCTGAGGGACTTTCTTATCTCCATGTCTATCGGGATCAACAATTGATCTTTTCTCACTGCTCATTTTAATAAAAACTGAAGTTTGATGAAAACTTCCTGGCCTGGTCAGAATGCAAATAAAACCTTCACTTGGAAAAGTGCAGTTCGGAGATAAAAAGCAAGAGGGAGAATTCTCCTGACCAGAGATACAAACTCCCCACTTTAAATAGGGGAATAAAAGGCCACAGTTAAAGTGGGAGCCCAAACCCAGGGGGGAATGGAACAGCTCTGAGAGAGACCCTCGAATATTCGGGGTTTAATTACTGAACTCAGCTGAGTGAAGGAGCTGAACAGAACAAGGTGAGATTGAGAGATGGACAAGATGGTGCTTCAAGGATCAACATCAGTGGTGGGAGATTGGAGACACGTTTTAATTCAGATATTTCCCTCTCCCGTTCTCTCTCTCTCTGTCTCCTTCTGTTTCTCACAATCTGTCTGTCTCTCGGTGTCTCTCCCTCTCTCTCTCTCTCTCTCCCTGTTTCTCTATCTCTCTCTGTCACTCTCTCACTATGAATCTCTCTTTCTTTCTCTCTCTCTCTCTGTCTCACTCTGTATTTCTCTCTCTCTCTGTCTCTCTCTCTCTCTCCCTCTCTTCCCCATTAATCCAAACACACCATCTTATGAACAAGGTTCAATATTTCACAGGGCGAGTGTGTCCCAGACATGGATTGTACCCACCTCCCGAAACTAAACTCAACTCTTTACTGTAAAAAGTCTCAGAACAACAGATTCAGTTTAGTGACTGAAACCCTCAAATAATGTGACTGATAAACAGAATCACTAAAATTGCTGAAATAAAACTAATTACATATATTACAATCCTCAGGGGCTGTAACAGTTACAGGATCCCTCAGACCAGGGCCTGGAATGTATCCCTGGTTTACTGAGTCCAGTACCTGTGACAGGATCCCTCAGACCAGGGCCTGGAATGTATCCCTGGTTTACTGAGTCCAGTACCTGTTACAGGATCCCTCAGACCAGGGCCTGGAATGTATCCCTGGTTTACTGAGTCCAGTACCTGTAACAGAGTCCCACAGAACAGAGCCTGGGATGGATCGCTGGAGAGACAGAGAGAGAGAAAGACAGAGAGAGAGAGAGACACACACACAGACACAGGTAGAGAGAGACAGAGAAAGAGAGTCAGAGAGATTGAGACACACACTCACACAGAGACACAGAGGGACACACACACAGAGACAGAGTTTGAAAGGCACAGAGGGGGACACACAGAGAGACACACACACACATACAGAATGATAGACAGAGAGCAAGATAGACGTAGAGAGAGAGAGAAGGAGGCACAGAGAGAGAGACTGAGAGACACAGAGATAGAGAGAGACACACAGACACAGACACAGAGAGAGAGACACAGAGAGATTGTGAGAGACATTAGGATACACAGAGTGGGACAGAGAGAAGGGCACAGGGAGTGATAGAGAGAGATCATTGAGAGAGATCATTGAGAGAGATATAGAGTGAGATAGAGAGAGAGACAGAGAGAGAGAGAGGCACAGAGAGAGAGACAGAGAGAGAGAGACATACACAGATACAGAGAAAGAGAGGCACAGTGAGAGAGAGAGAGACACAGACAGATACAGTGTTCGAGACACAGTGAGAGAGAGACACGCACAGAGCCATATAGACAGAGGCAGAGAGAGAGACACAGAGAGAGAGAGTCACAGAGATAGACACACACACAGATACAGGGAGAGAGACACAGTGAAAGAGAGAGACACTGAGGGAAAGACAGAAAGAGACAGTGAGAGAGAGACACACTGAGTGACACAGAGTGAGAGAGACACACTGAGAGAGAGAGACAGAGAAAGAGAGAGTAAGAAACAGACAGACAGAGAGAGAGAGAGAGAGAGAGACAAACATACAGAGAGACACAGAGAGAGGGAGAGAGACAGCCACAGAGAGAGCGAGAGAGAGAGAGGCACCCCCAGAGAGAGAGGGGTGGAGAGAGAGACAGAGAGAGAGAAACAGAGAGAGAGACAGAGAGAGAGAGAGAAACAGAGAGAGACAGGGAGCGAGGAGAGTCACACATAGAGAGACAGAGAGAGAGAGAGGGAGAGACACACACAGACACAGCAGTGAGAGAGACACACACAGAGACACAGTGAGAGAGAGACACAGAGAGACACAGTGAGAGACACACACAGACACAGCAGTGAGAGAGACACACACAGAGACACAGTGAGGGAGAGACACAGAGACACAGTGAGAGAGACACACACAGAGACACAGTGACAGACACACACAGAGACACATTGAGAGAGACACAGAGACACACACCCAATGCTGAGGGACTTTCTTATCTCCATGTCTATCGGGATCAACAATTGATCTTTTCTCACTGCTCATTTTAATAAAAACTGAAGTTTGATGAAAACTTCCTGGCCTGGTCAGAGTGCAAATAAAACCTTCACTTGGAAAAGTGCAATTTAGAGATAAAAAGCAAGAGGGAGAATTCTCCTGACCAGAGATACAAACTCCCCACTTTAAATAGGGGAATAAAAGGCCACAGTTAAAGTGGGAGCCCAAACCCAGGGGGGAATGGAACAGCTCTGAGAGAGACCCTCGAATATTCGGGGTTTAATTACTGAACTCAGCTAAGTGAATGAACTGAGCAGAACAAGGTGAGATCAAGAGATGGACAAGATGGTGCTTCAAGGATCAACATCAGTGGTGGGAGATTGGAGACACATTTTAATTCAGGTCATCAATTTTTCCCTCTCCCGTTCTCTCTCTCTCTGTCTCTCTCTCTCTGTCTCTCTCTCTCTCTGTCTCCTTCTGTTTCTTGCTATCTGTCTGTCTCTCAGTGTCTCTCCCTCTCTCTCTCTCTCCCTGTTTCTCTATCACTCTCTGTCTCTCTCTCTCGCTCTCTCTATGAATCTCTATTTCTTTCTCTCTCTCTCTCTCTCCCTGTCTCTCTCTCTCTCTCTCTGTCTCTCTCTCTCTCTGTCACTCCCTCCCTCTCCCTCTCTATGAATCTCTCTTTCTTTCTCTGGGCTAGTCAGAGTAGGAATGACAGGATAGCTAGGATGAATACGTGGCTTGAGAGAAGGTGCAAGAGGGAGGGATTCAAATTCCTGGGCCATTGGAACCGGTTCTGGGGGAGGTGGGACCAGTACAAATTGGACGGTCTGCATCTGGGCAGGACTGGAACCAATGCCCGAGGTTGAGTGTTTGCTAGTGCTGTTGGGGAGGGTTTAACTAATCAGGGGATGGGAACTGATGCAGGAAGTCAGTGGGAAGTAAAGTGGTGACAGAAACAAAAGGCAGTAAGGGAAAGTGTACAAAACATGACCGGACAGATGGTCTGAGAAAGCAGGGCAAAGACCAAGGGAAGTCTAGATTAAACTGCATTTATTTCAATGCAAGAAGTCTGATGGGCAAGGCAGATGAACTCAGGGCATGGATGGGTACATGGGACTGGGATGTTATAGCTATTACTGAAACATGGCTAAGGGAGGGGCAGGACTGGCAGCTCAATGTTCCAGGGTACAGATGCTATAGGAAAGGTAGAGCAGGAGGTAAGAGAGGAGGGGGAGTTGCGTTCTTGATTAGGGAGAACATCACAGCAGTAGTGAGAGGGGATATATCCGAGGGTTCGCCCACTGAGTCTATATGGGTAGAACTGAAAAATAAGAATGGAGAGATGACTTTGATAGGATTGTACTACAGACCCCCAAATAGTCAATGGGAAATTGAGGAGCATATTTGCAAGGAGATTACAGACAACTGCAAGAAAAATAGGGTGGTAATAGTAGGGGACTTTAACTTTCCCAACATTGACTGGGACAGCCATTGCATTATGGGCTTGGATGGAGAGAAATTTGTTGAGTGTATTCAGGAGGAATTTCTCATTCAGTATGTGGATGACCCGACTAGAGAGGGGGCAAAACTTGACCTCCTCTTGGGAAATAAGGAAGGGCAGGTGACAGAAGTGTTAGTGAGGGATCACTTTGGGACCAGTGATCATAATTCCATTAGTTTTAAGATAGCGATGGAGAAGGATAGGTCTGGCCCAAAAGTTAAAATTCTAAATTGGGGAAAGGCCAATTTTGATGGTATAAGACAGGAACTTTCAGAAGTTGATTGGGAGAATCTGTTGGCAGGCAAAGGGACGTCTGGTAAGTGGGAGGCTTTCAAAAGTGTGTTAACCAGGGTTCAGGGTAAGCACATTCCTTATAAAGTGAAGGGCAAGGCTGGTAGAAGTAGGGAACCTTGGATGACTCGGGAGATTGAGGCCCTAGTCAAAAAGAAGAAAGAGGCATATGACATGCATAGGCAGCTGGGATCAAGCGGATCCCTTGAAGAGTATAGAGATTGCCGGAGTAGAGTTAAGAGAGAAATCAGGAGGGCAAAAAGGGGACATGAGATTGCTTTGACAGATAAGGCAAAGGAGAATCCAAAGAGCTTCTACAAATACATAAAGGGCAAAAGAGTAACTAGGGAGAGAGTAGGGCCTCTTAAGGATCAACAAGGTCATCTATGTGCGGAACCACAAGAGATGGGTGAGATCCTGAATGAATATTTCACATCGGTATTTACGGTTGAGAAAGGCATGGATGTTAGGGAACTTGGGGAAATAAATAGTGATGTCTTGAGGAGTGTACATATTACAGAGAGGGAGGTGCTGGAAGTCTTAACTCGCATCAAGGTAGATAAATCTCCGGAACCTGATGAAATGTATCCCAGGACGTTATGGGAGGTTAGGGAGGAAATTGCGGGTCCCCTCGCAGAGATATTTGAATCATCCACCGCTACAGGTGAGGTGCCTGAAGATTGGAGGGTAGCAAATGTTGTGCCTTTGTTTAAGAAGGGCGGCAGGGAAAAGCCTGGGAACTACAGACTGGTGAGCCTGACATCTGTAGTGGGTAAGTTGTTAGAGGGTATTCTGAGAGACAGGATCTACAGGCATTTGGAGAGGCAGGGACTGATTCGGAACAGTCAGCATGGTTTTGTGAGTGGAAAATCATGTCCCATGAATTTGATTGAGTTTTTTGAAGGGGTAACCAAGAAGATAGATGAGGGCTGTGCAGTTAGACGTGGTCTACATGGACTTTAGCAAAGCCTTTGACAAGGTACCACATGGTAGGTTGTTACATAAGGTTAAATCTCACGGGATCCAATGTGAGGTAGCCAATTGGATACAAAATTGGATTGACGACAGAAGACAGAGGGTGGTTGTAGAGGGTTGTTTTTCAAACTGGACGCCTGTGACCAGCGGTGTGCCTCAGGGATCGGTGCTGGGTCCGCTGTTATTTGTTATTTATATTAATGATTTGGATGAGAATTTAGGAGGCATGGTTAGTAAGTTTGCAGATGACACCAAGATTGGTGGCATTGTGGACAGTGAAGAAGGTTATCTAGGATTGCAACGGGATCTTGATAAATTGGGCCAGTGGGCCGATGAATGGCAGATGGAGTTTAATTTAGATAAATGTGAGGTGATGCATTTTGGTAGATCGAATCGGGCCAGGACCTACTCCGTTAATGGTAGGGCGTTGGGGAGAGTTATAGAACAAAGAGATCTAGGAGTACAGGTTCATAGCTCCTTGAAAGTGGAGTCACAGGTGGATAGGGTGGTGAAGAAGGCATCCAGCATGCTTGGTTTCATTGGTCAGAACATTGAATGCAGGAGTTGGGATGTCTTGTTGAAGTTGTACAAGACATTAGTAAGGCCACACTTGGAATACTGTGTACAGTTCTGGTCACCCTATTATAGAAAGGATATTATTAAACTGGAAAGAGTGCAGAAAAGATTTACTAGGTTGCTACCGGGACTTGATGGTTTGACTTATAGGGAGATGTTGGATGGACTGAGACTTTTTTCCCTGGAGAGTAGGAGGTTAAGGGGTGATCTTATAGAAGTCTATAAAATAATGAGGGGCATAGATAAGGTCGATAGTCAAAATCGTTTCCCAAAGGTAGGGGAGTCTATAACGAGGGGGCACAGATTTAAGGTGAGAGGGGAGAGATACAAAAGGGTCCAGAGGGGCAATTTTTTCACTCAAAGGGTGGTGAGTGTCTGGAACGAGCTGCCAGAGGCAGTAGTAGAGGCGGGTACAATTTTGTCTTTTAAAAAGCATTTGGACAGTTACATGGGTAAGATAGAGGGATATGGGCCAAGTGCAGGCAATTGGGACTAGCTTAGTGGGTATAAACTGGGCGACATGGACATGTTGGGCCGAAGGGCCTGTTTCCATGTTGTAAACTTCTATGGCTCTCTCTCTCTCTGTCTCACTTTGTATTTCTCTCTCTCGCTGTCTGTCTGTCTGTCTCTCTCTCTCCCTCTCCCTCTCTGCCCCATTAATCCAAACGCACCATCTAATGAACAAGATTCAATATTTCACAGGGCGAGTGTGTCCCAGACATGGATTGTACCCACCTCCCGAAACTAAACTCAACTCTTTACTGTAAAATGTTTCAAAACAACAGATTCAGTTTAGTGACTGAAACCATCAAACATTGTGACTGATAAACAGAATCACGAAATTTGCTGAAACAAAACTAATTGCGTACATTACAATCATAAGGGGCTGGAACAGTTACAGGATCCCTCAGACCAGGGCCTGGAATGTATCCCTGGTTTACTGAGTCCTGTACCTGTTACAGGATCCCTCAGACCAGGGCCTGGAATGTATCCCTGGTTTACTGAGTCCAGTACCTGTTACAGGATCCCTCAGACCAGGGCCTGGAATGTATCCCTGGTTTACTGAGTCCTGTACCTGTTACAGGATCCCTCAGACCAGGGCCTGGAATGTATCCTTGGTTTACTGAGTCTTGTACCTGTTACAGAGTCCCTCAGACCAGAGCCTGGGATGGATCGCTGGAGAGACAGAGAAAGAGAAAGACAGAGAGAGAGCCACACACACACAGACACAGGGAGAGCGAGACAGAGAGAGAGAGTCAGATAGAGTGAGACACACACTCACAGAGACACAGAGAGAGACACACACAGAGACAGAGATTGAAAGGCACGGAGGGGGACACAGAGAGAGAGACACACACACACATACAGAAGGATAGACAGAGAGCGAGAGAGATATGGAGAGAGAGAGAAAGAGGCACAGAGAGAGAGACTGAGAGACACAGAGATAGAGAGAGACACATACAGACACAGAGAGAGAGAGACAGAGAGATTGTGAGAGACATTATGATACACAGAGTGGGACAGAGAGATGGGCACAGGGAGTGATAGAGAGAGAACATTGAGAGAGAAACAGAGAGATATAGAGTGAGATAGAGGGAGAGACAGACAGAAAGAGAGAGAGACAGACAGAGAGAGAGGCACAGAGGGAGAGGCAGAGAGAGAGAGAGACATACACAGATACAGAGAGAGAGGCACAGTGAGAGAGAGAGACAGAGAGAGTCACAGAGATAGAGACACACACAGATCCAAGGAGAGAGACGCAGTGAAAGAGAGAGTCACAGAGAGAGACACACAGAGACAGAGAGACAGACAGAGAGAGAGAGACATACACAGATGCAGAGAGAGAGGCACAGTGAAAGAGAGAGATACAGAGATAGAGACACAGTGAGAGAGAGAGACAGAGAGAGACACGCACAGAGACATATAGAGAGAGGCACAGAGAGAGAGAGAGACAGAGAGTCACAGAGATAGAGACACACACAGATACAAGGAGAGAGACGCAGTGAAAGAGAGAGTCACAGAGAGAGAGAGAGAGACAGAGAGAGAGAGACAGAGAGAGAGAGACATACACAGATGCAGAGAGAGAGGCACAGTGAGAGAGAGAGATACAGAGATAGAGACACAGAGAGAGAGACAGAGAGAGAGAGACACACAGAGACAGAGAGAGAGATACACAGTGAGGGAGACACTGAGAGAAAGACAGAAAGAGACAGTGAGAGTGAGACACACAGAGAGTGACACACAGTGAGAGAGAGACACTGAGAGAGAGACAAAGAGAGAGCAAGAAACAGACAGAGAGAGAGAAACAGACAAAGAGACACAGCGAGAGGGAGAGAGACAGCCACAGAGAGAGAGAGACAGCCACAGAGAGAGAGAGCGGCACCCACAGAGAGAGAGAGGGGGAGAGAGAGACAGAGAGAGAGAGAGAAACAAACAGAGAGAGACAGGGAGCAAGAGAGAGACACAGAGAGAGAGAGAGGGAGAGAGACACACACAGAGACACAGTGACAGACACACACAGAGACATAGTGAGAGAGACACAGAGAGACAGAGTGAGAGACACACACAGACACAGAGAGAGAGACACACACAGAGACACAGTGAGAGAGACACAATGACAGACACACAGAGACACAGTGAGAGATACACACAGAGACACAGTGAGAGAGACACACACAGAGACACAGTGAGAGAGACACACACAGAGACACAGTGAGAGAGAGAGAGACACACAGAGACACAGTGAGAGACACACACAGAGACACAGTGAGAGAGAGAGACACACACAGAGACACAGTGAGAGAGACACACAGAGACACACACCCGATGCTGAGGGACTTTCTTATCTCCATGTCTATCGGGATCAACAATTGATCTTTTCTCACTGCTCATTTTAATAAAAACTGAAGTTTGATGAAAACTTCCTGGTCTGGTCAGAGTGCAAATAAAACCTTCACTTGGAAAAGTGCAGTCCGGAGATAAAAAGCAAGAGGGAGAATTCTCCTGACCAGAGATACAAACACCCCACTTTAAATAGGGGAATAAAAGGCCACAGTTAAAGTGGGAGCCCAAACCCAGGGGGGAATGGAACAGCTCTGAGAGGGACCCTCGAATATTCGGGGTTTAATTACTGAACTCAGCTGAGTGAAGGAGCTGAACAGAACAAGGTGAGATCAAGAGATGGACAAGATGGTGCTTCAAGGATCAACATCAGTGGTGGGAGGTTGGAGAAATGTTTTAATTCAGTTCATCAATATTTCCCTCTCCCGTTCTCTCTCTCTGTCTCTCTTTCTCTCTGTCTTCTGTTTCTCGCCATCTGTCTGTCTCTCTGCGTCTCGCCTTCTCTCTCACTCTCCCCCTGTTTCTCTACCGCTCTCTCTCTCTCTCTCCATGAATCTCTCTTTCTCACTCTCTCTCTCTATCTCACTCTGTATTTCTCTCTCTCTCTGTCTCTCTCTCTCTCCCTCTCTCCCCCAATAATCCAAACGCCCCATCTAATGAACAAGATTCAATATTTCACAGGGCGAGTGTGTCCCAGACATGGATTGTACCCACCTCCCGAAACTAAACTCAACTCTTTACCGTAAAAAGTCTCAGAACAACAGATTCAGTTTAGTGACTGAAAACCTCAAATAATGTGACTGATAAACAGAATCACTAAATTTGCTGAAATAAAACGAATTACATACATTACAATCCTCAGGGGCTGTAACGGATACAGGATCACTCAGACCAGGGCCTGGAATGTATCCCTGGTTTACTGAGTCCTGCACCTGTTACAGGATCCCTCAGACCAGGGCCTGGAATGTATCCCTGGATTACTGAGTCCTGTACCTGTAACAGAGTCCTCAGAACAGAGCCTGGGATGTATCGCTGGAGAGACAGAGAGAGAGAAAGACAGAGAGAGAGCCACACACAGAGACACAGGGAGAGAGAGAGAGAGAGACACACACACCCAGAGACACAGGGAGAGAGAGACAGAGAGAGAGAGTCAGAGAGGGTGAGAAACACACTCACACAGAGACACAGAGAGAGACACACACAGAGACAGAGTTTGAAAGGCACAGAGGGGGTCACACAAAGAGACACACACACACACATACAGAAAGATAGACAGAGAGCGAGAGAGACACAGATAGAGAGAGAAAGAGGCACAGAGAGAGAGACTGTGAGACATAGAGATAGAGAGAGAGACACACACACAGACAGAGAGAGACACACACACAGAGATTGTGAGAGACATTATGATACACAGAGTGGGACAGAGAGATGGGCACAGGGAGTGATAGAGAGAGACCATTGAGAGAGACACAGAGAGATATAGAGTGAGATAGAGAGAGAGACAGAGAAAAAGAGAGACAGAGAGAGAGAGGCACAGAGAGAGAGACAGAGAGAGAGAGAGACATACACAGATACAGAGATAGTGACACAGTGAGAGAGAGAGACAGAGAGAGAGAAACGCACAGAGACATATAGAGAGAGGCACAGAGAGAGAGAGAGATACAGAGAGAGAGTCACAGAGATAGAGACACACAGATACAAGGAGAGAGACGCAGTGAAAGAGAGAGGCACAGAGAGAGACACACAGAGACAGAGAGAGAGACACACAGTGAGAGAGACACTGAGAGAAAGACAGAAAGAGACAGTGAGAGAGAGACACACAGAGTGACACACAGTGAGAGAGACACTGAGAGAGAGAGACAGAGGGAGAGAGACACTGAGAGAGAGACAGAGATAGAGAGAGCAAGAAACAGACAGACAGAGAGAGAGAAACATACAGAGAGACACAGAGAGAGGGAGAGAGACAGCCACAGAGAGATAGAGAGAGAGAAAGCGGCTCCCACAGAGAAAGAGAGCGAGGGGAAGAGAGAGACAGAGAGAGAGAGGGAGAGAGAAAAAGAGAGAGAGACAGAGAGAGAGGGAGAAACAGAGTGAGGCAGGGAGCGAGAGAGAGACACAGAGAGAGAGAGAGGGAGAGAGAGACACACACACAGAGACATAGTGACAGACACACACAGAGACACAGTGAGAGAGACACAGAGAGACAGTGAGAGACACACACAGACACAGCAGTGAGAGAGAAACACACACAGAGACACAGTGAGGGAGACACACACAGAGATACAGTGAGAGAGACACACACAGAGATACAGTGAGAGAGACACACACAGAGATACAGTGAGAGAGAGAGACACACACAGAGACACATTGAGAGAGACACACAGAGACACAGTGAGAGACACTCAATGCTGAGCGACTTTCTTATCTCCATGTCTATCGGGATCAACAATTGATCTTTTCTCACTGCTCATTTTAATAAAAACTGAAGTTTGATGAAAACTTCCTGGTCTGGTCAGAGTGCAAATAAAACCTTCACTTGGAAAAGTGCAGTCCGGAGATAAAAAGCAAGAGGGAGAATTCTCCTGACCAGAGATACAAACTCCCCACTTTAAATAGGGGAATAAAAGGCCACAGTTAAAGTGGGAGCCAAAACCCAGGGGGGAATGGAACAGCTCTGAGAGAGACCCTCGAATATTCGGGGTTTAATTACTGAACCCAGCTGAGTGAAGGAGCTGAGCAGAACAAGGTGAGATCAAGAGATGGACAAGATGGTACTTCAAGGATCAACATCAGTGGTGGGAGGATGGAGACATGTTTTAATTCAGATATTTCCCTCTCCCATTCTCTCTCTCTCTGTCTCTCTCTCTCTGTCTCCTTGTTTATCTCTCTCTCTCTGTCTCTCTCTCTCTGTCTCCTTCTTTTTCTCGTTATCAGTCTGTCTCACTGTGTCTCTCCCTCTCTCTCTCTCTCCCTGTTTCTCTATCACTCTCTATCCCTCTCACTCTCTCTCTATGAATCTCTCTTTCTTTCTCTCTCTCTCTCTCTCTGTCTCACTCTGTATTTCTCTCTCTCCCTGTCTCTCTCTCTCTCTCTCTGGCTCTCCCTCTGTCTATCTCTCTCTTCCTCTCTCCCCCATTAATCCAAACGCCCCATCTAATGAACAAGATTCAATATTTCACAGGGCGAGTGTGTCCCAGACATGGATTGTACCCCCCTCCCTAAACTAAACTCAACTCCTTATTGTAAAAAGTCTCAGAACAACAGATTCAGTTTAGAAACTGAAACCCTCAAATAATGTGACTGATAAACAGAATCATTAAATTTGCTGAAATAAAACTAATTACGTACATGACAATCCTGAGGGGCTGGAACAGTCACAGGATCCCTCAGGCCAGGGCCTGGAATGTATCCCTGGTTTACTGAGTCCTGTACCTGTTACAGGATCCCTCAGACCAGGGCCTGGAATGTATCCCTGGTTTACTGAGTCCTGTACCTGTTACAGGATCCCTCAGACCAGGGCCTGGAATGTATCCCTGGTTTACTGAGTCCAGTACCTGTAACAGAGTCCCTCAGACCAGGGCCTGGAATGTATCGCTGGTTTATTGAGTCCTGTACCTGTTACAGGATCCCTCAGGCCAGGGCCTGGAATGTATCCCTGGTTTACTGAGTCCTGTACCTGTTACAGAGTCCCTCAGACCAGGGCCTGGAATGTATCCCTGGTTTACTGAGTCCAGTACCTGTTACAGAGTCCCTCAGACCAGGGCCTGGAATGTATCCCTGGTTTACTGAGTCCAGTACCTGTTACAGAGTCCCTCAGACCAGGGCCTGGAATGTATCCCTGGTTTACTGAGTCCTGTAACTGTTACAGAGTCCCTCAGACCAGGGCCAGGAATGTATCCCTGGTTTACTGAGTCCAGTACCTGTTACAGAGTCACTCAGACCAGGGCCTGGAATGTATCCCTGGTTTACTGAGTCTTGTACCTGTTACAGGATCCCTCAGACCAGGACCTGGAATGTATCCCTGGTTTACTGAGTCCTGTACCTGTTACAGGATCCCTCAGACCAGGGCCAGGAATGTATCCCTGGTTTACTGAGTCCTGTACCTGTTACAGAGTCACTCAGACCAGGGCCTGGAATGTATCCCTGGTTTACTGAGTCCTGTACCTGTTACAGAGTCACTCAGACCAGGACCTGGAATGTATCGCTGGAGAGACAGAGAGAGAGAAAGACGGAGAGAGACACACACAGAGACACAGGGAGAGCGAGACAGAGAGAGAAAGTCAGAGAGGGTGAGACACACACTCACACAGAGAAACAGAGAGAGACACACACAGAGACAGAGTTTGAAAGGCATGGAGGGGGTCACAAAAAAAGACACACACACAAGTACAGAAGGATAGACAGAGAGCGAGAGAGACACAGAGAGAGAGAGAAAGAGGCACAGAGAGAGAGACTAAGAGACATAGAGATAGAGAGAGAGAGACACACACAGACAGAGAGAGAGAGACACAGAGAGATTGTGAGAGACATTATGATACACAGAGTGGGACAGAGAGTTGGGCACAAGGAGTGATAGAGAGAGACCATTGAGAGAGACACAGAGAGATACAGAGTGAGATAGAGAGAGAGACAGAGAGAAAAAGAGAGAGACAGACAGAGAGAGAGGCACAGAGAGAGAGAGAGACATACACAGATACAGAGATAGTGACATAGTGAGAGAGAGAGACAGAGAGAGAGACACGCACAGAGACATATGGAGAGAGGCACAGAGAGAGAGAGATACAGAGAGAGAGTCACGGAGATAGAGACACACACAGATACAAGGAGAGAGACGCAGTGAAAGAGAGAGGCACAGAGAGACACACAGAGACAGAGAGACACACAGTGAGAGAGACACTGAGAGAAAGACAGAAAGAGACAGTGAGAGAGAGACACACTGAGAGTGACACACAGTGAGAGAGAGACACTGAGAGAGAGAGACAGAGAGAGAGAGACACTGAGAGAGAGACAGAGAAAGAGAGAGCAAGAAACGGACAGAGAGAGAGAAACATACAGAGAGACACAGAGAGAGGGAGAGAGACAGCCACAGAGAGATAGAGAAAGAGAGAGCGGCACCCAGAGATAGAGAGGGGGAGCGAGAGACAGAGAGAGAGAGATAAAAAGAGAGAGAGACAGAGAGAGAGAGAGAAACAGAGAGAGAGGGGGATAGAGAGAGACACACACAGAGACACAGTGACAGACACACACAGAGACACAGTGAGAGAGACACACACAGAGACAGAGTGAGGGAGACACAGAGAGACAGAGTGAGAGACACACACTGAGACACAGTGAGAGAGACACACACAGTGACACAGTGAGAGAGAGACACACAGAGACACACACCCAATGCTGAGGGACTTTCTTATCTCCATGTCTATCGGGATCAACAATTGATCTTTTCTCACTGCTCATTTTAATAAAAACTGAAGTTTGATGAAAACTTCCTGGCCTGGTCAGAGTGCAAATAAAACCTTCACTTGGAAAAGTGCAGTCCGGAGATAAAAAGCAAGAGGGAGAATTCTCCTGACCAGAGATACAAACTCCCCACTTTAAATAGGGGAATAAAAGGCCACAGTTAAAGTGGGAGCCCAAACCCAGGGGGGAATGGAACAGCTCTGAGAGAGACCCTCGAATATTCGGGGTTTAATTACTGAACTCAGCTGAGTGAAGGAGCTGAACAGAACAAGGTGAGATTGAGAGATGGACAAGATGGTACTTCAAGGATCGACATCAGTGGTGGGAGATTGGAGACATGTTTTAATTCAGATATTTCCCTCTCCTGTTCTCTCTCTCTCTGTCTCTCTCTCTGTCTCCTTGTTTATCTCTCTCTCTCTCTCTGTCTCTCTCTCTGTCTCCTTCTTTTTCTCGTTATCAGTCTGTCTCACTGTGTCTCTCCCTCTCTCTCTCTCTCCCTGTTTCTCCATCACTCTCTGTCCCTCTCTCTCCCTCTCTCTCTATGAATCTCTCTTTCTCTCACTCTCTCTCTCTCTGTCTCACTCTGTATTTCTCTCTCACCCTGTCTCTCTCTCTCTCTCTCTGTCTCTCTCTGGCTCTCTCTCTCTCTTCCTCTCTCCCCCACTAATCCAAACGCCCCATCTAATGAACAAGATTCAATATTTCACAGGGCGAGTGTGTCCCAGACATGGATTGTACCCACCTCCCGAAATTAAACTCAACTCTTTACTGTAAAAACTCTCAGAACAACAGATTCAGTTTAGAGACTGAAACCCTCAAATAATGTGACAGATAAACAGAATTATTAAATTTGCTGAAATAAAACTAAATACGTACATGACAATCCTGACGGGCTGGAACAGTTACAGGATCCCTCAGGCCAGGACCTGGAATGTATCCCTGGTTTACTGAGTCCTGCACATGTTCCAGGATCCCTCAGACCAGGGCCTGGAATGTATCCCTGGTTTACTGAGTCCTGTACCTGTTACAGAGTCCCTCAGACCAGGGCCTGGAATGTATCGCTGGTTTATTGAGTCCTGTACCTGTAACGGGATCCCTCAGACCAGGGCCTGGAATGTATCCCTGGTTTACTGAGTCCAGTACCTGTTACAGGATCCCTCAGACCAGGGCCTTGATGTGATTGCACGGGAGAGGGTACAGAGTAGATTTACCAGGATGTTGCCCAGACTGGAGAATTTTAGCTGTGAGGAAAGATTGGATCGGCTGGGGTTGTTTTCCTTGGAACAGAGGAGGCTGAGGGGTGATTTATCTGAGGTGTATAAAATTATGAGGGGCCTAGATAGAGTGGATAGGGAGGAGCTATTTCCCTTAGCGGAGAGGACAATAACCAGGGGGTCACAGATTTAAAGTGATTGGTCGAAGGATTAGAGGGGAGCTGAGGAGAAGTTTTTTCACCCAGAGTGTGGTGGGGGTCTGGATCTCACTGCCTGAGAGGGACAGAGGCAGAAACCCTCAACTCATTTAAAAAGTACCTGGATGTGCATCTGAAGTGCCGTAACCTCCAGGGCTACGGACCAAGTGCTGGAAAATGGGATTAGGCCGGGTGGCTCATTGTCGGCCGGCGCGGACAAGATGGGCTGAACGGCCTCCTTTTGTGTCATAAATTTTCTATAATTCTCTGATTTTCAATCCCACGACTATATCCCCACACAGATGAAGCATTAGCAAGGAATCTAATCCATTCTTACAATAACCTACATTGAAATTCTACTGTTTAATGATCGTTAACTTGACCACGATGTCTTTTCCAATTTGGAATTAATTTTCTTCGAGATATCGCCTCTGGTTCTTTGGACAATTATCTGAAATCTGTGTCCTCTGGTTACCGACCCTCCTGCCACTGGAAACTCTTTCTCCTTATTTACTCTATCAAAACCCCTCATCAATTTAATCACCTCTTTTAAATCTCCCGTTAACCTTCTCTGCTCTAAGGAGAACAACCCCAGCTTCTGCAGTCTCTCCCCGTTAACGGAAGTCCCTGATCCCTGGAACCATTCTGGTAAATCTCCTCTGCACCCTCTCCAAGGGTCTTCACATCCTTCCTAAAGTGCAGCGCCCAGAATTGGACACAATACTCCAGCTGGGACCTAACCAGTGTTTTGTAAAGGTTTATTATCGTGCTTTCTTGGCCGGCCTCCCACCCTGCACCTTCCATAGACTTGAGCTCATTCGAAACTCCTGCTGTCCCGTATCCTAACTCGCACCGAGTCCAGTTCACCCATCACCTCCTGTGCTCGCTGGACCGACATTGGATCCCGGTCTGGGAACGCCTCAATTTTAAAATTCTCACCCTTGTTTTCAAATCCCTCCAGGGCCCTCGCCCCCCTCCCTATCTCTGTAACCTCCTCCAGCCCCGACTACCCTCCGAGATCTCTGCATGACCCTCCCCCCCTCCCAATCCCTATAACCCCCTCCAGCCCCTACAACCCTCCGAGATCTCTGCATGACCCTCCCCCCTCCCAATCCCTATAACCCCCTCCAGCCCCGACTACCCTCCGAGATCTCTGCATTGCCCTCGCCCTCTCCCTATCTCTGTCACCTCCTCCAGCCCCTACAACCCTCCGAGTTTTCTGCATGGCCCTCGCCCCCCTCCCAATCCCTATAACCCCCTCCAGCCCCTACAACCCTCCGAGATCTCTGCATGACCCTCCCCCCTCCCAATCCCTATAACCCCCTCCAGCCCCTACAACCCTCCAAGATCTCTGCATGACCCTCCCCCCTCCCAATCCCTATAACCCCCTCCAGCCCCGACTACCCTCCGAAATCTCTGCATTGCCCTCGCCCTCTCCCTATCTCTGTAACCCCCTCCAGCCCCTACAACCCTCCGAGTTTTCTGCATGGCCCTTGCCCCCCTCCCTATCTCTGTAACCTCCTCCAGCCCGTACAACCCTCCGAGGTCTCTGCACTCCTCCAATTCCCCCTTCTTGCTCATCCCCGATTTTCATCGCTCCACCATTGGCGGCCGTGCCTTCAGCTGCCTCGACCCTCAGCATGGATTGATTCCTGGGATGGCGGGATTGTCCTATGAGGAGAGATTGAGTAGACTCGACCTGTATTCGCTCGAGTTTAGAAGAATGGGAGGTGATCTAATTGAAACAAACACAATTCTTACAGGGCTCGACAGGGTAGATGCAGGAAGGATGTTTCCCCTGGCTGGGGAGTCTAGAACCAGGGGTCATGGTCTCAGAATAAGGGGTCGGCCATTTAGGACTGAGATGGGGAGAAATTTCTTCACTCAGAGGGTGGGGAATCATTGGAATTCTCTACCCCAGAGGGCTGTGGAGGCTCAGTCGTTGATTATATTCAAAACAGAGAGCGATAGATTTCTAGATATGAAAGGCATCGAGGGATATGGGGATGGTGCAGGAAAATGGAGTTGAGATAGAAGATCAGCCATGATCTTATTGAATGGCAGAGCAGGCTCGAGGGGCCGGAAGGCCTACTCCTGCTCCTAGTTCTTACGTTCTTATGTTAAGCTCTGGAATTCCCTCCCTAAACCTCTCTGCCTCTCTCTCCTCCTTTAAGACTCTCCTTAAAACCTACCTCTTTGACCGAGCTTTTGGTCACCTGTCCTAATATGTCCGTATGTGGCTTGGTGTCAATCTTTGACTGATTTCCGCTCAGGAGAAGAGACTTGGGGAGGTTTTTACTACGTTAAAGATGCGATATTAATACACGTTCGAGAGTGATGTGGAGTTGGAGATGGGGCTCACTAAACCCCACGCTCAGTCTCCCAGGGGACACTGAACCCTCCGTGTCCCTGCCCAGAATGAGCTCTGTGGTTTCACCACAAACCGTATCAGTGTGGCTCGGGATTGGTCAACGACAGGAAAGTAACACGTCGAGACATCCCCAGTTACTTCTGGAAGATTCCACGAAGTACAGATGCAAATGCTGCCCGTGGAAGGCAGCCAGAGATACACCATGAGTCACTCGAGGCTGCTGATAAATACCTGGGCAGGTGAATCTCTCTCAGACTCACCGACATTCAAGGTGACAGAAGTGACTCTTACTCTCCCTGTTTCCCTCTCTCTCATTCTCCCCCTCCTTGTTTCTAACAGACTGGGTGATGCATCAGACTCTCTCTCTCTCTGGTTTCAGTATCGGACACTCTCTCTCTCTCTCTCTCTGGGTTTTTTGTCAGACTCTCTCTCTCTGGGTTCTGTATCAGACTCTCTCTCTCTGGGTTATGTTTCAAACTCTCTCTCTCTCCCTCTGCGTTATGTATCGGGCTCTCTCTCTAACTCTGGGTTATGTATCAGACTCTCTCTCTCTCTGGGTTATGTATCAGACTCTCTCTCTCTCTCTGGAATATGTATCGGTCTCTCTCTCTCTGGGTTATGTATCACATTCTCTCTCTCTGGGTTATGTATCAGAATCTCTCTCTCTGGGTTATGTATCGGACTCTCTCTCTCTGTATCAAACTCTCCCTCTCTCGCTGGGTCCTGCATCAGACTCTATCTCCCTCTCTCTGGTTTCTGTATCGGACTCTCTCTCTCTCTGGTTTCTGCATCGGACTCTCTCTCTCTCTGGGTTATGTATCAGACTCTCTCTCTCTCTCTGGGTTATGTATCAGACTCTCTCTCTCTGGGTTATGTATCGGACTCTCTCTCTCTCTCTGGGTTATGTATCAGACTCTCTCTCTCTCTCTCCGGGTTATGCATCAGACTCTCTCTCTCTCTGGGTTATGTATCAGACTCTGTCTCTCTCTGGGTTATGTATTGGACACTCTCTCTCTCTCCCCGGGTTATGTATCAGACTCTCTCTCTCTCTCTCTGGGTTATGTGTCAGACTCTCTCTCTCTCTCCGGGTTATGTATCAGACTCTCTCTCTCTCTGGGTTATGTATCAGACTCTGTCTCTCTCTGGGTTATGTATTGGACACTCTCTCTCTCTCTCTGGGTTATGTATCAGACTCTGTCTCTGTCTGGGTTATGTATTGGACACTCTCTATCTCTCTCTGGGTTATGTATCAGACTCTCTCTCTCTCTCCGGGTTATGTATCAGACGCTCTCTCTCTCCGGGTTATGTATCAGACTCTCTCTCTCTCTCTCCGGGTTATGTATCAGACACTCTCTCTCTCTCCGGGTTATGTATCAAACTCTTCCTCTCTCTCTGGTTTCTGCATCAGACTCTCTCTCTCTCTGGGTTATGTATCAGACTCTCTCTCTCTCTCTCTCTCCCTGGTTTCTGTATCGGACTCTCTCTCTCTCCCTCTGGGTTATGTATCAGACTCTCTCTTTCTCTGTGTTATGTATCGGACTCTCTCTGTCTCTCTATCTCTCTCTCTGGGTTATGTATCGGCCTCTCTCTCTCTCTCTGGATTATGTATCAGACTCTCTCTCTCTCTCTGGTTTCTGTATCGGACTCTCTCTCTCCCTCTGGGTTATGTATCAAACTATCCCACTCTCGCTGGGTTCTGTATCAGACTCTATCTCTCTCTCTCTGGTTTCTGTATCGGACTCTTTGTCTCGGTTATGTATCAGGCTCTCTCTCTGGGTTATATATCGGACTCTCTCTCTCTCTCTGGTTTCTGTATCGGACTCTCTCTCTCTCTGGGTTATATATCAGACTCTCTCTCTCTTTCTCTGCGTTATGTATCAGACTCTCTCTCCCTCTCTCTCTCTGGATTCCGTATCGGACTCTATCTCTCTCTCTCTGGGTTATGTATCAGACTCTCTCTCTCTCCCTCTCTCTCTCTGGGTTCTGTATTGGACTCTATCTCTCTCTCTGGGTTATGTATCTGACTCTCTCTCCCTCTCTCTCTCTGGATTCCGTATCGGACTCTCTCTCTCTGGGTTACGTATCAGACTCTCTCTCTCTGGGTTATGTTTCAGACTCTCTCTGTCTCTGGGTTATGTTTCGGACTCTCTGTCTCTGTCTCTCTCTGGATTATGTATCGGACTCTCTCTCTCTCCGGGTTAAGTATCGGACTCTCTCTCTCTCTCTATGGGTTATGTATCAGACTCTCTCTCTCTCTGGGTCATGTATCGGACCCTCTATCTCTCTCTGGGTTCTGTATCAGACTCTCTCCCTCTGGGTTATATTTCAAACTCTCTCTCTCTTTCTCTGGGTTATGTATCGGGCTGTCTCTCTCCCTCTGGGTTATGTATCAGACTCTCTCTCTCTCTCTCTGGGTTATGTATCAGACTCTCCATCTCTCTCTCTGGTTTATGTATCGGACTCTCTCTCTCTCTCTGGGTTATGTATCGGTCTCTCTCTCTCTGGGTTATGTATCACATTCTCTCTCTGGGTTATGTATCAGAATCTCTCTCTCTGGGTTTTGTATCAGACTCCCTCTCTCTCTGGGTTATGTATCGGACACTCACTTTCTCTGGGTTATGTATCGGACTCTCTCTCTCTCTGGTTTCTGCTTCGGACTCTCTCTCTCTGGGTTATGTATCAGACTCTCTCTCTCTCTCTGGTTTCTGTATCGGACTCTCTCTCTCTCCGGGTTATGTATCAGACTCTCTCTCTTTCTCTGGGTTATGTATCAGACTCTCTCTCTCTCTCTCTCTGGGTTATGTATCGGACTCTCTCTCTCTCTCCGGGTTATGTATCAGACTCTCTCTCTCTCTCCGGGTTATGCATCAGACTCTCTCTCTGGGTTATGTATCAGACTCCCTCTCTCTCTGGGTTATGTATCGGACACTCTCTCTCTATCTCTCTCTGGGTTATGTATCAGACTCTCTCTCTCTCTCCGGGTTATGTATCAGACTCTCTCTCTCCGGGTTATGCATCAGACTCTCTCTCTGGGTTATGTATCAGATTCCCTCTCTCTCTGGGTTATGTATCGGACACTCTCTCTCTATCTCTCTCTGGGTTATGTATCAGACTCTCTCTCTCTCTCTGGGTTATGTATCAGACTTTCTCTCTCTCCGGGTTATGTATCAGACTCTCTCTCTCTCTCCGGGTTATGTATCAGACTCTCTCTCTCTCTGGGTTATGTATCTGACTCTCTCTCTCTCTCTCTGGGTTATGTATCAGACTCTCTCTGTCTCTCTGGGTTATGTCTCGGACTCTCTGTCTCTGTCTCTCTCTGGGTTATGTATCGGACTGTCTCTCTCTCTCTCTGGGTTATGTATCGGACTCTCTCTCTCCCTCTGCGTTATGTATCGGACTCTCTCTCTCCGACTCTCTGGGTTATGTATCGGTCTCTCTCTCTGGGTTATGTATCAGACTCTCCCTCTCTCTCTCTGGTTTATGTATCGGACTCTCTCTCTGGGTTATGTATCAGACTCTCTCTCTCTCTGGGTTATTTAACACACACTCTCTCACTCTGGGTTATGTATTGGACTCTCTCTCTCTCTCTGGGTTATGTATCGGTCTCTCTCTCTGGTTTGGTTGTGTATCGGACTCTCAATCTCTCTCTGGGTTATGTATCAGACTCTCTCTCTCTCTCTCTGGGTTATGTTTCAGACTCTCTCTCTCTCCCTCTCTCTCTCTGGGTTATGTATTGGACTCTCTCTCTCTCTCTCTGGGTTATGTATCGGTCTCTCTCTCTGGTTTGGTTATGTATCAGACTCTCTCTCTCTCTCACTGGGTTGTGTATCAGACTCTCTCTGTCTCTCTGGGTTATGTCTCGGACTCTCTGTCTCTGTCTCTCTCTGGGTTATGTATCGGACTGTCTCTCTCTCTCTCTGGGTTATGTATCGGACTCTCTCTCTCCCTCTGCGTTATGTATCGGACTCTCTCTCTCCGACTCTCTGGGTTATGTATCGGTCTCTCTCTCTGGGTTATGTATCAGATTCTCCCTCTCTCTCTCTGGTTTATGTATCGGACTCTCTCTCTGGGTTATGTATCAGACTCTCTCTCTCTCTGGGTTATTTAACACACACTCTCTCTCTCTCTGGGTTATGTATCAAACTCTCCCTCTCTCGCTGGGTTCTGTATCAGACTCTATCTCTCTCTCTCTAGTTTCTGTATCGGACTCTCTCTCTCTCTGGGTTATATATCAGACTCTCTCTCTCTCTCCGGGTTATGTATCAGACTCTCTCTCTCCGGGTTATGCATCAGACTCTCTCTCTGGGTTATGTATCAGATTCCCTCTCTCTCTGGGTTATGTATCGGACACTCTCTCTCTATCTCTCTCTGGGTTATGTATCAGACTCTCTCTCTCTCTCCGGGTTATGTATCAGACTCTCTCTCTCTCTCTGGGTTATGTATCTGACTCTCTCTCTCTCTCTGGGTTATGTATCAGACTCTCTCTGTCTCTCTGAGTTATGTCTCGGACTCTCTGTCTCTGTCTCTCTCTGGGTTATGTATCGGACTGTCTCTCTCTCTCTCTGGGTTATGTATCGGACTCTCTCTCTCCCTCTGCGTTATGTATCGGACTCTCTCTCTCCGACTCTCTGGGTTATGTATCGGTCTCTCTCTCTGGGTTATGTATCAGACTCTCCCTCTCTCTCTCTGGTTTATGTATCGGACTCTCTCTCTGGGTTATGTATCAGACTCTCTCTCTCTCTGGGTTATTTAACACACACTCTCTCACTCTGGGTTATGTATCAGACTCTCTCTCTCTCCCTCTCTCTCTCTGGGTTATGTATTGGACTCTCTCTCTCTCTCTGGGTTATGTATCGGTCTCTCTCTCTGGTTTGGTTGTGTATCGGACTCTCAATCTCTCTCTGGGTTATGTATTAGACTCTCTCTCTCTCTCTCTGGGTTATGTTTCAGACTCTCTCTCTCTCCCTCTCTCTCTCTGGTTTATGTATTGGACTCTCTCTCTCTCTGGGTTCTGTATCGGTCTCTCTCTCTGGTTTGGTTATGTATCAGACTCTCTCTCTCTCTCTGGGTTAAGTATCGGACTCTCTCTCTCTCTGGGTTATGTTTCAGACTCTCTCTCTCTCTCTCTCTGGGTTATGTATCAGACTCTCCCTCTCTCTCTCTGGGTTATGTCTCGGACTCTGTCTCTCTCCCTCTATCTGGGTTATGTATTGGACTCTCTCTCTCTCTGGGTTATGGATCAGTCTCTCTCTCTCGTTGGGTTATGTATCAGACTCTCTCTCTCTGGATTCTGTATCGGAGTCTCTCTCTCTCTCTGGGTTATGTCTCGGACTCTCTCTCTCTGGATTCTGTATCGGACTCTCTCTCTCTCTCTGGGTTATGTATCAGACTCTTTCTCTCTCGCTGGGTCCTGCATCAGACTCTATCTCCCTCTCTCTGGTTTCTGCATCGGACTCTCTCTCTCTCTGGTTTCTGCATCGGACTCTCTCTCTCTCTGGGTTATGTATCAGACTCTCTCTCTCTCTCTGGGTTATGTATCAGACTCTCTCTCTCTGGGTTATGTATCGGACTCTCTCTCTCTCTCTGGGTTATGTATCAGACTCTCTCTCTCTCTCCGGGTTATGCATCAGACTCTCTCTCTCTCTGGGTTATGTATCAGACTCTGTCTCTCTCTGGGTTATGTATTGGACACTCTCTCTCTCTCCCCGGGTTATGTATCAGACTCTCTCTCTCTCTCTCTGGGTTATGTGTCAGACTCTCTCTCTCTCTCCGGGTTATGTATCAGACTCTCTCTCTCTCTGGGTTATGTATCAGACTCTGTCTCTCTCTGGGTTATGTATTGGACACTCTCTCTCTCTCTCTGGGTTATGTATCAGACTCTGTCTCTGTCTGGGTTATGTATTGGACACTCTCTATCTCTCTCTGGGTTATGTATCAGACTCTCTCTCTCTCTCCGGGTTATGTATCAGACGCTCTCTCTCTCCGGGTTATGTATCAGACTCTCTCTCTCTTTCTGGGTTATGTATCAAACTCTTCCTCTCTCTCTGGTTTCTGCATCAGACTCTCTCTCTCTCTGGGTTATGTATCAGACTCTCTCTCTCTCTCTCTCTCCCTGGTTTCTGTATCGGACTCTCTCTCTCTCCCTCTGGGTTATGTATCAGACTCTCTCTTTCTCTGTGTTATGTATCGGACTCTCTCTGTCTCTCTATCTCTCTCTCTGGGTTATGTATCGGCCTCTCTCTCTCTCTCTGGATTATGTATCAGACTCTCTCTCTCTCTCTGGTTTCTGTATCGGACTCTCTCTCTCCCTCTGGGTTATGTATCAAACTATCCCACTCTCGCTGGGTTCTGTATCAGACTCTATCTCTCTCTCTCTGGTTTCTGTATCGGACTCTTTGTCTCGGTTATGTATCAGGCTCTCTCTCTGGGTTATATATCGGACTCTCTCTCTCTCTCTGGTTTCTGTATCGGACTCTCTCTCTCTCTGGGTTATATATCAGACTCTCTCTCTCTTTCTCTGCGTTATGTATCAGACTCTCTCTCCCTCTCTCTCTCTGGATTCCGTATCGGACTCTATCTCTCTCTCTCTGGGTTATGTATCAGACTCTCTCTCTCTCCCTCTCTCTCTCTGGGTTCTGTATTGGACTCTATCTCTCTCTCTGGGTTATGTATCTGACTCTCTCTCCCTCTCTCTCTCTGGATTCCGTATCGGACTCTCTCTCTCTCTCTGGGTTACGTATCAGACTCTCTCTCTCTGGGTTATGTTTCAGACTCTCTCTGTCTCTGGGTTATGTCTCGGACTCTCTGTCTCTGTCTCTCTCTGGATTATGTATCGGACTCTCTCTCTCTCCGGGTTATGTATCGGACTCTCTCTCTCTCTCTATGGGTTATGTATCAGACTCTCTCTCTCTCTGGGTCATGTATCGGACCCTCTATCTCTCTCTGGGTTCTGTATCAGACTCTCTCCCTCTGGGTTATATTTCAAACTCTCTCTCTCTTTCTCTGGGTTATGTATCGGGCTGTCTCTCTCCCTCTGGGTTATGTATCAGACTCTCTCTCTCTCTCTCTGGGTTATGTATCAGACTCTCCATCTCTCTCTCTGGTTTATGTATCGGACTCTCTCTCTCTCTCTGGGTTATGTATCGGTCTCTCTCTCTCTGGGTTATGTATCACATTCTCTCTCTGGGTTATGTATCAGAATCTCTCTCTCTGGGTTTTGTATCAGACTCCCTCTCTCTCTGGGTTATGTATCGGACACTCACTTTCTCTGGGTTATGTATCGGACTCTCTCTCTCTCTGGTTTCTGCTTCGGACTCTCTCTCTCTGGGTTATGTATCAGACTCTCTCTCTCTCTCTGGTTTCTGTATCGGACTCTCTCTCTCTCCGGGTTATGTATCAGACTCTCTCTCTTTCTCTGGGTTATGTATCAGACTCTCTCTCTCTCTCTCTCTGGGTTATGTATCGGACTCTCTCTCTCTCTCCGGGTTATGTATCAGACTCTCTCTCTCTCTCCGGGTTATGCATCAGACTCTCTCTCTGGGTTATGTATCAGACTCCCTCTCTCTCTGGGTTATGTATCGGACACTCTCTCTCTATCTCTCTCTGGGTTATGTATCAGACTCTCTCTCTCTCTCCGGGTTATGTATCAGACTCTCTCTCTCCGGGTTATGCATCAGACTCTCTCTCTGGGTTATGTATCAGATTCCCTCTCTCTCTGGGTTATGTATCGGACACTCTCTCTCTATCTCTCTCTGGGTTATGTATCAGACTCTCTCTCTCTCTCTGGGTTATGTATCAGACTTTCTCTCTCTCCGGGTTATGTATCAGACTCTCTCTCTCTCTCCGGGTTATGTATCAGACTCTCTCTCTCTCTCTGGGTTATGTATCAGACTCTCTCTGTCTCTCTGGGTTATGTCTCGGACTCTCTGTCTCTGTCTCTCTCTGGGTTATGTATCGGACTGTCTCTCTCTCTCTCTGGGTTATGTATCGGACTCTCTCTCTCCCTCTGCGTTATGTATCGGACTCTCTCTCTCCGACTCTCTGGGTTATGTATCGGTCTCTCTCTCTGAGTTATGTATCAGACTCTCCCTCTCTCTCTCTGGTTTATGTATCGGACTCTCTCTCTGGGTTATGTATCAGACTCTCTCTCTCTCTGGGTTATTTAACACACACTCTCTCACTCTGGGTTATGTATTGGACTCTCTCTCTCTCTCTGGGTTATGTATCGGTCTCTCTCTCTGGTTTGGTTGTGTATCGGACTCTCAATCTCTCTCTGGGTTATGTATCAGACTCTCTCTCTCTCTCTCTGGGTTATGTTTCAGACTCTCTCTCTCTCCCTCTCTCTCTCTGGGTTATGTATTGGACTCTCTCTCTCTCTCTCTGGGTTATGTATCGGTCTCTCTCTCTGGTTTGGTTATGTATCAGACTCTCTCTCTCTCTCACTGGGTTGTGTATCAGACTCTCTCTGTCTCTCTGGGTTATGTCTCGGACTCTCTGTCTCTGTCTCTCTCTGGGTTATGTATCGGACTGTCTCTCTCTCTCTCTGGGTTATGTATCGGACTCTCTCTCTCCCTCTGCGTTATGTATCGGACTCTCTCTCTCCGACTCTCTGGGTTATGTATCGGTCTCTCTCTCTGGGTTATGTATCAGATTCTCCCTCTCTCTCTCTGGTTTATGTATCGGACTCTCTCTCTGGGTTATGTATCAGACTCTCTCTCTCTCTGGGTTATTTAACACACACTCTCTCTCTCTCTGGGTTATGTATCAAACTCTCCCTCTCTCGCTGGGTTCTGTATCAGACTCTATCTCTCTCTCTCTAGTTTCTGTATCGGACTCTCTCTCTCTCTGGGTTATATATCAGACTCTCTCTCTCTCTCCGGGTTATGTATCAGACTCTCTCTCTCCGGGTTATGCATCAGACTCTCTCTCTGGGTTATGTATCAGATTCCCTCTCTCTCTGGGTTATGTATCGGACACTCTCTCTCTATCTCTCTCTGGGTTATGTATCAGACTCTCTCTCTCTCTCCGGGTTATGGATCAGACTCTCTCTCTCTCTCTGGGTTATGTATCTGACTCTCTCTCTCTCTCTGGGTTATGTATCAGACTCTCTCTGTCTCTCTGGGTTATGTCTCGGACTCTCTGTCTCTGTCTCTCTCTGGGTTATGTATCGGACTGTCTCTCTCTCTCTCTGGGTTATGTATCGGACTCTCTCTCTCCCTCTGCGTTATGTATCGGACTCTCTCTCTCCGACTCTCTGGGTTATGTATCGGTCTCTCTCTCTGGGTTATGTATCAGACTCTCCCTCTCTCTCTCTGGTTTATGTATCGGACTCTCTCTCTGGGTTATGTATCAGACTCTCTCTCTCTCTGGGTTATTTAACACACACTCTCTCACTCTGGGTTATGTATCAGACTCTCTCTCTCTCCCTCTCTCTCTCTGGGTTATGTATTGGACTCTCTCTCTCTCTCTGGGTTATGTATCGGTCTCTCTCTCTGGTTTGGTTGTGTATCGGACTCTCAATCTCTCTCTGGGTTATGTATCAGACTCTCTCTCTCTCTCTCTGGGTTATGTTTCAGACTCTCTCTCTCTCCCTCTCTCTCTCTGGTTTATGTATTGGACTCTCTCTCTCTCTGGGTTCTGTATCGGTCTCTCTCTCTGGTTTGGTTATGTATCAGACTCTCTCTCTCTCTCTGGGTTAAGTATCGGACTCTCTCTCTCTCTGGGTTATGTTTCAGACTCTCTCTCTCTCTCTCTCTGGGTTATGTATCAGACTCTCCCTCTCTCTCTCTGGGTTATGTCTCGGACTCTGTCTCTCTCCCTCTATCTGGGTTATGTATTGGACTCTCTCTCTCTCTGGGTTATGGATCAGTCTCTCTCTCTCGTTGGGTTATGTATCAGACTCTCTCTCTCTGGATTCTGTATCGGAGTCTCTCTCTCTCTCTGGGTTATGTCTCGGACTCTCTCTCTCTGGATTCTGTATCGGACTCTCTCTCTCTCTCTGGGTTATGTATCAGACTCTTTCTCTCTCTCTGGGTTATGACTCGGACTCTGTCTCTCTCCCTCTCTCTGGGTTATGTATTGGACTCTCTCTCTCTCTCTGGGTTATGTCTCGGACTCTGTCTCTCTCTCTCTCTGGTTTATGTATCGGACTCTCTCTCTCTCTCTCTCTGGGTTATGTATCGGACTCTCTCTCTCTCTGGGTTATGTATCGGCCTCTCTCTCTCTCTCTGGATTATGTATCGGACTCTCTCTCTCTCTCTCTCTGGGTTATGTATCAGACTCTCCATCTCTCTCTCTGGTTTATGTATCGGACTCTCTCTCTCTCTCTGGGTTATGTATCGGTCTCTCTCTCTCTGGGTTATGTATCACATTCTCTCTCTGGGTTATGTATCAGAATCTCTCTCTCTGGGTTTTGTATCAGACTCCCTCTCTCTCTGGGTTATGTATCGGACACTCACTCTCTCTCTGGGTTATGTATCGGACTCTCTCTCTCTGTCTCTCTCTGGGTTATGTATCTAACTCTCCCTCTCTCGCTGGGTTCTGTATCAGACTCTATCTCCCTCTCTGGTTTCTGTATCGGACTCTTTCTCTCTCTGGGTTATGTATCAGACTCTCTCTCTCTCTGGTTTCTGCTTCGGACTCTCTCTCTCTCTGGGTTATGTATCAGACTCTCTCTCTCTCTCTGGTTTCTGTATCGGACTCTCTCTCTCTCCGGGTTATGTATCAGACTCTCTCTCTTTCTCTGGGTTATGTATCAGACTCTCTCTCTCTCTCTCTCTGGGTTATGTATCGGACTCTCTCTCTCTCTCCGGGTTATGTATCAGAGTCTCTCTCTCTCTCCGGGTTATGCATCAGACTCTCTCTCTGGGTTATGTATCAGATTCCCTCTCTCTCTGGGTTATGTATCAGACACTCTCTCTCTATCTCTCTCTGGGTTATGTATCAGACTCTCTCTCTCTCTCTGGGTTATGAATCAGACTCTCTCTCTCTCTCTCCGGGTTATGTATCAGACTCTCTCTCTCTCTCCGGGTTATGTATCAGACTCTCTCTCTCTCTCTGGGTTATGTATCTGACTCTCTCTCTCTCTCTGGATTATGTATCAGAATCTCTCTGTCTCTCTGGGTTATGTCTCGGACTGTCTCTCTCTCTCTCTGGGTTATGTATCGGACTCTCTCTCTCCCTCTGCGTTATGTATCGGACTCTCTCTCTCCGACTCTCTGGGTTATGTATCAGTCTCTCTCTCTGGGTTATGTATCAGACTCTCCCTCTCTCTCTCTGGTTCATGTATCGGACTCTCTCTCTGGGTTATGTATCAGACTCTCTCTCTCTCTGGGTTATTTAACACACACTCTCTCACTCTGGGTTATGTATCAGACTCTCTCTCTCTCCCTCTCTCTCTCTGGGTTATGTATTGGACTCTCTCTCTCTCTCTGGGTTATGTATCGGTCTCTCTCTCTGGTTTGGTTGTGTATCGGACTCTCAATCTCTCTCTGGGTTATGTATCAGACTCTCTCTCTCTCTCTCTCTGGGTTATGTTTCAGACTCTCTCTCTCTCTCTGGGTTATGTATCAGACTCTCTCCCTCTCCCTCTATCTCTCTGGTTTATGTATTGGACTCTCTCTCTCTCTGGGTTCTGTATCGGTCTCTCTCTCTGGTTTGGTTATGTATCAGACTCTCTCTGGGTTATGTATCAGAATCTCTCTCTGGGTTTTGTATCAGACTCCCTCTCTCTCTGGGTTATGTATCGGACACTCACTCTCTCTCTGGGTTATGTATCGGACTCTCTCCCTCTGTCTCTGGGTTATGTATCAGACTCTCTCTCTCTCCCTCTCTCTCTCTGGTTTATGTATTGGACTCTCTCTCTCTCTGGGTTCTGTATCGGTCTCTCTCTCTGGTTTGGTTATATATCAGACTCTCTCTCTCTCTCTCTCTCTGGATTCTGTATCGGACTCTCTCTCTCTCTCTGGGTTATGTATCGGACTCTCTCTCTCTCTGGGTTATGTATCAGACTCTTTCTCTCTCTCTGGGTTATGTCTCGGACTCTGTCTCTCTCCCTCTCTCTGGGTTATGTATTGGACTCTCTCTCTCTCTGGGTTATGTATCGGTCTCTCTCTCTGGTTTGGTTGTGTATCGGACTCTCAATCTCTCTCTGGGTTATGTATCAGACTCTCTCTCTCTCTCTCTGGGTTATGTTTCAGACTCTCTCTCTCTCCCTCTCTCTCTCTGGGTTATGTATTGGACTCTCTCTCTCTCTCTCTGGGTTATGTATCGGTCTCTCTCTCTGGTTTGGTTATGTATCAGACTCTCTCTCTCTCACTGGGTTGTGTATCAGACTCTCTCTGTCTCTCTGGGTTATGTCTCGGACTCTCTGTCTCTGTCTCTCTCTGGGTTATGTATCGGACTCTCTCTCTCCCTCTGCGTTATGTATCGGACTCTCTCTCTCCGACTCTCTGGGTTATGTATCGGTCTCTCTCTCTGGGTTATGTATCAGATTCTCCCTCTCTCTCTCTGGTTTATGTATCGGACTCTCTCTCTCTGGGTTATGTATCAGACTCTCTCTCTCTCTGGGTTATTTAACACACACTCTCTCTCTCTCTGGGTTATGTATCAAACTCTCCCTCTCTCGCTGGGTTCTGTATCAGACTCTATCTCTCTCTCTCTAGTTTCTGTATCGGACTCTCTCTCTCTCTGGGTTATATATCAGACTCTCTCTCTCTTTCTCTGAGTTATGTATCGGACTCTCTCTCTCCCTCTGCGTTATGTATCAGACTCTCTCTCTCCGACTCTCTGGGTTATGTATCGGTCTCTCTCTCTGGGTTATGTATCAGACTCTCCCTCTCTCTCTCTGGTTCATGTATCGGACTCTCTCTCTCTCTCTGGGTTATGTATCAGACTCTCTCTCTCTGGGTTATTTAACACACACTCTCTCTCTCTGGGTTATGTATCAAACTCTCCCTCTCTCGCTGGGTTCTGTATCAGACTCTATTTCTCTCTCTAGTTTCTGTATCGGACTCTCTCTCTCTCTGGGTTATGTATCTGACTCTCTCTCTCTCTCTCTGGTTTCTGTATCAGACTCTCTCTCTCTCTGGGTTATGTATCGGCCTCTCTCTCTCTCTGGATTATGTATCGGACTCTCTCTCTGGTTTGGTTATGTATCAGACTCTCTCTCTCTCTCTGGGTTTTGTATCAGACTCCCTCTCTCTCTGGGTTATGTATCGGACACTCACTCTCTCTCTGGGTTATGTATCGGACTCTCTCTCTCTGTCTCTCTCTGGGTTATGTATCTAACTCTCCCTCTCTCGCTGGGTTCTGTATCAGACTCTATCTCCCTCTCTGGTTTCTGTATCGGACTCTTTCTCTCTCTGGGTTATGTATCAGACTCTCTCTCTCTGGTTTCTGCTTCGGACTCTCTCTCTCTCTGGGTTATGTATCAGACTCTCTCTCTCTCTCTGGTTTCTGTATCGGACTCTCTCTCTCTCCGGGTTATGTATCAGACTCTCTCTCTTTCTCTGGGTTATGTATCAGACTCTCTCTCTCTCTCTCTCTGGGTTATGTATCGGACTCTCTCTCTCTCTCCGGGTTATGTATCAGACTCTCTCTCTCTCTCTCCGGGTTATGCATCAGACTCTCTCTCTGGGTTATGTATCAGATTCCCTCTCTCTCTGGGTTATGTATC
The DNA here is from genome assembly GCF_035084215.1 of Heptranchias perlo. Taxonomy (NCBI): domain Eukaryota; kingdom Metazoa; phylum Chordata; class Chondrichthyes; order Hexanchiformes; family Hexanchidae; genus Heptranchias; species Heptranchias perlo. The sequence continues at coordinate 241,529 of NW_027139266.1, forward strand.
GGACACTCTCTCTCTATCTCTCTCTGGGTTATGTATCAGACTCTCTCTCTCTCTCTGGGTTATGTATCAGACTCTCTCTCTCTCTCTCCGGGTTATGTATCAGACTCTCTCTCTCTCTCCGGGTTATGTATCAGACTCTCTCTCTCTCTCTGGGTTATGTATCGGACTCTCTCTCTCCGACTCTCTGGGTTATGTATCAGTCTCTCTCTGGGTTATGTATCAGACTCTCCCTCTCTCTCTCTGGTTTATGTATCGGACTCTCTCTCTGGGTTATGTATCAGACTCTCTCTCTCTCTGGGTTATTTAACACACACTCTCTCACTCTGGGTTATGTATCAGACTCTCTCTCTCTCCCTCTCTCTCTCTGGGTTATGTATTGGACTCTCTCTCTCTCTCTGGGTTATGTATCGGTCTCTCTCTCTGGTTTGGTTGTGTATCGGACTCTCAATCTCTCTCTGGGTTATGTATCAGACTCTCTCTCTCTCTCTCTGGGTTATGTTTCAGACTCTCTCTCTCTCTCTGGGTTATGTATCAGACTCTCTCCCTCTCCCTCTATCTCTCTGGTTTATGTATTGGACTCTCTCTCTCTCTGGGTTCTGTATCGGTCTCTCTCTCTGGTTTGGTTATGTATCAGACTCTCTCTGGGTTATGTATCAGAATCTCTCTCTGGGTTTTGTATCAGACTCCCTCTCTCTCTGGGTTATGTATCGGACACTCACTCTCTCTCTGGGTTATGTATCGGACTCTCTCCCTCTGTCTCTGGGTTATGTATCAGACTCTCTCTCTCTCCCTCTCTCTCTCTGGTTTATGTATTGGACTCTCTCTCTCTCTGGGTTCTGTATCGGTCTCTCTCTCTGGTTTGGTTATGTATCAGACTCTCTCTCTCTCTCTCTCTCTGGATTCTGTATCGGACTCTCTCTCTCTCTCTGGGTTATGTATCGGACTCTCTCTCTCTCTGGGTTATGTATCAGACTCTTTCTCTCTCTCTGGGTTATGTCTCGGACTCTGTCTCTCTCCCTCTCTCTGGGTTATGTATTGGACTCTCTCTCTCTCTGGGTTATGTCTCGGACTCTCTGTCTCTCTCTCTCTCTGGGTTATGTATCGGACTCTCTCTCTCTCTCTGGGTTATGTATCGGACTCTCTCTCTCTCTGGGTTATGTATCTGACTCTCTCTCTCTCTCTGGGTTATGTATCTGACTCTCTCTCTCTCTGGGTTATGTATCTGACTCTCTCTCTCTCTCTGGGTTATGTATCTGACTCTCTCTCTCTCTGGGTTATGTATCTGACTCTCTCTCTCTCTCTGGGTTATGTTTCAGACTCTCTCTGTCTCTGGGTTATGTATCGGACTCTCTCTCTCTCTGGGTTATGTATCAGACTCTCTCTCTCTCTCTGGGTTATGTATCGGACTCTCTCTCTCGGTTTTGTTTCGGACTCTCTCTCTCTCTCTGGAATCTGTATCAGAATCTCTCTCTCTGTGTTATGTATCAGACTCTCTCTCTCTCTGGGTTATGTATCGGACTCTCTCCCTCTGTCTCTGGGTTATGTATCAGACTCTCTCTCTGTCCCTCTCTCTCTCTGGGTTATGTATCAGACTCTCCCTCTCTCTCTCTGGGTTATGTATCAGACTCTCTCTCTCTCTGGGTTAGTTATCACACTCTCTCTCTCTGGGTTATGCATCAGACTCTCTCTCTGGGTTATGTTTCAGACTCTCTCTCTGGGTTTGTATCGGACTCTCTCCCTCTGTCTCTCTCTGGATTATGTATCGGACTCTCTCTCTCTCTCTGGATTATGTATCGGACTCTCTCTCTCTCTCTCTGGGTTATGTATCAGACTCTCCCTCTCTCTCTCTGGGTTATGTCTCGGACTCTCTCTCTCTGGGTTATGTATCAGACTCTCTCTCTCTCTGGGTTATGTAACAGACTCACTCTCTCTGGGTTATGTATCAGACTCTCTCTCTCTCTCTCTCTCTGGGTTATGTCTCGGACTCTCTCTCTTTGGGTTTGTATCGGACTCTCTCTCTCTCTCTGGGTTATGTATTGGACTCTCTCTCTCTGTCTCTGGGTTATGTATCAGACTCTCTCTCTCTGGGTTATGTATCAGACTCTCTCTCTGGGTTTGTATCGGACTCTCTCTCTCTCTCTGGGTTATGTATCAGACTCTCCCTCTCTCTCTGGTTTATGTCTCGGACTCTCTTGTCTCTCTCTCTTTCTGGTTTATGTATCGGACTCTCTCTCTCTCTCTGGGTTATGTATCGGACTCTCTCTCTCTCTGGGTTATGTATCGGCCTCTCTCTCTCTCTCTCTGGATTATGTATCGGACTCTCTCTCTCTCTCTCTGGGTTTTTTGTCAGAGTCTCCCTCTCTGGGTTATGTATCGGACTCTCTCCCTCTGTCTCTGGGTTATGTATCAGACTCTCTCTCTCTCCCTCTCTCTCTCTGGTTTATGTATTGGACTCTCTCTCTCTCTGGGTTCTGTATCGGTCTCTCTCTCTGGTTTGGTTATGTATCAGACTCTCTCTCTCTCTCTGGATTCTGTATCGGACTCTCTCTCTCTCTCTGGGTTATGTATCGGACTCTCTCTCTCTCTGGGTTATGTATCAGACTCTTTCTCTCTCTCTGGGTTATGTCTCGGACTCTGTCTCTCTCCCTCTCTCTGGGTTATGTATTGGACTCTCTCTCTCTCTGGGTTATGTCTCGGACTCTCTGTCTCTCTCTCTCTCTGGGTTATGTATCGGACTCTCTCTCTCTCTCTGGGTTATGTATCGGACTCTCTCTCTCTCTGGGTTATGTATCTGACTCTCTCTCTCTCTCTGGGTTATGTATCTGACTCTCTCTCTCTCTGGGTTATGTATCTGACTCTCTCTCTCTCTCTCTGGGTTATGTATCTGACTCTCTCTCTCTCTCTGGGTTATGTTTCAGACTCTCTCTGTCTCTGGGTTATGTATCGGACTCTCTCTCTCTCTGGGTTATGTATCAGACTCTCTCTCTCTCTCTGGGTTATGTATCGGACTCTCTCTCTCGGTTTTGTTTCGGACTCTCTCTCTCTCTCTGGAATCTGTATCAGACTCTCTCTCTGTGTGTTATGTATCAGACTCTCTCTCTGGGTTATGTATCGGACTCTCTCCCTCTGTCTCTGGGTTATGTATCAGACTCTCTCTCTGTCCCTCTCTCTCTCTGGGTTATGTATCAGACTCTCCCTCTCTCTCTCTGGGTTATGTATCAGACTCTCTCTCTCTCTGGGTTAGTTATCACACTCTCTCTCTGGGTTATGCATCAGACTCTCTCTCTGGGTTATGTTTCAGACTCTCTCTCTGGGTTTGTATCGGACTCTCTCCCTCTGTCTCTCTCTGGATTATGTATCGGACTCTCTTTCTCTCTGGGTTATGTATCGGCCTCTCTCTCTCTCTCTGGATTATGTATCGGACTCTCTCTCTCTCTCTCTGGGTTATGTATCAGACTCTCCCTCTCTCTCTCTGGGTTATGTCTCGGACTCTCTCTCTCTGGGTTATGTATCAGACTATCTCTCTCTCTGGGTTATGTAACAGACTCACTCTCTCTGGGTTATGTATCAGACTCTCTCTCTCTCTCTCTGGGTTATGTCTCGGACTCTCTCTCTCTGGGTTTGTATCGGACTCTCTCTCTCTCTCTGGGTTATGTATTGGACTCTCTCTCTCTGTCTCTGGGTTATGTATCAGACTCTCTCTCTCTGGGTTATGTATCAGACTCTCTCTCTGGGTTTGTATCGGACTCTCTCTCTCTCTCTGGGTTATGTATCAGACTCTCCCTCTCTCGCTGGGTTCTGTATCAGACTCTATCTCTCGCTCTCTGTTTTCTATATCGGACTCTCTCTCTCTCTGGGTTATGTATCAGACTCTCTCTCTGGGTTATATATCGGACACTCTCTCTCCCTCTGGGTTATGTATCGGACTCTCTCTCTCTCTCGCTGGGTTCTGTATCAGACTCTATCTCTCGCTCTCTGGTTTCTATATCGGACTCTCTCTCTCTCTCTGGGTTATGTATCATACTCTCTCTCTCTGGGTTATATATCGGACACTCTCTCTCCCTCTGGTTTATGTATTGGACTCTCTCTCTCTGTCTCTGGGTTATGTATCAGACTCTCTCTCTCTGGGTTATGTATCAGACTCTCTCTCTGGGTTTGTATCGGACTCTCTCTCTCTCTCTGGGTTATGTATCAGACTCTCCCTCTCTCGCTGGGTTCTGTATCAGACTCTCTCTCTCTCCCTCTCTCTGGGTTATGTATCAGTCTCTCTCTCTCGTTGGGTTATGTATCAGACTCTCTCTCTCTCTCTGGATTCTGTATCGGACTCTCTCTCTCTCTCTCTGGGTTATGTATCGGACTCTCTCTCTCTCTGGGTTATGTATCAGACTCTTTCTCTCTCTCTGGGTTATGTATCAGACTCTGTCTCTCTCCCTCTCTCTGGGTTATGTATTGGACTCTCTCTCTCTCTGGGTTATGTCTCGGACTCTCTGTCTCTCTCTCTCTCTGGGTTATGTATCGGACTCTCTCTCTCTCTCTGGGTTATGTATCGGACTCTCTCTCTCTCTCTCTGGGTTATGTATCGGACTCTCTCTCTCTCTCTGGGTTATAAGAACATAAGAACATAAGAAATTGGAGCAGGAGTAGGCCAATCGGCCCCTCGAGCCTGCTCCGCCATTCAATAAGATCATGGCTGATCTGATCCCAACCACAAATCTAAAGAACACAAGAAGTCGGAGCAGGACCCGGCCACATAGCCCCTGGGCCCTCTCCGCCACCCACAGGGCATTGACCGATCCGAACTCAGCTTCATGTCCAATTTCCTGCCCGCTCCCCATAACCCCTAATTCCCTTTACTTCTAGGAAACTGTCTATTTCTGTTTTAAATTTATCTAATGATGTAGCTTCCACAGCTTCCTGGGGCAGCAAATTCCACAGACCTACCACCCTCTGAGTGAAGAAGTTTCTCCTCATCTCAGTTTTGAAAGAGCAGCCCCTTATTCTAAGATTATGCCCCCTAGTTCTAGTTTCACCCATCTTTGGGAACATCCTTACTGCATCCACCCGATCAAGACCCTTCACAATCTTATATGTTTCAATAAGATCGCCTCTCATTCTTCTGAACTCCAATGAGTAGAGTCCCAATCTACTCAACCTCTCCTCATATGTCCGCCCCCTCATCCCCGGGATTAACCGCGTGAACCTTCTTTGTACTGCCTCGAGAGCAAGTATGTCTTTTCTTAAGTATGGAGACCAAAACTGTATGCAGTATTCCAGGTGCGGTCTCACCAATACCTTATATAACTGCAGCAATACCTCCTTGTTTTTATATTCTATCCCCCTAGCAATAAAAGCCAACATTCCGTTGGCTTTCTTGATCACCTGCTGCACCTGCATACCAACTTTTTGATTTTCTTGCACTAGGACCCCCAGATCCCTTTGTACTGCAGTACTTTCCAGTCTCTCGCCATTAAGAAAATAACTTGCTCTCTGATTTTTCCTGCCAAAGTGCATAACCTCACATTTTCCAATATTATATTGCATCTGCCAAATCTCCGCCCACTCACCCAGCCTGTCTATATCCCCTTGCAGGTTTTTTATGTCCTCCTCACTCTCTACTTTCCCTCCCATCTTTGTATCATCTGCAAATTTTGATATGTTGCACTCGGTCCCCTCCTCCAAATCGTTAATATAGATTGTAAAGAGTTGGGGACCCAGCACCGACCCCTGTGGAACACCACTGGTTACTGGTTGCCAGTCCGAAAATGAACCATTTATCCCAACTCTCTGCTTCCTGTTTGATAACCAATCCTCCACCCATGCCAGAATATTACCCCCAATCCCGTGATTTTTTATCTTAAGTAATAATCTTTTATGTGGCACCTTGTCGAATGCCTTCTGGAAGTCTAAATACACTACGTCCACTGGTTCCCCTTTATCCACCCTATACGTTATATCCTCGAAGAACTCAAGCAAATTTGTCAGACATGACTTCCCCTTCATAAAGCCATGCTGACTTTGTCCTATTAAATTATGCTTATCTAAATGTTCCGTTACTGTCTCCTTAATAATAGACTCCAAAATTTTACCCACCACAGATGTTAAGCTAACTGGCCTATAATTTCCAGCCTTCTGCCTACTACCCTTTTTAAATAACGGTGTTACATTAGCAGTTTTCCAATCTGCCGGGACCTCTCCTGAGTCCAGGGAATTTTGGAAAACTATCACCAAAGCATCCACAATCCCTACTGCCACTTCCCTCAAGACCCTAGGATGGAAGCAATCAGGTCCAGGGGATTTATCCGCCTTGAGTCCCATTATTTTACTGAGTACCATCTCTTGAGTGATTTTAATCGTATTTAGCTCCTCCCCCCCGAGAGTCCCCTGTTTGTCCAGTGTTGGGATATTCTTAGTGTCCTCTACTGTAAAGACTGAAACAAAATATTTGTTCAGCATTTTTGCCATCTCCATGTTTCCCACCATTAATTTCCCGGTCTCATCCTCTAAGGGACCTACGTTTGCCTTAGCCACCCTTTTTCTTTTTATATAACTATAGAAACTCTTGCTATCTGTTTTTATATTTTTTGCTAATTTCTTTTCATAATCTAACTTCCCTTTCTTAATCAATCCTTTAGTTACTTTTTGCTGTCTTTTGAAGAATTCCCAATCATCTATCCTCCCACTAAGTTTGGCTACCTTATATGTCCTTGTTTTTAGTCGGATACTATCCTTGATTTCTTTACTTAGCCACGGGTGGCTGTCATTTCTTTTACACCCTTTTTTCCTCAGTGGAATATATTTATTTTGAAAGTTGTAAAATAACTCCCTAAATGAACACCACTGCTCATGTACCGTCTTACCCTTTAATCTATTTTCCCAGTCCACTTTAATCAATTTATGCATCTGACTCTCTCTCTCTGGGTTATGTATCTGACTCTCTCTCTCTCTCTGGGTTATGTATCTGACTCTCTCTCTCTCTCTGGGTTATGTATCTGACTCTCTCTCTCTGGGTTATGTATTGGACTCTCTCTCTGGGTTATGTATTGGACTCTCTCTCTGGGTTATGTATCGGACTCTCTCTCTCTCTCTCTGGGTTATGTATCGGACTCTCTCTCTCGGTTTTGTATCGGACTCTCTCTCTCTCTATCTGGAATCTGTATCAGACTCTCTCTCTCTGGATTATGTATCGGACTCTCTCTCTCTCTCTCTCTGAGCTTTTTTTCAGAGTCTCCCTCTCTCTCTGGGTTATGTATCGGACTCTCTCCCTCTCTCTCTCTGGGTTCTGTATCGGTCTCTCTCTCTGGTTTGGTTGTGTATCAGACTCTCTCCCTCTCTCTTTGGATTCTGTATCGGACTCTCTCTCTCTGGGTTATTTATCACACTCTCTCTCTTTGGGTTATGTATCAGACTCTCTCTCTCTGGGTTATGTATCTGACTCTCTCTCTCTCTCTCTGGATTATGTATCGGACTCTCTCTCTCTGGGTTATGTATTGGACTCTCTCTCTCTGGGTTATGTATCGGACTCTCTCCCTCTGTCTCTCTCTGGGTTTTTTGTCAGACTCTCCCTCTCTCTCTGGGTTATGTATCAGTCTCTCTCTCTCGTTGGGTTATGTATCAGACTCTCTCCCTCTCTCTCTGGATTCTGTATCGGACTCTCTCTCTCTCTCTGGGTTATGTATCGGACTCTCTGTCTCTCTGGGTTATGTATCAGACTCTTTCTCTCTCTCTGGGTTATGTCTCGGACTCTGTCTCTCTCCCTCTCTCTGGGTTATGTATTGGACTCTCTCTCTCTCTGGGTTATGTATCGGACTCTCTCTCTCTCTGGGTTATGTATCGGACTCTCTCTCTCGGTTTTGTATCGGACTCTCTCTCTCGGTTTTGTATCGGACTCTCTCTCTCTCTGGGTTATGTATCAGACTCTTTCTCTCTCTCTGGGTTATGTCTCGGACTCTGTCTCTCTCCCTCTCTCTGGGTTATGTATTGGACTCTCTTTCTCTCTCTGGGTTATGTATCGGACTCTCTCTCTCTGGGTTATTTATCGGACTCTCTCTCTCTCTGGGTTATGTATCGGACTCTCTCTCTCGGTTTTGTATCGGACTCTCTCTCGGTTTTGTATCGGACTCTCTCTCTCTCTCTGGGTTGTGCATCGGACACTCTCTGTCTCTCTGGCTTATGTATCGGACTCTCTCTCTCTCTGGGTTATGCATCGGACTCTCTCTCTCTCTCGGTTTTGTATCGGACTCTCTCTCTCTCTGGAATCTGTATCAGACTCTCTCTCTCTGTGTTATGTATCATACTCTCTCTCTGGGTTATGTATCGGACTCTCTCTCTCGGTTTTGTATCGGACTCTCTCTCTCTCTGGGTTATGTATCAGACTCTCTCTCTCTCTCTCTGTGTTATGTATCAGACTCTCTCGGTTTTGTATCGGACTCTCTCTCTCTGGGTTATGTATCAGACTCTCTCTCTGTGGGTTATGTATCAGACTCTCTCTCTCTCTTTCTCTCTCTGGGTTATGTATTGGACTCTCTCTCTCTCTGGGTTATGTATCAGACTCTCTCTCTGGGTTAAGTATCGGCCTCGCTCTCTCTGGGTTATGCATCGGACTCTCTCTCTCTCACTGGGTTATCTATCGGACTCTCTCTCTGGGTTGTGTATCGGAGTCTCTCTCTCTCTGTGGGTTATGTATCAGACTCTCTCTCTCTCTCTCGGTTATGTATCGGACTCTCTCTCTCTCTCTCTCACTGTTATGTATTGGACTCTCTCTCTGGGTTATGTATCGGCCTCTCTCTCTCTCTGGGTTATGTATCGGACTCTCTCTCTGACTCTCTGGGTTATGTATCGGTCTCTCTCTCTCTCTCTGGGTTATGTATCGGTCTCTCTCTCTCTCTGGGTTATGTATCGGACTCTCTCTGACTCTCTGGGTTATGTATCGGTCTCTCTCTCTCTCTCTGGGTTATGTATCGGTCTCTCTCTCTCTCTCTGAGTTATGTATCGGACTCTCTCTCTGATCTCTGCGTTATGTATCGGACTCTCTCTCTGACTCTCTGGGTTATGTATCGGACTCTCTCTCTGACTCTCTGGGTTATGTATCGGTCTCTCTCTCTCTCTCTGGGTTATGTAGCGGACTCTCTCTCTCTCTGAGTTATGTATCGGACTCTCTCTCTGATCTCTGCGTTATGTATCGGACTCTCTCTCTCTGACTCTCTGGGTTATGTATCGGACTCTCTCTCTGACTCTCTGGGTTATGTATCGGTCTCTCTCTCTCTCTCTCTGGGTTATGTAGCGGACTCTCTCTCTCCCCCTCTCTCTCTCTCTGGATTCTGTATCTATCTTCCTGCCCCTGTTGATTCCTCTTCTCTCTATTTCAGGATTTGGACCGTGCTGTCAGTTCCCACCATGTGGACTCTCTGGTTTTCTCTACTCTTCCTGCTCTGGGCCCCCACATCAGACGGGGCCGAGCTGAATACCGATGTCTTGTCTCTCATTGTCTCAGAGTAAGTGTATTTAAAGTATTCCTTCTCCAGGTCCCTGGGATCACTGGGGTTATAAATGGTATTGATGACTGCCCCCAATCTCAGGCCCCAGTCTCACCCTCCTTGCCTGGGGCAGACTGAAACTAGGCTGGGTAAATCCTGGCTGATACCAGAGGGTCATCTGGGGCACTGATAAAGACCCAGGTCTAGACACCATGTCCAGACATTTCACCAGACAGTGAGAGAGCAGGGCTGTGATCAAGGCCCAGGTTGAGAAACCCTGTCCAGACATTTCACCAGGCAACGATCTCTCTCTCTCTCTGCGTCTCTCTCTCTCTCTCTCTGAGTGTCTCTCTCTCTCTGAGTGTCTCTCTCTATCTGTGTGTCTCTCTCTATCTGTGTGTCTCTCTATGTCTCTCTCTCTCTCTCTGTGTCTCTCTCTCTGTGTCTCTCTCTCTCGCTCTCACTCTCTGTCTCTCTCTGCGTCTCTCTCTGTGTCTCTCTCTATCTGGGTCTCTCTCTCTCTCTCTGTGTCTCTCTCTCTCTCTCTGTCTCTCTGTGTCTCTCTCTCTGTCTCTCTCTCTCTCTGTGTCTCTCTCTGTGTCCCTCTCTCTCTCTGTTTCTCTGTCTCTCTCTGTCTCTCTCTCTCTGTCTCTCTCTGTGTCTCTCTCTCTATCTGTGTCTCTCTCTCTATCTGTGTCTCTCTCTGTCTCTCTCTGTGGATGATCCATCTCGGCCTCCTCCCGATATCCCCACCATCACAGAAGCCAGTCTTCAGCCAATTCGATTCGCTCCACGTGATATCAAGAAACGGCTGAGTGCACTGGATACAGCAAAGGCTATGGGCCCCGACAACATCCCAGCTGTAGTGCTGAAGCCTTGTGCTCCAGAACGAGCTGCGCCTCCAGCCAAGCTGTTCCAGTACAGCTACAACACTGGCATCTACCCGACAATGTGGAAAATTGCCCAGGTATATCCTGTCCACAAAAAGCAGAACAAATCCAATCCGGCCAATTACCGCCCCATCAGTCTACTCTCAATCATCAGCAAAGTGATGGAAGGTGTCATCGACAGTGCTATCAAGCGGCACTTACTCACCAATAACCTGCTCACCGATGCTCAGTTTGGGTTTCGCCAGGACCACTCGGCTCCAGACCTCATTAAAGCCTTGGTTCAAACATGGACAAAAGAGCTGAATTCCAGAGGTGAGGTGAGAGTGACTGCCCTTGACATCAAGGCAGCATTTGACCGAGTGTGGCACCAAGGAGCCCTAGTAAAATTGAAGTCAATGGGAATCAGGGGGAAAACTCTCCAGTGGCTGGAGTCATACCTAGCACAAAGGAAGATGGTAGTGGTTGTTGGAGGCCAATCATCTCAGCCCCAGGACATTGCTGCAGGAGTTCCTCAGGGCAGTGTCCTAGGCCCAACCATCTTCAGCTGCTTCATCAATGACCTTCCCTCCATCATGAGGTCAGAAATGGGGATGTTCGCTGATGATTGCACAGTGTTCAGTTCCATTCGCAACCCCTCAGATAATGAAGCAGTCCGAGCCCGCATGCAGCAAGACCTGGACAACATCCAGGCTTGGGCTGATAAGTGGCAAGTAACATTCGCGCCAGATAAGTGCCAGGCAATGACCATCTCCAACAAGAGAGAGTCTAACCACCTCCCCTTGACATTCAACGGCATTACCATCGCCAAATCCCCCACCATCAAGATCCTGGGGGTCACCATTGACCAGAAACTTAACTGGACCAGCCATATAAATACTGTGGCTACGAGAGCAGGTCAGAGGCTGGGTATTCTGCGGCGAGTGACTCACCTCCTGACTCCCCAAAGCCTTTCCACCATCTACAAGGCACAAGTCAGGAGTGTGATGGAATACTCTCCACTTGCTTGGATGAGTGCAGCTCCAACAACACTCAAGAAGCTCGACACCATTCAGGACAAAGCAGCCCACTTGATTAGCACCCCATCCACCACCCTAAACATTCACTCCCTTCACCACCGGCGCACTGTGGCTGCAGTGTGTACCATCCACAGGATGCACTGCAGCAACTCGCCAAGGCTTCTTCGACAGCACCTCACAAACCCGCGACCTCTACCACCTAGAAGGACAAGAGCAGCAGGCACATGGGAACAACATCACCTGCACGTTCCCCTCCAAGTCACACACCATCCCGACTTTTTTTTTTTATTCGTTCACGGGATGTGGGCGTCGCTGGCAAGGCCGGCATTTATTGCCCATCCCTAATTGCCCTTGAGAAGGTGGTGGTGAGCCGCCTTCTTGAACCGCTGCAGTCCGTGTGGTGACGGTTCTCCCACAGTGCAGTTAGGAAGGGAGTTCCAGGATTTTGACCCAGCGACAATGAAGGAACGGCGATATATTTCCAAATCGGGATGGTGTGTGACTTGGAGGGGAACGTGCAGGTGGTGTTGTTCCCATGCGCCTGCTGCCCTTGTCCTTCTAGGTGGTAGAGGTCACGGGTTTGGGAGGTGCTGTCGAAGAAACCTTGGCGAGTTGCTGCAGTGCATCCTGTGGATGGTGCACACTGCAGCCACAGTGCGCCGGTGGTGAAGGGAGTGAATGTTTAGGGTGGTGGATGGGGTGCCAATCAAGCGGGCTGCTTTATCTTGGATGGTGTCGAGCTTCTTGAGTGTTGTTGGAGCTGCACTCATCCAGGCAAGTGGAGAGTATTCCATCACACTCCTGACTTGTGCCTTGTAGATGGTGGAAAGGCTTTGGGGAGTCAGGAGGTGAGTCTCTCTCCGCAGAATACCCAGCCTCTGACCTGCTCTCGTAGCCACAGTATTTATATGGCTGGTCCAGTTAAGTTTCTGGTCAATGGTGACCCCCAGGATGTTGATGGTGGGGGATTCGGTGATGGTAATGCCGTTGAATGTCAAGGGGAGGTGGTTAGACTCTCTCTTGTTGGAGATGGTCATTGCCTGGCACTTATCTGGCGCGAATGTTACTTGCCACTTATCAGCCCAAGCCTGGATGTTGTCCAGGCCTTGCTGCATGCGGGCTCGGACTGCTTCATTATCTGAGGGGTTGCGAATGGAACTGAACACTGTGCAGTCATCAGCGAACATCCCCATTTCTGACCTTATGATGAAGGGAAGGTCATTGATGAAGCAGCTGAAGATGGTTGGGCCTAGGACACTGCCCTGAGGAACTCCTGCAGCAATGCCCTGGGGCTGAGATGCTTGGCCTCCAACAACCACTACCATCTTCCTTTGTGCTAGGTATGACTCCAGCCACTGGAGAGTTTTCCCCCTGATTCCCATTGACTTCAATTTTACTAGGGCTCCTTGGTGCCACACTCGGTCAAATGCTGCCTCGATGTCAAGGGCAGTCACTCTCACCTCACCTCTGGAATTCAGCTCTTTTGTCCATGTTTGGACCAAGGCTGTAATGAGGTCTGGAGCCGAGTGGTCCTGGCGGAACCCAAACTGAGCATCGGTGAGCAGGTTATTGGTGAGTAAGTGCCACTTGATAGCACTGTCGACGGCACCTTCCATCACTTTGCTGATGATTGCGAGTAGACTGATGGGGCGGTAATTGGCCGGATTGGATTTGTCCTGCGTTTTGTGGACAGGACATACCTGGGCAATTTTCCACATTGTCGGGTAGATGCCAGTATTGTAGCTGTACTGGAACAGCTTGGCTAGAGGCGCAGCTAGTTCTGGAGCACAAGTCTTCAGCACTACAGCTGGGATGTTGTCGGGGCCCATAGCCTTTGCTGTATCCAGTGCACTCAGCCGTTTCTTGATATCACGTGGAGTGAATCGAATTGGCCGAAGACTGGCTTCCGTGATGGTGTGGATATCGGGAGGAGGCTGAGATGGATTATCCACTCGGCACTTCTGGCTGAAGATGGTTGCAAACGCTTCAGCCTTGTCTTTTCCATTCACGTGCTGGACTCCGCCATCATTGAGAATGGGGATGTTTGCAGAGCCTCCTCCTTCCGTTAGTTGTTTAATTGTCCACCACCATTCACGACTGGATGTGGCAGGACTGCAGAGCTTTGATCTGATCCGTTGGTTGTGGAATCGCTTAGCTCTGTCTCTAGCATGTTGCTTCCGCTGTTTAGCATGCATGTAGTCCTGAGTTGTAGCTTCACCAGGTTGGCACCTCATTTTTCGGTACGCCTGGTGCTGCTCCTGGCATGCTCTTCTACACTCCTCATTGAACCAGGGTTGATCCCCTGGCTTGTTGGTAATGGTAGAGTGAGGAATATGCCGGGCCATGAGGTTACAGATTGTGCTGGAATACAATTCTGCTGCTGCTGATGGCCCACAGCGCCTCATGGATGCCCAGTTTTGAGCTGCTAGATCTGTTCTGAATCTATCCCATTTAGCACGGTGGTAGTGCCACACAACACGTTGGATGGTGTCCTCAGTGCAAAGACGGGATTTCATCTCCACGAGGACTGTGCGGTGGTCACTCCTACCAATACTGTCATGGACAGATGCATTTGCGACAGGTAGATTGGTGAGGACGAGGTCAAGTCAGTTTTTCCCTCGTGTTGGTTCGCTCACCACCTGCCGCAGGCCCAGTCTCGCAGTTATTTCCTTCACGACTCGGCCAGCTCGGTCAGTGGTGGTGCTACCGAGCCACTCTTGGTGATGGACATTGAAGTCCCCCACCCAGAGTACATTTTGTGCCCTTGCTACCCTCAGTGCTTCCTCCAAGTGGTGTTCAACATGGAGGAGGACTGATTCATCAGCTGAGGGAGGACGGTAGGTGGTAATCAGCAGGAGGTTTCCTTGCCCATGTTTGACCTGATGCCATGAGATTTCATGGGGTCCAGAGTCAATGTTGAGGACTCCCAGGGCCACTCCCTCCTGACTGTATATCACTGTACCGCCACCTCTGGTGGGTCTGTCCTGCCGGTGGGACAGGACATACCCAGGGATGGTGATGGAAGAGTCTGGGACGTTGGCTGAAAGATATGATTCTGTGAGTATGGCTCTGTCAGGCTGTTGCTTGACTAGTCTGTGGGACAGCTCTCCCAATTTTGGCACAAGTCCCCAGATGTTTGTAAGGAGGACCTTGCAGGGTCGACTGGGCTTGGTGTTTTGCCGTTGTCGTGTCCGGTGCCTCGCGGTCCGATGCCGGGTGGTCCGTCCGGTTTTATTCTTATTATGACTTTTCGTAGCGAGATTTTACAACTGAGTGGCTTGCTGGGCCATTTCAGAGGGCAATTGAGAATCAATCACATTGCTGTGGGTCTGGAGTCACATATAGGCCAGACTGGGTAAGGGCAGCAGGCTTCCTTCCCTAAAGGACATTATTGAACCAGATGGGTTTTTACGACAATCCGGTAGTTTCATGGCCATCATTACTGATACTAGTATTTTAATTCCAGATTTTTATTTAATTAATTGAATTTAATTAATTAATTAATTGAATTTAAATTCGCCAGCTGCCGTGGCGAGATTTGAACTCATGACTCTGGATTTTAGTCCAGGCCTCTGGATTACTAGCCCAGTAACATAACCACTATGCTACTGTACCCGGAAATATATCGCCGTTCCTTCATCGTCGCTGGGTCAAAATCCTGGAACTCCCTTCCTAACAGCACTGTGGGAGAACCTTCACCACACGGACTGCAGCGGTTCAAGAAGGCGGCTCACCACCACCTTCTCAAGGGCAATTAGGGATGGGCAATAAATGGCGGCCTCGCCAGCGACGCCCACATCCCATGAATAAATAAAAAAAATCTGTCTCTCTCGCTCTCTGTGTCTCTCTCACTCTCTCCCTGTCTCTCTCTCCCTGTCTCTCTCTCTCTCCCTGTCTCTCTCTCTCTCTCCCTGCCTCTCTCTCTCTCTCCCTGTCTCTCTCTCTCGCTCTCTCTCTCTCCCTGTCTCTCTCTCTCTCTCCCTGTCTGTCTGTCTCTCTCTCCCTCCCTCTCTATCCCTATCTCTCTATCTGTCTCTTTCTCTCTATCTGTCTCTCTCTCTCTATCTGTCTCTCTCTCTCCCTGTCTCTCTCTCTCTCTTCCTGTCTCTCTCTCTCTCCCCGTCTCTCTCTCTCTCTCTCTCCCTGTCTCTCTCTCTCTCCCTGTCTCTCTCTCTCTCTCTCCCTGTCTCTCTCTCTCTCTCCCTGTCTCTCTCTCTCTCTCTCCCTGTCTCTCTCTCTCTCTCTATCCCTGTCTATCTCTCTCTCTATCTGTCACTCTCTCTATCTGTGTGTGTGTGTCTCGCTGTCTGTCTCTCTCTCTCTGTCTGTCTCTCTCTCTATCTCTCTCTATCTGTGTCTCTCTCTATCCGTGTATCTCTCTCTATCTGTCTCTATCTGTGTGTGTGTGTCTCTCTATCTGTCTCTCTCTCTATCTGTGTGACTCTCTCTATCTGTGTGTGTCTCTCTCTCTCTATGTGTGTGCCTCTCTCTCTATGTGTGTCTCTCTCTATCTGTCTCTCACTCTCTCTTTATCTGTGTCTCTCTATCTGTGTCTCTCTATCTTTCTCTCTCTCTCTGTGCCTCTCACTATCTGTGTGTGTCTCTCTCTCTCTATGTCTCTGTCTCTCTATGTCTCTGTCTCTCTATGTCTCTCTCTCTCTATGTGTGTGTGTCTCTCTCCTGTCTGTCTCTCTCTCTATCTGTGTCTCTCTCTATCTGTTTGTGTCTCTCTCTCTATCTGTCTCTCTATCTGTGTGTGTCTCTCTCTATCTGTCTCTCTCTTTATCTGTTTCTCTCTATCTGTGACTCTTTTTTTCTGTGTGTGTCTCTCTCTATCCGTGTCTCTATCTGTGTGTGTCTCTCTCTCTATCTATGTCTCGCTCTATCTGTCTCTCTCTATCTGTGTCTCTATCTGTGTGTGTCTCTCTCTCTATCTGTGTGTGTCTCTCCCTCTTTTTCTGTGTGTGTCTCTCTCTCTCTATCTGTACCTCTCTCTATCTGTGTGTGTCTCTCTCTATCTGTCTCTCTCTCTATCTGTGTGTCTCTCTCTATCTGTCTCTCTCTCTCTATCTGTGTGTGTCTCTCTCTATCTGTCTCTCTCTCTATGTGTGAGTCTCTCTCTCTATCTGTCTCTCTCTCTATCTGTGTGTCTCTCTCTATCTGTGCCTCTCTCTATCTGTGTGTGTCTCTCTCTATCTGTCTCTCTCTCTCTATCTGTGTGTGTGTCTCTCTCTCCATCTGTCTCTCTCTCTGCCTCGCTCTCTCTGTCTCCTCCCCACCCCCCTCACCCTTGGAGACCAGTCAGCACATTCGCTCCCAATGTAATGTGAACCCTGTGGTTCTGGGCACCGCATCTTCGGCCTTGGAGGGAGTGCAGCGTAGGTTTACTAGAATGATACCCGGACTTCAACGGTTAAGTTATGAGGAGAGATTACACAAATTGGGGTTGTATTCTCTGGAGTTTCGAAGGTTAAGGGGTGATCTGATCGAAGTTTATAAGATATTAAGGGGAACAGATAGGGTGGATAGAGAGAAACTATTTCCGCTGGTTGGGGATTCTAGGAGTTGGGGGCACAGTCTAAAAATTAGAGCCAGACCTTTCAGGAGCAAGATTAGAAAACATTTCTACGCACAAAGGGTTGTAGAAGTTTGGAACTCTCTTCTGCAAACGGCAATTGATACTATCTCAATTGCTAATTTTAAATCTGAGATAGATAGATTTTTGGCAACCAAAGGTATTAAGGGATATGGGCCAAAGGCAGGTATATGGAGCTAGATCACAGATCAGCCATGATCTTATCAAATGGCAGAGCAGGCACGAGGGGCTGAATGGCCTACTCCTGTTCCTATGTTCCTATGAATTCACAATCTCCCAGGACTGGAACCAAAACCCAAAACAAGCGAAACAGGGAGATATCATCTCCACTTTCAGACAGCTGCTTCCCGTCTCTCTCACACTCTGTCTCTCTCTCACACACTAACTCTCTCACTCTCTCTCTCTCACACACTAACTCTCTCACTCTCTCACACACTAACTCTCTCACTCTCTCTCTCACACACGAACTCTTTCACTCTCTCTCACACACTAACTCTCTCACTCTCTCTCTCACACACGAACTCTTTCACTCTCACACACGAACTCTCTCATTCTCTCACTCCCTCTCTCTTACTCTCTTTCTCTCTCTTACTCTCTTTCTCTCTCTCACTCTCTGTCTGTCTCTCTCTCCCTCCCTCACTCTCTCGGAGGGGACCGAGTGTAACATATCAAAGTTTGCAGATGATACAAAGATGGGAGGGAAAGTAGAGAGTGAGGAGGACATAAAAAACCTATAAGGGGATATAGACAGGCTGGATTAGTGGGCGGAGATTTGGCAGATGCAATACAATATTGGAAAATGTGAGGTTATGCACTTTGGCAGGAAAAATCAGAGAGCAAGTTATTATCTTAATGGCGAGAAACTGGAAAGTACTGCAGTACAAAGGGATCTGGGGGTCCCAGTGCAAGAAAATCAAAAAGTTAGTATGCAGGTGCAGCAGGTGATCAAGAAGGCCAACGGAATGTTGGCTTTTATTGCTAGGGGGATAGAATATAAAAACAGGGAGGTATTGCTGCAGTTATATAAGGTATTGGTGAGACCGCACCTGGAATACTGCATACAGTTTTGGTGTCCATACTTAAGAAAAGACATACTTGCTCTCGAGGCAGTACAAAGAAGGTTCACTCGGTTAATCCCGGGGATGAGAGGGCGGACATATGAGGAGAGGTTGAGTAGATTGGGACTCTACTCATTGGAGTTCAGAAGAATGAGAGGCGATCTTATTGAAACATATAAGATTGTGAAGGGGCTTGATCGGGTGGATGCGGTAAGGATGTTCCCAAGGATGGGTGAAACTAGAACTAGGGGGCATAATCTTAGAATAAGGGGCTGCTCTTTCAAAACTGAGATGAGGAGAAACTTCTTCACTCAGAGGGTGGTAGGTCTGTGGAATTTGCTGCCCCAGGAAGCTGTGGAAGCTACATCATTAGATAAATTTAAAACAGAAATAGACAGTTTCCGAGAAGTAAAGGGAATTAGGGGTTACGGGGAGCGGGCAGGAAATTGGATATGAAGCTGAGTTCGGATCGGTCAAGGCCCTGTAGGTGGCGGAGCGGGCCCAGGGGCTGAGTGGCCAGGTCCTGCTCCTACTTCTTGTGTTCTTTAGATTTGAGGTTAGGATCAGATCAGCCATGATCTTATTGAATGGCGGAGCAAGCTCGAGGGACCGATTGGCCTACTCCTGCTCCTATTTCTTATGCTCCATCTCTCTCCCACTCTCTCCATCTCTCTCCCACGCTCTCCGTCTCTCTCCCACTCTCTCTCTCTCACTCTCTCTCTGAATCGCTCTCACATACTAACTCTGTCTGTCTCTCTCTCACCCTCTGTCTCTCTCTCTCTCACTCTCTGTCTCACTCTCCCTCCTTCCCTCTCTCTCACTCTCTCTCTCACATACTAACTCTGTCTCTCTCTCTCTCACCCTCTGTCTCTCACTCTCACTCTCTCACTCTCTGTCTCTCCCTCTCTCTCTCACTCACTCCCTCTCTCTCTCTCACTCCCTCTCTCTCTCTCACTCCCTCTCTCTCACTCTCCTTCTCTCTCTCTAACTGTCTGTCTCTCACTCACCCTCTGTCTCTCTCTCTCACTCTCTGTCTCTCCCACCCTCTCTCTCTCACATACTAACTCTGTCTCTCTCTCTCCCTCACTCTCACTCCCTCTCTCTCTCTCTCACTCCCTCTCTCTCTCTCTGTCTCGCCCTCCCTCTCTCTCTCACATACTAACTCTGTCTCTCTCTCTCTCACTCTCTCTTTCCCTCTCACTCTCTCTCACTCTCTCTCTCTCTCACTCCCTCTCTCTCTCACTCCCTCTCTCTCTCACCCTCTGTCTCTCTCTCTCTCGCTCTCTGTCTCTCCCTCCCTCCCTCTCTCTTTCACATACTAACTGTCTCTCTCTCACCCTCTGTTTTTCTCTCTCACTCTCTCTTTCTCTCTCCCTCTCTCTCACACACTCTCACACTCTCTCTCCCTCTCTGTCTCACACTCTCTCTCCCTCTCTGTCTCTCTCTCTCTCTCTCTCTCTCACTCTCTCTCTTTCACTCCCTGTCTCTCCCTCCTCCCTCTCTCTCTCTATCTCTCTCACTTTCTCTCTCTCTCTCTATCTCTCCCTCCCTCTGTCTCTCTCACTCTCTCTCCCTCCCTCACTCTCTCCCTCCCTCTCTCTCACTCTCTGTCTCTCTCTCTCTCACACTCTCTGCCTCTCTCAATACTAACTCTGTCTGTCACTCTCTCTCTCTCTTTCACTCTCTGTCTCTCCCTCCTCCCTCTCTCTCTATCTCTCTCTCTCTCTCACTTTCTCTCTCTCTCTCCCTCTCTGTCTCACACTCTCTCTCCCTCCCTCTCTCTCACTCTCTGTCTCTCTCTCTCACACTCTCTGCCTCTCTCTCTCAATACTAACTCTGTCTGTCACTCTCTCTCTCTCTCTTTCACTCTCTGTCTCTCCCTCCTCCCTCTCTCTCTCTCTCTCTCACTTTCTCTCTCTCTCTCCCTCTCTCTCTCACTCTCTGTCTCTCTCTCTCTTTCACTCCCTGTCTCTCCCTCCCTCCCTCACTCTCTCTGCCTCTCTCTCACCCCCTGTTCACTCTTCTAGTTTCAGACCTGAAGCTGTGACGAAAGACGAGAATGGACGGCCGACAGACAGACAGTTCGCTTTCCTGATGGCTTTAACTCCGACGGAGTGTCGCAACAGGAATGTGTTTGGAGGCTATTTCCCACCCGGGATAAGAGGCACGGTGACCCCGAGTATTAAATACAATACGGCCAACTCCCTGAATCACCCTCGGCTAAACTACATGGCTGTCTTTCCGCACACAGGCGAGCAGTGTTCAGAGTATAAACTGTTGTATCTCACCGATGATGATAGAAACCTAGGCATTAATACCATCGCTGCCCAGAGCTTTCAGAATAAGCTTCACGCCAGGAAAATGACGGTGGGCTGTGTGATATTCTACACCAGGAACACCCCCTGTATCAGGAACTGTTTCAGTGGGAATCAGAACTGCGAAATCGTGAGCCCTTTAAGCGGGAGTCCCTTTAATACCGCCTGGGGGAACCAGAATATTGGGAAGTATTTTGTTTTCAGTGAAGTGTTCAGACGCGATAATAATCCAGAATCCATCCGCATAATCCGAGAAAAGCTACAACAGATTAAGGGGGCTGGATTTATTATCAGAAGGTGCGATGGGAACCAGATTCAATGTCAGGATTGCAACGCCCCAGATTACTGCGTGTAATGGTCAAGATCATTACAGGACCCAGGAACACGTCAGCGAGGCCTCATTCTCCAGATCAATCTCTATAATAATCTCTCATTCTCCAGATCAATCTCTATAATAATCTCTCATTCTCCAGATCAATCTCTATAATGATCTCTCATTCTCCAGATCAATCTCTATAATGATCTCTCATTCTCCAGATCAATCTCTATAATAATCCCTCATTCTCCAGATCAATCTCTATAATAATCCCTCATTCTCCAGATCAATCTCTATAATAATCTCTCATTCTCCAGATCAATCTCGATAATAATCTCTCATTCTCCAGATCAATCTCTATAATAATCTCTCATTCTCCAGATCAATCTCTATAATGATCTCTCATTCTCCAGATCAATCTCAATAATAATCCCTCATTCTCCAGATCAATCTCAATAATAATCCCTCATTCTCCAGATCAATCTCTATAATAATCCCTCATTCTCCAGATCAATCTCTATAATAATCCCTCATTCTCCAGATCAATCTCTATAATAATCCCTCATTCTCCAGATCAATCTCAATAATAATCTCTCATTCTCCAGATCAATCTCTATAATAATCCCTCATTCTCCAGATCAATCTCAATAATAATCTCTCATTCTCCAGATCAATCCCTATAAAAATCTCTCATTCTCCAGATCAATCTCAATAATAATCCCTCATTCTCCAGATCAATCTCTATAATAATCCCTCATTCTCCAGATCAATCTCAATAATATTCTCTCATTCTCCAGATCAATCTCAATAATAATCGCTCATTCTCCAGATCAATCTCAATAATAATCGCTCATTCTCCAGATCAATCTCTATAATAATCTCTCATTCTCCAGATCAATCTCCATAATAATCCCTCATTCTCCAGATCAATCTCAATAATAATCTCTCATTCTCCAGATCAATCTCTATAATAATCTCTCATTCTCCAGATCAATCTCTATAATAATCCCTCATTCTCCAGATCAATCCCTATAATAATCTCTCATTCTCCAGATCAATCTCTATAATAATCTCTCATTCTCCAGATCAATCTCTATAATAATCCCTCATTCTCCAGATCAATCCCTATAATAATCTCTCATTGTCCAGATCAATCTCTATAATAATCCTTCATTCTCCAGATCAATCCCTATAATAATCCCTCATTCTCCATATCAATCTCAATAATAATCCCTCATTCTCCAGATCAATCTCTATAATAATCCCTCATTCTCCAGATCAATCTCTCTAATAATCTCTCATTCTCCAGATCAATCTCCAGATCAATCCCGATAATAATCTCTCATTCTCCAGATCAATCTCTATAATAATCTCTCATTCTCCAGATCAATCTCTATTATAATCTCTCATTCTCCAGATCAATCTCTCTGATAATTTCTCATTCTCCAGACAGTGTAGAGGGAGCTTTACTCTGTATCTAACCCGATCTGTACCTGCCATGGGAGTGTTTGATGGGACAGTGTAGAGGGAACTTTACTCCTTATCTCACCCTACACCTGCCCTGGGAGTGTTTGATGGGTCAGTGTAGAGGGAACTTTACTCTGTATCTAACCCTGTACCTGCTCTGGGAGTGTTTGATGGGACAGTGTAGAGGGAGCTTTACTCTGTATCTAACCCGTGCTGAACCTGCCCTGGGAGTGTTTGATGGGACAGTGTCGAGGGAGCTTTACTCTGTATCTAACCTGTTCTGTACCTGCCCTGGGAGTGTTTCATGGGACAGTGTAGAGGGAACTTTACTCCTTATCTAACCCTACACCTGCCCTGGGAGTGTTTGATGGGACAGTGTAGAGGGAGCTTTACTCTGTATCTAACCCGTGCTGTACCTGCCCTGAGAGTGTTTGATGGGACAGTGTGGAGGGAGCTTTACTCTGTGTCTAACCTGGTCTGTACCTGCCCTGGGAGTGTTTCATGGGACAGTGTAGAGGGAGCTTTACTCTGTATCTAACCCGGTCTGTACCTGCCCTGGGAGTGTTTGATGGGTCAGTGTAGAGGGAGCTTTACTCTGTATCTAACCCTGTACCTGCCCTGGGAGTGTTTGATGGGACAGTGTAGAGGGAGCTTTACTCTGTATCTAACCCGGTCTGTACCTGCCCTGGGAGTGTTTGATGGGTCAGTGTAGAGGGAGCTTTACTCTGTATCTAACCCGGTCTGTACCTGCCCTAGGAGTGTTTGATGGGACAGTTTCGAGGGAGCTTTACTCTCTATCTAACCTGGTCTGTACCTGCCCTGGGGGTGTTTGATGCGACAATGTGGAGGGAGCTTTACTCTGTATCTAACCCTATACCTGCCCTGGGAGTGTTTGATGGGACAGTGTAAAGGGAGCTTTACTCTGTATCTAACCCTGTACCTGCCCTGGGAGTGTATGATGGGACAGTGTAGAGGGAGCTTTACTCTGTATCTAACCCGGTCTGTACCTGCCCTGGGAGTGTTTGATGGGACAGTGTAGAGTGAATTTTGCTGATTAACTAATCCATCACCTCCTTGTTCTGCGAGTTTTGGTGAATTTAATCCCTCCATGTTCTGTGTTGTGAGCTTTATTCTCTTGACCCATTGAAGTTCGCTGTTTCAATATCATTTCCCCGATTGCTGTGTGTGATGTTATTCTGATGGATTTGTTGGAATGAGCGAGATCCCATCTTTGGAGATTGGATTGAGTCAAATGAGCTGTGACCATAATGAGTGTGTGATCTCTCTCTGTACCTTATAATCTTTAATAAACTGAGTTGAGCATTCCCCAGGAATCTGTTTTTCTATCCGTGTCTCCCCTCTCTCTGGGGATGAAATTGCTTTTGGACCGGAGTGAATAATGGGAGATGGTGAATTGAAGGCCGATTTACCCCAACAATTCTCTTTCCCATTGAAGAGATTGTGTTGGTCTCTCACACATTGTCTTTCTCTCTCTCTGCTGGGCTCTCTCTTTCTCGTTCTCTCTCTCTCTCTCTCGACCCTGTCTCTCTCGTATATTTTCTTCAATTTCTCTTCACCACTTTCCCGTCATTTCTGATTTTCCTTTACACTCTCTGTCCATCTCTCTCACTCCCAATATTTTATCTACCCTTCACTCTGTTACTCTCCACATCTCTATCTCCCACTTTCTGCCCATCTCTACCTCTCCATTTCTCTCTCTCTTATTCTATCTCCCTTTGTTACATTCTATTTATCTCTCCCTCTATCTGTTACTCTCTCTCCATCTCTACCTCTCCCTCACTCTGTTATTCTCGCTCCATCTCCCATACTGTCTCTCCAAATCTCTCTATCATTGTCTCTCCATCTCTATCCCTTTATCTCGTTATCTCTCCATTTCTCTCCCTCTCTTTCTCTGTTACTCATTCTAGCTCACCCATTCTCTGTCACTCTCTCCATCTCTCTGTCACTCTCTCCATCTCTCTGTCACTCTCTCCATCTCTCCGTCACTCTCTCCATCTCTCCGTCACTCTCTGTCCATTTCTCTGTAACTCTCTCTCTACCTCTCTGTCACTCTCTCTCCATCTCTGTCACTTTCTTTCCATCTCTCTGTCACTCTCTCCATCTCTCTGTCACTCTCTCTCCATCTCTATTTCCCTCTCCCTCTGTTAATCGCCCCAATCTGACCCAATGGGCCCGATATTAGGAGGGAGGTGGGTAACGCGCCCAGTGAATTCGGGGTGCTCCGCACACAATCGCAGCCAAATTGAAGGCAGTTACCGTGGCTTCCGGGTTTCCCGTTGCAGACCTGCGCAGCGGGCGGGCTGTGCACCCACATCACAGGCTGTCAGCTGGAGGAGCCCTTTTTAAAGGGGCAGTCCTTCAATACTCCCCCTGCAGCAAACAACCAAATTGGCCGCATGGAGCAGCCCAGAGGCGAGGCTGCTCCAAGGTTCTCAGACTCCTCACTCCAGGTGCTGCTCAATGGGGTGAGGAGGAGGTGGAGAACGTTTTTCCCAGCGGACCGGAGGAAGTGGCCTGCCTCTGCCACCAAGAAGGCCTGGCTCGAGGTGGCAGAGGAGGTCACCAGCAGGAGTAACATCTCCCGAACCTGGATCCAGTGCAGGTCAGTCAAAGTGAGCACACTTACTCATTCTCCTACACTTGGTCTTCCACATCACCTCCTTCACCACAAAACTCCTTCTTCACTGCCACCACAATGCTCTCGCATCACTCCTCACATCCACTCAACCATCATCCTCACCTTGCCTGCACTTACTCACCGCCCCAGTTCCCATTCGAACACTACCACGCAACCCAATCCTCATACAATCTCATGGCCATGTCTCACACGCACCCTCCCATGCATCTCCCTCAGGGTCACCCCCACCCACACCAATGCATGCAGTGGGTCACCATGCAACCATCACTCACTCATACCTCTCTGTGTTTTGCCTTGATAGCAGAAGAGATGCCAAAAGGCCCAGGAGAGGGATGATGGCGAAAGGGGACATGGAAGTGGGGATGTCATGCAAAGTGCTCCCACGTCTCACCCATTGCCCCCCTCTCAACCAGGACCCGCAATGCTGCCTCCTCTCCAGGTGGCCGAGTCCGCCTCTGCACAGGTGCAGGTGGAGCAGTCTTTGGAGGGGCCCTCACGGGTACCGAAACCCAGAGGGCGTCCGCGCAAAGCATCTTATCAGTCAGGGCATGGACAAGAGCAACCTGCCACTACCTCTGCTGAAGCTGCAGGGGTAGCACCACGTAGGGGTTCCCGTAAACGTAAGGTTAAGGTTTTGTGAGCACAAAGGGGATGCACAAAGATGTATGACAGAATGTCATGTTTTTCATTTAGTTTTGTTTGTTTTACAAACCACATTAAATTTGTTATCACCACTACTGCCACGTCTTTGCAAATCTTGTCTGGTTTGTGCAATAATGCCCTTTCCTGAGGATCACCATGAAGACCCACAACTGATGCCACCCATTGGGTCACTGCAGAGTGGGTGTAGGTGTATTTGCAGGGCTCTTTTGTGCAGACGACTGAGAGACGCTGGCGATGTCCCCAGTGGCACCCTGGAAGGATGCGGAGGAGAAGTTTTTCAGGGCAGTGGTGACTTTGGCAGCGACAGGTAAGAAGATTGTGCTCGGGCCAGCCGGGAGCAGCTCGGCATGAAGGAGGCTGCAGATGTCCACGACTACTTGTCGAGTGACTCTGAGCCTCCATGTGCACTGCTCCTCAGAGAGGTCCAGGAAGCTGAGCCTCGGTCTGTGGACCTTGTGGCAAGGGTAGTGCGTCCTGCGACACATCTCTCTCTGTGGTTGCCCTCCCTCCTGCTGTGCAGGTGGATGTGTCACAGCACTGTGTTGTGGAGCTCCATGTGTCAGAGGTGGACGTCGCGGCCGGCGAGGCTGGTGATGCTGCTTGTTCTCCGAGGAGGCCCCCATCCGCAAGATGCACGTTTGAGGGGGTCCGCAAGGTGGGTGCATGTGTCTGTACACTGGAGTTGAGGTTGCAAGTTGGTGAATTTTACTGTTAGGAGGAGGGTGGTGGAGGCCAAACTTTGTCCAAAGTGACAGAGTGGCCTTTTGTAATGAGTGAGGGTCTCCAGGTGGCAAAAGCCCTGATCCCTGGTCTATGCTGATTCCCTGATAGTTTACTGGGTAAAGGCCCTGATCCCTGGTCTGTGGTGATCTTAGTGATATATATTAATGACTTGCACTTGGGTATTCAGGGTATTTCAAACTTTGCAGATGACACGAAACTCGGAAATGTAGCAAACAATGTGGAGGATAGTAACAGACTTCAGGAGGACACAGACTGGTGGAATGGGCAGACACATGGCAGGTGAAATTTAACGCAGAGAAGTGGGAAGTGATACATTTTGGTAGGAAGAATGAGAAGAGGCAATATAAACTAAATGGTACAATTTTAAAGGGAATGCAGGAACAGAGAGACCTGGGGAGTGCACAGACACAAATCCTTGAAGGTGACAAATTGAGAAGGCTGTTAAAAAAAGCATACAGGATCCTGGGCTTTATTAATAGAGGCATAGAGTACGAAAGCAAGGAAGTTATACTAAACCTTTATAAAACACTGGTTAGGCCTCAGCTGGAGTATTGTGTCCAATTCTGGGCACCACACTTTAGGAAGGATGTCAAGGCCTTGGAGAGGGTGCAGAGGAGATTTACTAGAATGGTACCAGGGATGAGGGAGTTCAGTTATGTGGAGAGACTGGGATTGTTCTCTTTAGAGCAGAGAAGGTTACGGGGAGATTTAATAGAGGTGTTCAAAATTATGAAGGGTTTTAATAGATTAAATAAGGAGAAACTATTTCCAGTGGCAGAAGGGTTGGTAACCAGAGGACACAGATTTAAGGGAATTGGCAAAAGAACCAGATGGCGATGAGGGTTTTATTTTACGCAGCGAGTTATGATCTGGAATGCGCTGCCTGAAAGGGCGGTGGAAGCAGATTTAATAATAACTTTCAAAAGGGAATTGGATAAACACTGAAAGGAAACATTTGCAGGGCTATGGGGAAAGGGCAGGGGAGTGGGACTAATGGGACAGCTCTTTCAAAGAGCCAGCACAGGCACGATGGGCCGAGAGGCCTCCTGTGCTGTAAGATTCTAGGTGGTGGGATTGACCTGTTAGAAAGGGACAGGGTGTCAGTTGTGGACAGAGTGACGCTCCCATGAAAGGCCTGCCATGTCCCTGCTCTCACCTGAGCTGTTTAGCGAAAGAGGATCCAGGATGGGGGTTCGGGGGAGGGAGTGACCCCAGGCATTGACCAAAGGCCAGACTCGGAGCAGCAGTGACCCAGGAGCAGGGAAACGGTGCTCGGGGCAGCAAGGTGAAGGGAAGAGGGAGGGCTGCCTTCAGTGAAGTGATCTTAGTGCAGATTGAATCCACTCCTCCAACCTGTTTGATGAGCCCCTCTCTCTCTCTCTCTCCCTCCGTGCAGAGTCCACCAGTGCTCGTGTCCTGTATTTCAGCATCTTCTCCATGTGCTGCCTCGTCGGCCTGGCCACCTGGCAGGTCTTCCACCTGCGACGCTTCTTCAAAGCCAAGAAGCTCATTGAGTCACGATGATGTGTGTGTGTGTGTAAAACGTTGGCCTGTGTGTGTCTGTCTGTGCCTGGAGAGTGTTCAGTGGGTGGGGTTAATTTACAATAATGTCTCTTTATATTAAATGGGGTGCTTTGAATGTTTAAACTGCAGGTTGTGTTTTAATTCGTAGCATTGCAGTCAGTAATTGGCCCCCGGTCGGTGTTTCAGACCAGTCTGAGGGAGTCCTGGAAACAATCAGTATCCTCAGACATGCCCTGGATCAGGAGGTGGGACCAATAGTGTTCGCTGCCCTGAGCTTTCGATGATTGATTGATTGTTTTCGGAAGGTACTGGGATTAATTCCACCCGGCCCCGTTGCTCCCCAGGAGAGAGAGAGAGAGACAAACGTCCGAACTTCTTTGGGAAAAATCTAACGTTTGTAGAAGTTCCTCTCCAACTCATTTGCCGGTGTGATGCTGCACAGTGTCGAGTGGATTCCTGGAGGAATGCTGCAGGGAGGGAGAGTGCACTGGGGGCTGCATTTCCTTCACTGTGTTGGACTTCACCTGATGGTCATCAGGCAGAGCTGGTGACAGCCGCTCCACCCTGACCCCGCTGCACCTTGAACCTCATAGGATCTTACAGCACAGGAGGAGGCCGTTCAGCCCATCGTGCCTGTGCTGGCTCCTTCAAACAGCTCTCCAATTAGTCCCACTCCCCCCTGCTCTTTCCCCGCGGTCCTGCAGATTTCTCCCCTTCAAATATTTATCCTGTTCCCTTTTGAAAGTTATTACAAATTTCCCCGGGGGCCGCTGGGCTGCTGCTCGCCGGTGGAATTTCCATCAGGGGCCGGGGCCCACCGTGACTAATGGCCGCTGACACAGGAAACTGGGTAATGACCATGGTGCGGTCAGGGGGCGATGGGCAGAATTCCCGCCCTCACCCTGTTGCAACGTCCGGAAAGTCCAGGCATTGTGTCCACCGGTGACATCTCTCTCCCCTGTGCTAGTAACCTGGTATTCTGATTTTGGACGCCTTATAACCGCCAGGGAAAGCACAGTGCCTCCTCCTCAGCGTGGGCAACGCAGGTCTAACTGGTGCCCAGGCCTGGTACCAGTGACCTGATAGAAGCTGTTCGACCTCACGGCCCAGGAAAGGTCGGGAGAGAAAGGCAAACGGATCAAATTTTCTTCCCTTTCGACAAGAAACGGCGTCTCTGAGAAATTATTTTGGAAAAACAAAACGGTTTATTGTTTCAAGGCACAATCTCTGTTCCTTGCGAGTCCAGGCCTGGTTTATTCCTGTCGAATCTTTACAGCCTCCGCTGCTCTTAAATTAAAGTGGCTGCTTTTTGAATTAACAGTTAATTCAAATTGAAATCATTTCTTAATTCCCACCACCGGCTCATTGAGCAGAAGTCAACTGTGAACTAACAGGAGGTGAGTGAGGACCCTGGGGATGAAAGAACTTTAAGGGGAATGTGAGACACAAAGAAACTCATTTTAATAATGTGTATTTTCAAAAAAAAATACTGAATTTATACAGAGTCCAAAATGAAACACTTCTCGTTGTAATCCAGTGCAAGTTCACATTCTGTATTTCCCATCTTTTCACACCACGATCAATCTGAAAGCTGCATCATTAATAAAAACTTTCCCTGCACTGGCCCGAGGCAAAATTCAGGAATAAGAAACGAGATTCCCGAAGGCCGGGCTTAAGCACTTTGCGGAGGGTGAGAGAGAGAGAGAGAGAGTCACCAGAGCCGCGCTCGTCAAATCGCTCTCCGCTTTGACGGACAAGTTCTCAGTCCCAACATCACTCACAATATCGACAAGACGCCACTCGTCCATCTGATGTGACCCCCTGATAATCCCAGTCCCAACTGCTCCATGTCCGTGTGTTTCCCAAACTCTCCCAGCGTGATGCTGGAACAGGACTGGCCGTTCCTCCCCGGGAGGGGGGCAGGAGCTATTTTAAGATCAGCCTCCAGCTGCCTGCATTCCAGAGTATTGGGAATAGCGAAAAAAAATAACTAGTTTGTTTGGTGGGCTGTGCGCGTTTGAATCTCCAAACTGAGATACTGATAACCAGGCGCAGGTTGGATCCAAAATTGGCTCAGTGGCAGGAAGAAAAGGGTAATGATCAAGGGGTGTTTTTTTGACTGGAAGGCTGTTTCCAGTGGGGTTCCGCAGAGCTCAGTACTCGGTCCCTTGCTTTTTGTGATGTATATTAATGATTTGGACTGAAATGTAGGGGGCTTGATCAAGAAGTTTGCAGATGATACAAAATTGGCCGCATGGTTGACAGTGAGGAGGAAAGCTGTAGAGTGCAGGAAGATATCAATGGACTGGTCAGGTGGGCAGGAAAATAGTAAATGGAATTTAATCCGGAGAAGAGTGAGGTAATGCATTTGGGGCCGGCAAATAAGGCAAGGGAGCACACAATAAATGGGAGGATACTGAAAGGTGTAGAAGAAGTGAGGGACCTTGGAATGCATGTCCACAGATCCCTGAAGGTAGCAGGACAGGTAGATAAGGTGGTTAACAAGGCAAATGGAATTCTTTCCTTCATTAGACACGGCATAGAATATAAGAGCAGGGAGGTTAGGCTGGAACTGTATAAAACAATGGTTAGGCCACAACTTGAGTACTGTGTACAGTTCTGGTCACCACATTACAGGAAGGGTGTAATTGCATTCGAGAGGGTGCAGGGGAGATTTACGAGGATGTTGCCAGGACTGGATAATTTTAGCTATGAGGAAAGATTGGATCGGCTGGGATTGTTCTCTTTGAAACAGAAGAGGCTGAGGATTGATTTAATTGAGGTGTACAAATTTATGTGTGGCCGAGATAGGCTGGATAGGAAGGACCGATTTCCCTGAGCAGAGAGGTCAATAAACAAGGAGCAGGGCATAGATTTAAAGTGATTGGTAGAAGGATTATTGAGGAGCTGAGGAAAACATTTTTCACCCAGAGGCTGGTAGGTGTCTGGAACTCACTGCCTGAAAGGGTGGGAGAGGCAGAAACCCTCAACTCATTTAAAAGGTACCCGGATATGCACCTGAAGTGCCGTGACCGACAAGGCTATGGACCAAGTGCTGGAAAGTGGGATTAGGCTGGGTGACTCATTTTCGGCTGGCGCGGACACAATGGACTGAATGGCCTCCTTCTGTGCTGTAAATTTTCTATGATTCTATGATTCTAATTAACACTAAGCAGGGTAGTTCAGGGATCATGAGAACACTACTGAAGAAAAGTAACTGCTGGGAACCAAGCAATGTGTCCTTGTAAACCACAGATTAGGGAAGTTCCAGCTCCAGTGACAGAGATGGATCACAACAGGGTATAAAAGTGAGGGGCTACTGAAGTAAGGGGCAGTTGGGACTGGAGACACCGGAGATCAAGCTCAGGGAGTCCGTGGTTCCATCCAGAGGGCTGATCTCGTCTACACGGGGGATTTGCATGTTTAGTCTGGTATGGGAGAGGAAAGAGAATTTACTCATATATTTCTTCATGAGGTATTAAAGTTGCTGACTCTCAGACTTGTTAATTAATAAGACAATGCATTATTTAGAACCTTCCATCCCTAAGTCTCTCTGCTGCTCTACTTTTAAACTTTGACCATTTAGTTTACATTTCATCTCATTTTTCTTCCTCTCAAAATGCAAAACGTCACATTTCTCTGCATTAAATTTCACCTGGCCCATTTACTAACCCGTGGACGTCACAATGAAGTCACTGACTCCTCTTCACAGTTGCCCCGGTGCCAATTTTGGAGTCATCTAGAAATTTTCACCTTGTGTCCCACATACCCAAGCTCATATCATTCTCTATATTGTGGTTAGTAATGGTCCCAACACTGACCCTGGGGGACACCACTGTTTACATCCCTCCAGTCTGGAGAACATCCATTAACCACTACTCTCTGTTTTCTGCCCTTTACACAACTTCCGATACACACTGCCTCATTCCTTTTAATACGGTAAGTACTAATTTTATCAACAAGCCTCCTGTCCGGCATCTTACCAAAAACCCTTTCACAATCAATGTACACAACATCCACTACATTCACTTTATCAGTAGACTTGAGTTATCTCAAATGATTCATTTTTGCCTTTGATAATTAATATGTTTTTCTAACAAATGTTGAAATGTTTGCTCCACCTCATCTGGTTTGATCTGTTTCAAGACGCAACAGAAAGGTCGAGTTGTCTCCTGGAGTTTAAGATAAATTAGGTATTAAATATTATGTTTCAGACGATGAGGGACATCTGGGCTTAGACCCGCCCATTCTGTGCCTCAACTCCCGCCCCTCACACACTCCGACTTGTTGGAGGACCAACTCACCCTCTCACCCTTCCTGTCGATTTCCGCTCCTCCGATTGGTCCGGAACTCTCCTTAATCACCAGGACGGGATTAGAGGTGAAATTGACATCCTGAGGTGCAGTTGGAAAATAAACATTAATTGAACCCGTCAGTTGCAACAATTAATAAAACGAAATTAATAAAAGTTACCGTAAAAAATATTTCCTGATTTCACCAAACTGGTGGAACGTCTGCGCTGTGTGTTTGTGCCGGTTTAAATGGCATGAAGCGCTGGGGTTTCAGTTTATTTTATTATCTTTGGTCCAAACGCGCTCTCCCTGCTTCCAATGTCTTTGTTTTCCGGCCTGATATTAAGATCATTAATGGCGGCTGCATCACCCAGCATGCAGCGCGGTACAGATTGTGCCCTATCCGAATCAGTGGAGCCCAGTGCGCAGGCGCCGTAGTGACTCTCTTCCGGTCAGTGTGTCCTGAGCATGCGCGGCCAGTCGAGGCTGCGGGAGGAGCGCGTTCGGTGCAGGTCAGAGGATCGGAGCAAGAGGCTCAATAAACCCCGGGGCCCGGGTCCGGGCTCAGGCCCAGGCTCAGGCTTTACAAACCCCGAGTGCGGGCCCAGACCCGAATATAAAACAGTGAACATTATCCCCCCCTCACGACCCGCCGGGAAATGAAGGGGAAATGGGGATCGGTCAGGGAGCGTCTGTAAATGAAGGAGAAATGGTGATCGGTCAGGGAGCGTCTGTAAATGAAGGAGAAATGGTGATCGGTCAGGGAGCGTCTGTAAATGAAGGAGAAATAGTGATCAGTCAGGGAGCGTCTGTAAATGAAGGAGAAATGGTGATCGGTCAGGGAGCGTCTGTAAATGAAGGAGAAATGGTGATCGGTCAGGGAGTGTCTGTGAATGAAGGAGAAATGGTGATCGGTCAGGGAGAGTCTGTAAATGAAGAAGAAATGGTGATCGGTCAGGGAGAGTCTGTAAATGAAGAAGAAATGGTGATCGGTCAGGGAGAGTCTGTAAATGAAGGAGAAATGGTGATCGGTCAGGGAGCGTCTGTAAATGAAGGAGAAATGGTGATCGGTCAGGGAGTGTCTGTAAATGAAGGAGAAATGGTGATCGGTCAGGGAGAGTCTGTAAATGAAGAAGAAATGGTGATCGGTCAGGGAGAGTCTGTTAATGAAGGAGAAATGGTGATCGGTCAGGAAGAGTCTGTAAATGAAGGAGAAATGGTGATCTCTACATCTTCAGTCATCCAGGGAGCTCGAGCTTTGGATGCCGTTCCTTTCCTCCTCGTGGGAATCTGTCTGCTCTGTTCCCAAACCCACTCCTCCTTGAAGGCCTCCCACTGTTCAATTACTGTTCTGCCTGCCAATTTTTGATTCCAATCCACACGGACAAGATCCCTTTTTAACTCACTGGAATTAGCCCTCCTCCAGTTAAGAATTTTCACATTTGACTGTCCCCTGTCCTTTTCCATAACTGTTCTAAACCTAATGAGATTATGATCACTGCTGCCCCACTGAAACATGCTCCACCTGCCCCACTTCATTCTCCACACCGAGCCCACTGCTGTACTCACACTCTCTCACACTCACACTCACTCACACTCACACTCTCACACACTCACTCTCTCACATTCCTCTCTCACCCTTTCACTCATGGTTTCGGGCCACTGAAAGATGATGCGATGGGTTTGGATTTCAGCACAGGGAGGAGGGAGAGTGTGTGGGACGGGGATTTACAGCTTTGAGGAATGAGAGAGGAAATAATGTTCCATAGAAAGTAGAGTTGTCTGATCTGAATTTCTATCCTGTACTTACAGTGATAACTTTTATAAACTACTTTTACAGGGGAGGATTTGCAGAGGGAAACTCAAACCAAAGATCACATCAAGATCTGACAGAGTCACTCGATTCATCAGGACCTGAATATCATCGGCCTTTGAATGTTGAAGGAGAAATGTTTGTCTGTTCTATCCATGGGAGAAGGTTTCAAACATCAGTGTGAGTGGAAAAGCAACGAGACACACACACCCGAGTGAGAGTGTTCCAGTGCACTGTCTGTGGAAAGAGCTTTAACCAGTTACACAGCCAGAAAAAACATCACACCATTCACAGTGGGGAGACACCGTACACGTGTTCTGTGTGTGGACGAGGCTTCAACTGATCGTCCAACCTGGAGAGACACAAGGACACCCAGACCATGGAGAAACCGTGGAAATGTGGGGATTGTGGGAAGGGATTCAATTACCCGTCACAGCTGGAAACTCATCGACGCCGTCACACTGGGGAGAGGCCGTTCACCTGCTCCATGTGTGGGAAGGGATTCACTCAGTCATCCGGCCTCCTGACACACCAGCGAGTTCACACTGATGAGAGACCTATTAAATGTTCTGACTGTGAGAAGAGGTTTAAATGCAAAAGTATTCTGCTGAAACACCAATGCACTCACACTGGGGAGAGGCCGTTCACCTGCTCCATGTGTGGGAAGGGATTCACTCGGTCATCACACCTTCTGTCACACCAGCGAGTTCACTCTGATGAGAGACCTTTTAAATGTTCTGACTGTGAGAAGAGGTTTAAAAGCAAAAGTATTCTGCTGACACACCAATGTACTCACACTGGGGAGAGGCCGTTCACCTGCTCTGCTTGTGGGAAGGGATTCACTTGGGCATCCAACCTGCTGAGACACCAACGCACTCACACTGGGGAGAGGCCGTTCACCTGCTCCGTGTGTGGGAAGGGATTCACTCGGTCATCACACCTTCTGTCACACCAGCGAGTTCACTCTGATGAGAGACCTTTTAAATGTTCTGACTGTGAGAAGAGGTTTAAAAGCAAAAGTATTCTGCTGACACACCAACGCACCCACACTGGGGAGAGACCGTTCACCTGCTCTGCGTGTGCGAAGGGATTCACTCGGTCATCCACCCTGCTGATGCACCAACGCACCCACACTGGGGAGAGGCCGTTCTCCTGCTCTGTGTGTGGGAAGAGATTCATTCAGTCATCCAACCTGCTGAGACACCAGCAAGTTCACACTGAGAGACCTTTAAATGTTCTGACTGTGGGAAGAGATTTAAAATCAGAAACGAACTGCTGAGACATCGATGCACTCACACTGGGGAGAGACTTTTCACCTGCTCCGTGTGTGGGAAGAGATTCACTCGATCGTCCCATCTTCTGAAACATTAATACAGTCACTAATGTATCCAATCTGGCATTCAAGAGAAACAGACTTCCCCAGAGAGTCGTTAGAATGTTCAACTCGCCACCACAAGGAGTAGTTAAGGCGAATAGAATGGATGCATTTACGGGGAAGCTGGATAAGCACATAGAGGAGAAGGGAATATTAGAGTTTGCTCATAGGGTTAGATGAAGAGGGGTTGGAGGAGGCTCGTCTGCAGCATAAACACCGGTATAGTCTGGTTGGGCCGAATTGCCTGTTTCTGTGATGTACATTCGATGTAATTCTATGTAAGCTCCATCTGACACAGTTTTACCAACTCACTGAATCTATCAATTTCCCTTTGTAACTTTATGCTCCCATCTACACTACTCACTGCGCCTCCTAACTCGATGTCAGCGACAAACGTGAGTGTTCGGCTCTCTATTCCTTCATCTCCCTCATTTATACATATCGGAAAAAGCTGATGCTCCAGAACTAATCACATCCGGCCAATTTGAGTACATCCCTTATTATCCCGGGCCTCTGCCTCCCACCTTCTAACCAACTCCCTGCCCATTTCAATAGGTTGCCTTAAATTCCACGCACTCTAATTTTTGTTGACAGTCTCTTATGTGGTCCCTTATTGGATGCCTTTGGAAGTCAATGTCCATCTAACACCCAGAGACACTCCATTATCGAGCACGTTAGTTACATCTTCAAAAAGTTCAACGAGCTTTGTTAGACTTGACTTCCCCTTTACAAATCCATGCTGGCTCTCTCTGATTACTCCATATTTATCCAAGTGCTCAGTCATTCTTTCCCCAATAACGGATACTGGTAACTTCCCCACAACAGGCGTCAGACTGATAGGCCTAGAATTTCCAACTTTATCTCTCCGACCCATCCGAAATAATGGAGTGACATTGACAATGTTTCAATTAAAGCAACAATTCCTGAATCAAGAGAGTTTTGATCGATCATGAGTACAAGTTCCTTACCTATTCCTCTTATTCCCCTGGGATGGTAAACATCAGGTCCTGGAGATTTGACAATCTTCAATCTCATTATTTTCTCCATTGCCATTATTTTATTTACACTGAATCCCCTTGATTTATTTACAGT
Source organism: Heptranchias perlo (assembly GCF_035084215.1). Taxonomy (NCBI): domain Eukaryota; kingdom Metazoa; phylum Chordata; class Chondrichthyes; order Hexanchiformes; family Hexanchidae; genus Heptranchias; species Heptranchias perlo. The sequence continues at coordinate 277,822 of NW_027139266.1, forward strand.
TTTCCTCGTGTCTCTGCTATGTTCGCCTCATCCTTTTCTATGAAGACCGATGCAAAGTAAATATTTAGCAACTCTGCCATTTCCTGATTTTCAATTACAATATCACCTCCATCTGTCTTTAAGGGTCCCACATTACTCTTAGTCACCCTTCTTTCTCTTAATATACCTGTAAATACCTTGATTGTTGTCGTTATTTTCCCTCACAAGTTTTTTCTCCTTTTCCCTTTTTGGACCTCTTCGGTTTTTTCGTTTCAGCACCACAATAAACAAGACTTCGCTGTAAAGTTCAGCTCAATAGTTCTCCAATGTCAGAGCGAGAATTGTCTGAACCCCGAATTTATTTAATGTAACAAACACAAGCACACTTAATCATCCGTGTATCAACGCACTGATGGATACACAAAGATAAACACAGCGAGAAATGCAGGCAGTATCAGGATGCACAGGTAAACGGACAAGGGAAATAGACAAAGATAAAACGGTCTGTGCCTCGAACAGACAGTAACGTGTCACTGATCGATATTAGTGAGACGAGGTGGGGAATTGGTGCTGTGAATTGGTGCTGTGGTTTAGTTGGTTAAAGCATTTGTCTTGTCAACAGGCGATCCTGGGTTCAACTCCCAGCAGTGTTTTGTGTAATTTATTATTTTTACCTCATTTGTGGAATTAAGCGACAAAGTCACACTTTGGAATTGGTATTTGTTGAGGTTTGAGGAGGAAACCGATATCAGAATGACTGTTCAAAAACACCATTTCATCGCACAGACAGACCTCTCACAGAATGTGTCTGTAACACTTTAATTTAAGGACACGTTCTTGTTTCTGGGCTCGTCGGGGTCAGGGTATAATTCACGATTTATATCATAGAGGAGCGAATGGTTGTCTCCTCGACCTCCGGATAGCAGTGATAAAGTTCGAGGATACACAGAAGCGGACAGGGTGGTCGGGGTCTGGAACTCACTGTCTGAAAGGGTGGTCGAGGCAGAAAACCTCAACTCATTTCAAAAGTACATGGATGTGCATTTGAAGTGCGGTAACCGACAGGGCTACGGACCAAGCCCTGGAAAGTGGGATTGAGCTGGATAGCTCTTTTTCGGCCGGCACAGACACGATGGGCCGAATGGCTTCCTTCTGTGCTGTAGCTTTCTCTGATTCTATGATTCCGTGTGTGGGAAGGGATTCACTCAGTCATCACACGTACTGAGACACCAGGGAGTTCAAAAGTGACTGCAGGGGTTGGATTCTGCTGTAAATCCCATCCAGGACTGAACCATGTTCATTCTGACAGTTGGGGTTTGTTTCTTCTGATGTTAATAAGCCCTATAACTGGGCTGGAGTTTAATATTCTGATATCTGTTAAATAAATCAGCTTTGTTTTAAACACCTTGTTGTAGATTTTGGTCTTTCCCACCTGAGTGTTTCGCATCACCTGACTGGAGCTCAGAAAGGACAATCTGGGGGGAGGATCGTCCGGTGGGAACAGAACTTCAGCCTGGACACAGTCCTTCAGGGCCACACTGAGAGGGGCAAACGGCACTTTGGTCTTTCTCGTCTCTCTTCACTGACAGTAAAGTCACCGTGCGGCGTCCAGTCTAAAACTAATCATGGTAATTATTCTATGAAGATTTAACCTGTTTGTGTGACAGTCCTGAGTCTACCATTTAAGGCAGGCGTTAACTCATTTAAAATAAACCCGCTTAAAATAAATGGGTTATGAATTGTGATTTCCGTGAAGCCAATGATCCATTCCTTTATATGATTCATGTGCCTGCTCTCCGACAACAGGGTAAATGGTGGAATATCAGCCCTGCTCAGCCGGCAATGATCACGGTACATTTTCTCGCAGACAAAACACACAGTGAAACCTTGGAACTTTGAGGTGATGATTCCTTTGGGAAAATAAAATTAGGGCTCGAAACATCAAACTTTCGCACTGACCGATAGCACCACCGAGACAGGTGAAGAAGTCACCCACTGAACCAGTAGTTCATTGAGCTAAACTTTGAGTTTGCAGTGACCAAACAGTTGTCTGCAGTCAGTCCAAAATGAATGGTTGAAACTTGCAGGAGTGAAAATCCAATGAGCCGGTCTTCACTCTTAAACCAGCAACTGTGAAGTTAAGAGAAACATGCCGGAGAAATACTCGATTTCAGCGCGGTGACACTGGGCCAGAGTAAAGCTCAGTTAATATGATCGCCGAGTGGTGAGAGGGTGGATTTGGAACTCCTGAGAGACTGCACTGCGCATTTTCCAGATCTGCTTGGAGCACCAATCCCTTCAATTCATCACTTACAGGGACAATTCGATTCTCGTTTTCTTTTCCCTGACGCTTGGTGAAATGTTAAAAATTGAAAGCGACCAATATCAGAGCTAACCTCGTCACCGACATGCTCACAGATACAGAGCGGCCACACTCTGCTTCAGTGAGATGAAAGCCCAGAGCGGTTTCAAGGTCGAATGCAATTGTAAGCAAAGCTCGATCAATGAAAGTGCAGGTCATTGAGGTGCCTTTAAAGTCCTGATTGTTTGACCTGAACTTCTTCCGAAAGCGCTTGAGATTCAGGTGCAATGATTTGGGGACTTCTTTTCCCTCTTTGCAAAAGTTTGAACCGCAGCTCAAGATCCAAAGTCTAGGGAAAAATTAGGGATTCTCCGGGATATGAACCTTGAATCGAGAATTATACCCCGACTTCATCGAGCCCAGAAAGATGAACCTGTCCTGATATTAACGTGTAATGTACACCATCTGTGAGTGTTCTGTCTGTCCAATGAAGGGGCATTCTTGAAGAGACATTCTGATCAGTTCCGTGTTGGATGCGAAACAAAGTCCAAACACCGCACTGTGTATTTTTGCTCGCCAAATTCACTAAACATCATAAATTACACAAAGGCGCCACTGGGAGTTGAATCTATGATTTACTTAATTTATTAAACAAGTGCTTTAACCAACTAAACCACAGAGCCAATTGAGGGGAACTTATCTCACGTCACGTTATCTACACGTCACATTCTGTTGGGGGTTCAGACTGTTTTATCTTTGTCTACTTCGCTTGCCCGTTTACTAAGAGTAATGTGGGCCGCTTGAAGACAGATGGAGGTGATATTGTAATTGAAAATTGGGAAATGGCAGACCAGCTAAATACTCACAGAAAAGCATGAGGATAATATACCAGAGACACAAAGAATACTGAAAATAAATCAAGGGGATTCAGTATAAATAAAATAATGGTAATGGAGAAAATAGCTAGAATAAAGACACAAATCTCCAGGACCTGATGGTTCCCATCCCAGGGGATTAAAAGGAGTAGGTGAGGAAATTGTACATGCTTTAGTCATGATCGTTCAAAACTCTCTTGATTCAGGAATTATTCCATTGATTGAAAAATTGCCAATGTCATTCCATTAATTAGGAATGGTAGGAGAGATAAGATCGGAAATTGCGGGGAAGTTTCCAGTATCTGTTATTAGGGAAAGAATGACTGAGCACTTGGATACACATGGATTGATCAGAGAGAGTCAGCATGGATTTGTAAAGGGTAAGTCAAGTTCAAAGAAACTAGTTGAACTTTTTGAAGATTTGACTAATGTGGTAGATAATGGAGTGTCTATGGGTGTTATATGTACATTGACTTCCAGAGGGATTCGATAAGGGACCACATAAGCGACTGTTAACAAAAATGAGAACAGATGGAAATTAAAGCAACCTATTGACATGGGTAGGGAGTTGGTTAGGAGGTAGGAGACAGAGAGTAGGGTTATTGGGTCTGTGCTCAAATTGACAGGATGTGATTAGTGGTGTCCCCCAGGGATCTGTACCGGGGCATCAGCTTTTTACTATGTGTATAAATGAGGTAGATGAAGGAATAGAGAGCCATATATCCAAGTGTGTCGACGACACCAAGTTTGGTGGCACAGTGAGTAGTGTAGATGGGAGCATAAAGTTACAAAGGGAAATTGATAGATTCAGTGAGTTGGTAAAACTGTGTCAGATGGAGCTTCCATAGAATTACATCGAATGTACATCACAGAAACAGGCAATTCGGCCCAACTAGACTATACCGGTGTTTATGCTGCAGACGAGCCTCCTCCAACCCCTCTTCATCTAACCCTATGAGCAAACCCGAATATTCCTTTCTCCTCCATGTGTTTATCCAGCTTCCCTGTAAATGTATCCATGCTTTTCGCATTAACTACTCCTTGTTGTAGCGAGCTGCACATTCTAACGAGCCTCTTTGTAAATATGGTTCTCTTGTATACAATATTGGATTTATTCGTGACTATCTTATATTCATGGCCCCAAGTTTTGAAGCCCTCACCCCCAAAAATGCAAACACCTTATCTACATCTGACCTATCAAACCCTTGCATGATCTTAAAATCCTACATCAGGTCACCCTCAGCCTTCTATTTCCTATGGAAAAGAGGCCCAGTCTGTTCAAACTTTCAATATGGGGAAGTGTGAACTTTGGACCGAGGCAAAATAGATGAGAATATTTTCTAACTGGTGAGAAGCTGGGAACTGTGGAGGAGGAAAGATGTTTACGGGTCCAAGTACAGAAATCATGAAAAGTCAGTGGACAGTTACAAAAAATAATTCAAAAGCCGAATGGAACTTTGGCCTTTATCTTAAGGGAGCTGGAATTCAAAGGGGTGGAAGTTCTGTTCCAGTTATATAAACTCTGCTGAGACCACATTTCGAGTCCTGCATTCAGTTCTGGGCATCGCACCTCAGGGAGGATATATTGGCCTTGGAGGGGGTGCAGCGCAGATTCACCAGAATTATACCGGGGCTAAAATGGTTAAATTATGCAGACAAGTTACAGAGAAAAGGTTGGTATTTCCTTGTGTATAGAAGATTAAGTGTTGATGTATTTGAGTTGTTGAAGGTGATTAAATGAGCCAATGGTGTGTGTGAGCTGTGAGACAGCTTGAAATCCCAATCCTCTCCACCACTGGGGACTGAGTCTTCCAACATACAGGGATTTTCACTCGTGCAAGTTTCATCCACATTTTCTGCCCTTCATTTCTCCGACCTGCTTGTTGCGCCTTTCCCTTCAATTCAGGACTGACAGGAAAAACTCGATTCTGCCGTCAATCTCCGGGTCATATGGAGAGATTTCAAATAATTGAAATCGACCCTGATCACCCCCAATATCGTCACCGACACGTTTGACGAATGCAAAGCGGCTTCTTTCGCGGTTTGGCTGCACAACCCGTTCAAAGATACTGTCGGTAATTGGAGGGTCTTTCAAGTCATGACATGAATAGAATAGTTCGCACTGCCGTTTTCCCCAAGACGCTTCAGATTTATGGGGAATGATTTCGGTCTGGCGGTTAAATCAGTTCCCTCTTTACTAAAAATACTAAAAGTCCCGCCTTTGAACCCGGGACTTTTAGTATTTTTGATAACCGATACCAAACTGGTTTTCCTGTATTTTATATTACTTTCTAAATGGATTTCAGTAAGGCCTTCGATAAAGTCCCCCACAGGAGACTGGTCAAGAAGGTACGAGCCCATGGAATCCAGGGTGCCTTGGCACTTTGGATACAAAACTGGCTTAGTGGCAGAAGGCAGAGGGTGATGGTCGAAGGTTGTTTTTGTGACTGGAAGCCTGTGGCCAGTGGGGTACCACAGGGATCGGTGCTGGGTCCCTTGCTGTTTGTGGTCTACATTAATGACTTGGACATGAATGTAAAAGGTATGATCAGTAAGTTCGCTGATGATACAAAAATTGGTAGGGTGGTAAATAGCGAGGAGGATAGCCTCAGTCTGCAGGACGATATAGATGGGTTGGTCAGATGGGCGGAACAGTGGCAAATGGAATTTAACCCGGAAAAGTGCGAGGTGATGCACTTTGGAGGGACTAACAAGGCAAGGGAATACACAATGAATGGGAGGACCCTCGGCAAGACAGAGGGTCAGAGGGATCTTGGTGTGCAAGTTCACAGATCCCTGAAGGCGGCGGAACAGGTAGATAAGGTGGTAAAGAAGGCAGATGGGATACTTGCCTTTATTAGCCGAGGCATAGAATATAAGAGCAAGGAGGTTATGATGGAGCTGTATAAAACACTAGTTAGGCCACAGCTGGAGTACTGTGTGCAGTTCTGGTCGCCACACTACAGGAAGGATGTGATCGCTTTGGAGAGGGTGCAGAGGAGATTCACCAGGATGTTACCAGGGCTGGAGCGCTTCAGCTATGAAGAGAGACTGGGAAGATTGGGTTTGTTTTCCTTGGAGCAGAGGAGGCTGAGGGGGGACATGATTGAGGTGTACAAAATTATGAGGGGCACAGATAGGATGGATACTAAGGAGCTTTTTCCCTTCGTTGAGGGTTCTATAACAAGGGGACACAGATTCAAGGTAAAAGGCGGGAGGTTTAGAGGGGATTTGAGAAAGAACGTTTTCACCCAGAGGGTGGTTGGAGTCTGGAACTCACTGCCTGAAAGGGTTGTGGAGGCAGGAACCCTCACAACATTCAAGAAGCATTTGGATGAGCACTTGAAATGCCATAGCATACAAGGCTACGGACCAAATGCTGGAATATGGGATTAGAGTAGACAGGGCTGATGGCCGGCGCGGACACGATGGGCCGAAGGGCCTCTATCCGTGCTGTATAACTCTATGACTCTATGACTCTATAAATATTACAGATAAGCAGAGCACTTGAGCTGTCACAGCTGTGACTTTGACTTTTCTCCCTCTCCTCTGGATCTCCCCGGCAACTGCCACTAACCACAATCTTCTCTCACACTTCTCCATCAGGAAGTTCTGAGTCTCGGTTTTCAAATGAAATAACGCCCATCTCTCCAATCACCGACAGCCCAGAGAGAGTTTCTTAGTTTCAGCTCCCAATTTCCCCAAATCCTCAAAGTAGCATGAAAATAATTGTCCTTAAGTTAATAATAATAATATAATTAAAAGTTCTTATTGTCTGGAGTTTTGTTTCAGAAGCCACGGCTTTTAAAGGTCACTGCGGATGTTTAACGAATCGCCTCTTGGTTGGAGGCTTCTGTGTGGGAAAGATCAGGAAGTGATAATTGAGAGACCGAGGATGAAGCTGTTTGATGGGAGCACTGGGGACACAGACCGTGCGCGGCTCCAGTGGAGCAATCGGTCAGCGCGCGTTATTTCTACAATAATTATACACTCGAAAAATGCTGGGGTTGTGAGCTCCAGCGCCATCTAAAGTAGTTGAACCTTCGAAACATTTTGACTGGAGTTCAAGGTACAACCAGTTCCATAACACATCGACTTCTTCACGTCCCCATGTGGGCACTGAGGCTCCTCTGGCCTCCCGTCTTGCAATAGCAGGCGAGAGTTTATTTGTTTTTGGAGGGAGAGGGGGCGATTGGCGAGAGCTGAAATGGTAAAGCGGCCGGCACAACATCTTTAAATCTAAAGAACCAAACACACAATTCTTCTTTCCGTGAAGCAGGGATTCATCGGTTTGAAGTGTCGTGTCGGGAAAATTCGGGAGGCAAATCTGCTGCCTGGTGTCACGGTGTAACGGGTGAAATTATTCAGCTTTCAATTGTTGATCGGCTGAAATGTCGAGAGGCCTTTCCCAGCTCCCGTGTGGAACAAGTTCAGCTTTTGAGCCATTGGGTAAAGTGTATTTTTTAATTGCTGCGAACGAATGACAAAACATTTTGTACAAACAAGAAGAATTGTAAACTCACGAGTTCACTGTCCATGTTTCTTACATCATGTTCAACAGAAACAAGGATTCTCCTCAACACGTTGCTGAAAATTGTAAAAAGGATTTCTCCCCTTCTTCTCCATCGACAGGGATAATTCAGAGTCCCACCATGAATCTGTATGATGGAAACTAATCCAACAGCGAGCCTGGATAGCTCAGTCGGTAGAGCATCAGACTTTTAAAACAGGTGGTGATCTGAGGGTCCAGGGTTCAAGTCCCTGTTCAGGCTAAAAGTTTTAAAACAGCTGGCAAGTTCTGCTTTTCCAGCGGACCAACATCAGCGAAAGGAGCAAGAGTTGGCCATTCAGTCCCTCGAGCCTGCTCCGCCATTTGATAACGTCATCGCTGATCTTCGGCCTCAAATCCACTTTCCCGACCTGTCCCCATATCTCTTGAGTTCCTTTGTGTCCAAAATTCTATCTATCTCAGTTTTGAATCTATTCAATGGCTCAGCATCCACAGCCCTCTGGGGTGGAGAATTCCAATGGTTCACAACCCTCTCAGTGAAGAAATTATTCCTCATCTCTGTACCAAATGGCCGGCCCCTTATCTTGAGATTATAACCATTAGTTCGAGTCTCTCGAGCTCGGGGAAACAGCATCCCAGCATCTACCCTGTCGAGCCCTCTAAGAATTTTACATGTTTCAATGAGAACACCTCATTATTGTAAACTCCAGAGAATATAGGCCCATTCTGCTCAATCTCTCCTCACAATGAGAATACCTACGAGGTGCCCCTCTAACGAAATGCATATGTAGTAAGCTTTCAGTCGCTCAATAAGATGCCTCCATAACAAAATGGCAGTATGGTAAACCAAGGGTTAATATAAGTGGCCCATTTAGCTAGAATTGGAACAATGAGCTTTTCAAATGAGTTTATCCTTGAGCATTCGTTAATGTTATTAATTTCCTGTATGAAAATGTATGCTTTATTATGAATCAAGCAAAGCAATATGATAAGCTGAATTGTTATTAATTTCCTGTATGAAAATGTATGCTTTATTATGAATCAAGCAAAGCGATATGATAAGCTGAATTCTGGGGTAAGCAGGTGTAGGGAGTGTTGTTTTGCAGCTACCTAATGAATGGATCCTTATTTCGGACAAGTTCGAAAAACATCCCAGGCCTGAGATAAGTGAGACTCCCTTTCCTGTGACCTACGTATGAACAGGTATCACCTGTGAGTGGTCGGTCATTATGTCAGTTAGTATGGCTTGCCCAGACTCAGCTTATGATTGGTTTTAACCCCTTGCTACTCATGTCCCTCCCCACTCTGAAAATGTATAATTGTGTGAACTCTGACTGTGTAATTTGCCTGTTCTATGAGATTGACCAGACTCTGTCAAGAGTTGAAATCAATTCTATAGATCGGGCCAGCTGCAGCTAATAAATTGTGTTAAAACTTTCAAGTGTATTCGCTTTCAGTTTTTGCTGAACCAGACTAAGAGTAAAGAATCCGGTATCGTCATTTGGGGGCTCGTCCGGGATCTCACCGGTCGATCGCCGAGAGTTCGCGGCGTAAGAGACGAATTGTCTTGGACACGGACGAAGGAGAGGGCGCCCCGGGTGAGTAAACACTTCTTTACCACTCCGGCTTTCCTAAATCTGTCACGTCTGACGACGAATCGTCCCATCGCTAACTCTTGCGTGGCGTCCTTACGAGATTCAGCCGAGTACTTAGTCTGGCGAATACACAGATATAGGTTAGTGATTAATATCACTAAGGTTCAGTCGGCGTACTGAGGGAGTGGTAATCAACACACCACTAGGTCAGGCTTTGAGTTCCGGGTAATTGAGTATAAACCGAAACTCTGAAGCGGTAGGTCAGTGATCAACAAACATCACTGAGTCCAGTTCGCGTTCCTGGTCATTGAAAATAAACAGGAAGTGCGAATACGGTGCGTTAGTGATCAAAATATCACTCGGTTCGAGTTCCTGGTGATTGGATATAAACAGGACCTTTGAACACGGTGGGTCAATGATCAATATCACTAAGGGTTAGGTTTCAAGTCTCTGGTGATTCGGTATAAACCAGTACTTTGAATCCTTGGGGATTGGATACAAACAGGAACTGATTGCTTGTGCTGATCGACTACAGAAGGAAGTGCCTGTCACACACCCCGCCTTAGACTGGTTGTTAAGAGAGGAGATCCTCCACGCGAAGGTCAGGACCCTGAAGTGGGTGTAGGCACAAAGGGCACTTAGGATTGTGAGGCACAAGCAGTCAGGACCATCATTAAATCCAGTAAGTAACTGGGTGGCGACATACGGTAGTGTTAACTAGTTGACTTGACTGGGTAGCGACCAATACAGTTGTGTTAACTGGTCGACTAAGGGTAACAAAACAAGATAAGATGGGTAATTGTTTGGATGTCACTACGGAACCGGGAAGTCCCTTACAAATTTTGTGTGAAAAATATCCAGACAAGGTAAAACAATTAAGACAGTTGTCAGGGGGGCTGAATAAAATACTGGGCAATGAGGAATGGCCATTGGGGGGCAGTAAAAACCTAGATGCCGTCACGAAGGCTGAGGAACTAATTTGGAAAAATAACGGAGGTAAACCAGCCAAAGGGTTAATTGCTTTATGGAAACAGTACTGTCAGGAATTGAGAGGAGCGTCAGTATTAGCCAGCTGGCAAGATAACGCGTTAAAGTTAGGAATAGGACTCACTGAAGGAGGAATAGTTAAGTCTGCAGAACTCCTAGAAAAAGAATGTGCTCATGCAGAACGGGAGTCTGAAAAGACTTCGGTCGAGTCCAAAACACTTGATAAGAGTGGATTACGTAATCCAATGGTTGGCATGGCTTTGACCGGGGAAGACGATGAATTAGATGAATGGAACTTCAGGTCTCATGTCGAGATACGCTTTCGGGGTAGTTCACGATTTTGGACAGTTATGGAAAAACAGGGGATTTCTGACTTCTGCAGGTACGCAGATTTCCCATCAGAAGTTAGTCTCAGATTTATTACAAGCCCTTATGCTACCAAGACAGATCTCGGTTATGAAATGCTCCGCCCACACGACAGGACAGACCTCAGTAGATATAGGGAATAGATATGCTGATCGGGAAGCAAAGGAAGCGTCCCAGACACAGAGGGTGGTTGTCCCTAGAATGATGAGTCAGACTAAAAGCTCAAACAAGAGCAAGTCTCCCTCTGAAAAACCAATGCCAACCATCCAAGACGTCATTAAATTACAGGAGGACGCTCCTGGCTGTGACAAGAAATTGTGGGAACAACTTGGTTGTACTTATGACTGTGTATCTAAATTGTGGCTTACCCCTGCGGGGCAGACTTGTATGTCGGATCAATTAGCAGTATGGGTTATTGAATGTGTACATTTTGCAACTCATTGTGGGGCCAAAGCTGCTAGCGATACACTGCTGGCTACTTGGTGGCATCCTAGGTTGCAAGCCCTAGCCCAGGGCATCAGCAGTCGTTGCCTTATTTGTCAGAAACACAACCCTGGAAAGGCAGTGTCTTGCGAAAAGGGAAAAACCCCTTTACCTGAAGGTCCCTTTGAGACCCTCCAAATGGACTACATTGAGCTGCAAAGATGTCAGGGTTATAAATATGTTTTAGTTATTGTTGATGTATTTAGTAAATGGATAGAGGCCTATCCGACAACGGATAATAAAGCCTCCACTGTTGTAAAAGTTCTGATGAAAGAAATCATTCCTAGATACGGAATCCCAAATCAATTGAGTTCAGATAACGGCCCTCATTTTGTAGGCCAGGTGAATAAGGAATTCTGCACCCAGATGGGCATCAAACAACAGCTACATTGTGCCTACAGGCCACAGGCCGCTGGGTTGGTTGAGTGTGCTAACCAGACTTTGAAAAATAAACTGGCCAAGCTACAGGCTGAGACTGGTACTACTTGGCTCAAACTTCTTCCTATAGCCTTATTTCAGATACGTACTACCCCGGCTGGGGCAATGCGGTTAAGTCCTGCTGAAATTATATACGGTAGACCCCTCAAGACCCCGTGGAATCAAAACGTTCCGAAGACTGTCCATTTTCACCACATGACAACAGAAATGACTAACTATATTTTGTCATTAACTAAGGCATTGAGAAGCCTTCACTCTCGGGTACGAGCTGCCTACATCGAACTTCCTCCTGTAGCCAGTCCATCTAAAATCGAACCGGGAATGTATGTGTTAATCAGGAATTGGACAAGGAAAGGACTGGAACCTCATTGGGAGGGGCCCTATCAAGTCTTACTCACCACCCCTACCGCTGTGAAAGTGGAGGGGAAGAGTGCTTGGGTTCACCTCCACCACTGTAAAACTATCAGTCCCACGTTTTAAATTTAAAATGCTAACTTCTCTTTTCTTTCAAGAAATCTTTCCTATACAGGTGCCGTGACCAGCCATGAAAGCCTTACTACGGATCTCACCTATTCTACTCTGCTTCACCCTGGGAGTGAACAAACAGGATACCTGTCAGCGCGACCAGCCTGAACGCACATACCACCTATGCTCAGGAGACGTACTTCGATGCAACGACCCAGATGGATTCGGAATATGGAACGTCACCCAGGTGGACGCCTCTACCGGGCTCTTGCGGCAGCCCTACCGCACGCTGATATTGGGAGCACAACAAAGGAGCAGTCACTTACCATGTTACTGGACTAAATGCAAATTTGATTTTGTTTGCCACCGAAACGAAAGTGAATTCCCAGCCCCAGATCCATGCTCTAAAGGAAGGATCAGGCGCTCTGTGACTCGGGTGTCTAGGGGACTGTATTTAAATACTTTTCTCTGTATGTCTCATCTCTATGCCCAAAGCTTAAACATGTCCTCCTGCTGGGTGTGTTCCCATATCCCTACCCATTCCAAGGGAGGTATCCCTCTAAGGCCGATTCCCCTAACTTCCCCAGAAATGGCAGAATGGGTGATAAATCGGAATGAAACTGACGGGAACGGCATTAGAGACAATGGCTATGTACGAGCATACGATTTAACAGTGCCAGTTCCAGTGGGGGAGCAATGGAGAAAATACACCAACCACACCAAGTGTGGGATCAAATTTAAGGGGTGGTACCAACCCAATTACAATCGTACCTAAAAGCCCCCATTCCTGATGCTCACCAACACGTCAAGGCCTCAGGGGGTAATATGCCTGTCTAAAAACACCACGGGTGGACAGGTAATGGGATGGAGCAGATGTACTCAATACATCAATGTGACAATGCACGCCAGCCCCAGTACCATCCAATGGACTGGCTGCGGAAATGGGTCAGTATTGGAGCACAGACTCCGGGGGGGGGGGGGGGGAACAACCTCTGGGACCAGACGGGGTGCCCCCATTCACGGAATTGCCCTCCAATCTGACAGCCTACAATGGTACGTATTTCATATGCGGCCATAAGGCATACCCATGGTTGCCTCAGAAATGGACTGGGTCCTGCTTTTTGGGATATGTGGTGCCATACATCCATCACTTGCCCTCCCTAGCAGATCATCACCATTACCGACTCAAAAGGGAAATCACAGAGACAGAACGATGAACGATACTTCGCTATTTTGTTCCCTGGGTATGGGGTGGGCAGGACAATCAAGGAAATTCGGCTTTTCGCTTCCGTCTTAGAACAGGTAGCAAATGAAACAGCAGACGCACTGCAGGACATTAACGCCGAAATGATAGCCATGCGTACAGTGGCATTGCAAAATCGCATGGCTCTAGACTATCTGTTCGCCGAAAAAGGGGGAACGTGTGCGCTGATTGGATCAGAGTTTTGCACCAACATACCAGATAACTCAGAAAACATAACTAATCTGGCTAAGCACATACGCGACGAAGTAAAGAAATTACGCCAAACCCCAAGGGAGGGTGGGTTAGACTGGCTTTTCGGTACCTCATGGGGAGCGTATCGAGTGCATGGATTGGTTATCCTAATTGCAGCAATACTCATTTTCGCTATAACCGTTCTTAGCATCAAAATTGTCTGCAAGATAGCCATCAACCAAATCCGAGTATAGAGCCTTGACCAATCAAAACTGTTGATTGAGCAAAGATTAGTTATCATAAATGATAAAAGGGGGGAATGAGAATACCCACGAGGTGCCCCTCTAATGAAATGCATATGTAGTAAGCTTTCAGTAGCTCAATAAGATGCCTCCATAACAAAATGGCAGTATGGTAAACCAAGGGTTAATATAAGTGGCCCATTTTGCTAGCTAGAATTAGAACAATGAGCTTTTCAAATGAGCTTATCCTTGACCATTCGTTTATGTTATTAATTTCCTGTATGAAAATGTATGCTTTATTATGAATTCTGGGGTAAGCAGGTGTAGGGAGTGTTGTTTTGCAGCTACCTAATGAATGGATCCTTATTTCGGACAAGGTCGAAAAACATCCCAGGCCTGAGATAAGTGAGACTCCCTTTCCTGTGACCAACGTATGAACAGGTATCACCTGTGAGTGGTCGGTCATTATGTCAGTTAGTATGGCTTGCCCAGACTCAGCTTATGATTGGTTTTAACCCCTTGCTACTCATGTCCCTCCCCACTCTGAAAATGTATAATTGTGTGAACTTTGACTGTGTAAATTGCCTGTTCTATGAGATTGACCAGACTCTGTCAAGAGTTGAAATCAATTCTATAGATACGGCCAGCTGCAGCTAATAAATTGTGTTAAAACTTTCAAGTGTATTCGCTTTCAGTTTTTGCTGAACCAGACTAAGAGTAAAGAATCCGGTATCGTCACTCACAGAAAAGCATGAGGATAATGTACCAGAGACACGAGGAAAACTGAAAATAAATCAAGGGGATTCAGTGTAAGTAAAATAATGGTATTGGAGAAAACAATTAGACTAAAGATAAACAAATCTCCAGGACCTGATGTTTACCATCCCAGGGGACTAAGGGGAATAGGTGAGGAAATTGTACATGCTTTAGTCATGATCGTTCAAAACTCTCTTGATTCAGGAATTGTTCCATGGATTGAAAAATTTCAAATGTCATTCCATTATATAAGGAATCTTACAACACCAGGTTATAGTCCAACAAATTTATTTTAAAATCACAAGCTTTCGGAGATTATCTCCTTCGTCAGATGATTGAATGAAAAGGTTCTCAAATCGCATATCTTATACGATGTTGGGACAGCATCACACCAATCAAAAGGTGTCGTTGTTATTCAAACAGGCCAGTCACGGAGAACAGCACGTCCCAGTACACTCGATATACATTGTGTCTTTTACACAGGCAGGCAGAAAGAAACTTAAAATGGCAGAGAGAGAGAGAGAGAGAGAATTTTAAAAAACATATAAATTTTTTCCCCTTTTTGCTGGTGGGGTTACGTGTAGCGTGACATGAACCCAAGATCCCGGTTGAGGCCGTCCTCATGGGTGCGGAACTTGGCTATCAACTTCTGCTCGACGATTTTGCGTTGTCGTGTGTCTCGAAGGCCGCCTTGGAGAACGCTTACCCGAAGATCGGTGGCTGAATGTCCTTGACTGCTAAAGTGTTCCCCGACTGGGAGGGAACCCTCCTGTTTGGCGATTGTTGCGCGGTGTCCGTTCATCCGTTGTCGCAGTGTCTGCATGGTCTCGCCAATGTACCATGCTCCGGGGCATCCTTTCCTGCAACGTATGAGGTAAACAACGTTGGCCGAGTCACAGGAGTATGAACCATGTACCTGGTGGGTGGTGTCCTCTCGTGTGATGGTGGTATCTGTGTCGATGATCTGGCATGTCTTGCAGCGGTTACCGTGGCAGGGTTGTGTGGTGTCGTGGACGCTGTTCTCATGAAAACTGGGTAACTTGCTGCGAACGATGGTCTGTTTGAGGTTGGGTGGCTGTTTAAAGGCGAGCAGTGGAGGCGTGGGGATGGCCTTAGCGAGGTGTTCGTCGTCATCGATGACATGTTGAAGGCTGCGGAGAACATGGTGCAGTTTCTCCGCTCCAGGGAAGTACTGGACGACGAAGGGTACTCTGTTGTGTACCATTATATATGAAGGGTAGGAGAGATAAAGCAGGAAATTATAGACCGATTCGTCTGACGTCTGTTGTGGGGAAGTTACCAGAATCTGTTATTAGGGAAAGAATGACTGAGCACTTGGATAAACCTGAATTGATCAGAGAGAGTCAGCATGGATTTGTAAAGTTTAAGTCAAGTCTAACGAAACTAGTTGACCTTTTTGAAGATGTAACTAACGTGGTAAATAATGGAGTGTCTATGGGTGTTATGTGTATATTGACTTCCAGAGGGATTCGATAAGGTTTAACATCAGAGACTGTTAACAGAAATGAGAACATGTGGAATTTATAGCAACCCATTGACATGGGGAGGGAGTTGGTTTGGAGGTAGGAGACAGAGAGTAGGGTTAATGGGTATGTACTCAAATTGACAGGATTTGATTAGTGGTGTCCCCCAGGGATCTGTACCGGCAAATCATCTTTTTATGATATGTATAATTGAGGTAGATGAAGGAATAGAGAGCCGTATATCCAGGTTTGTCGACGACACCAAGTTAGGAGGCGCAGTTAGTAGTGTAGATGGGAGCATAAAGTTATAAAAGGAAATTGATAGATTCAGTGAGTTGGTAAAACTGTGTCAGATGGAGATGACATAGAATTACATCGAATGTACATCACAGAAACAGGCAATTCGGCCCAACGAGACTATACCGGTGTTTATGCTGCAGACGAGCCTCCTCCAACCCCTCTTCATCTAACCCTATGAGCAAACCCGAATATTCCTTTCTCCTCCATGTGTTTATCCAGCTTCCCTGTAAATGCATCCATGCGATTCGCCTTAACTACTCCTTGTGGGAGTGAGCTGCACATTCTAACGACTCTCTGGATAAATATGTTTCTCTTGAATGCCAGATTGGATTTATTGATGACTATTATATTCATGGCCCTAAGTTCTCACATCCCCACTCCCAAAAGTACAAACACCTTATCGACATCTGACCGATCAAACCCTTGCATAATCTTATAGTCCTGTATCAGGTCACCCTCAGCCTTCTCTTTTCGATACAAAAGAGCCCCAGACTGTTCAAAGTTTCAATATGGGGAAGTGTGAGACCATCCACTTTGGCCCGAAGCAAGATAAATCAGAGTATTTTCAAAATGGTGAGAAGCCAGGAACTGTGGGTGAGCAGAGATACTTCGGGAAATCAGGAAGAGTTGGCAGACAGGTGCAAAAAATAATTAAAATGGCTAATGGAATGTCGGCCTTTATCTCAAGGGAACTGGAATTCAAAAGGGTGGAATTTATGTTAGAATTCTATAAACTCTGCTAAGGCCACATTTAGAGTACGGCATTCAGTCCTGGGCACCAGACCTCAGGAAGGATATATTGGCCTTGCAGGAGGTGCAGCGCAGAAAGACCAGAATGATACCGGGGCTAAAATGGTTAAATTATGAGGGCAAGTTGTGTGGACAAGGTTTGTATTTCCTCGTGTATAGAGGATTAAGTGGTGATGTAATTCAGGTGTTGAAGGTGATTCAATGATCCAATGGTGGGTGTGTGAGTTGGTGCTGAATCGGTCCCCTTCAGTGAAGAGAGGGTCAGCGGGCGCCTGACAAACACGGCTCGGAACGGGACTCGCTTCTCTCCGGCGGCAGCGGCTGGTTTAGAGAGATCTCTCTGTCTGCTGCTGTTACTCCGCCTCCCGCACTCTGGGAGAACCGCGGAGCTCGGTCCTCATTTTTCTCTTATGGATCCGGCTCCATCCGTTTACTGTTGACGGGAGTGCGTCTGATACCAAGTCAGTCAGAAGCGGGTGCAAATCACAACATAGGCACAGGCCCAAGGACTGGGGACTGGTTTGATATTGGGTCCTGTTTAAGGGATAGGCTGTAGAATGTTTGTATAATAATAATGATCAGAATTAACTTTGATACAATGAAGTTTTTTTCAGTTATTTCCCATTTCCACCCTCACCAGTTTTTACAGTAACAGGTAACAATGTTTGAGGGATGTGATGTCCAGTGTTGGTGGAATCAGTGTAATTTAACTTGATACATTGAAGAATCTCTTGTCTATCCCAGGCTCTTACCTTCGGTTTTGACCCTCACCAAGTTTAAAATTGGTCACTCACTGATATAAATAAACCAGTAACAATCCCGAAACCTCAGAAGGGATATTTGTTCAGATACTTAATGACGGTCCCAATTTCCACTGAAATTCTCAATCAGCAAATCCCAGAGGCTGTTTTGGGTTTGACAAACTGTGAAACAGATTGTTTTAAAAGCCGGAAAGAGGGAAAAACTGGTGGTTGATATGAAGTGTTATACATTATCTCTTTCTGTTTCAGATTTACAATTTCTCTTTGTGTGTGACTGACAGGAGAGGCTATAACGGAGCCCAGTGACTGGGTAACGAGCTGCACTGAGTCATTGGCCTGTGTTACAGACCGGCTCGTTGGACCTGCTCATTTCGTGAACTCGCTGGTGTCTCAGCACGTGTGATGACTGAGTGAATCCCTTCCCACACACGGAGCAGGTGAAAAGTCTCTCCCCAGTGTGAGTGCGTCGATGTCTCAGCAGTTCGTTTGTGACTTTAAATCTCTTCCCACAGTCAGAACATTTAAAGGTCTCTCAGTGTGAACTTGCTGGTGTTTCAGCAGGGTGGATGACCGAGTGAATCTCTTCTTACACACGGAGCAGGAGAACGGCCTCTCCCCAGTGTGGGTGCATTGGTGTGTCAGCAGATTACATTTGCTTTTATACCTCTTCCCACAGTCAGAACATTTAAAAGGTCTCTCATCGGAGTGAACTTGCTGGTGTGTCAGGAGGTGAGATGACCGAGTGAATCTCTTCCCACACACGGTGCAGATGAACGGCCTCTCCCCCGTGTGAGTGCGTTGGTGGCTAAGCAGTTCAATTTTGCTTTTAAACCTCTTCTCACAGTCAGAACATTTAAAAGGTCTCTCATCAGTGTGAACTCGCTGGTGTGTCAGAAGCTCAGATGACCGAGTGAATCCCTTCCCACACACGGAGCAGGTGAACGGGCTCTCCCCAGTGTGAACTCGCTGGTGTGTCAACAGGGTGGATGACTGAGTGAATCCCTTCCCACACACGGAGCAGGTGAACGGCCTCTCCCCAGTGTGGGTACATTGGTGTGTCAGCAGATTCCTTTTGCATTTAAACCTTTTCTCACAGTCAGAACATTTAAAAGGTCTCTCCCCAGTGTGAATTCGCTGGTGTGTCAACAGGGTGGATGACCGAGTGAATCCCTTCCCACACACAGAGCAGGTGAACGGCCTCTCCCCAGTGTGAGTGCGTTGGTGTGACAGCAGATTACTGTTGCTTTTAAACCATTTCTCACAGTCAGAACATTTAAAAGGTCTCTCATCAGAGTGAGCTCGCAGGTGTGTCAGGAGGTGGGATGACCGAGTGAATCCCTTCCGACACACGGAGCAGGTGAACGGCCTCTCCCCAGTGTGACGGCGTCGATGAGTTTCCAGCTCTGAAGGGGAATTGAATCCCTTCCCACAGTCCCCACATTTCCACGGTTTCTCCATGGTCCGGGTGTCCTTGTGTCTCTCCAGGTTGGACGATCAGTTGAAGCCTCGTCCACACACAGAACACGTGTATGGTTTCTCCCCGCTGTGAATGGTGCGATATTTTTTCTGGCTGTGTAATTGGGGAAAGCTCTTTCCACAGTCAGTGCACTGGAACACTCTCACTCGGGTGTGTGTGTCTCGGTGCTTTTCCACTCACACTGATGTTTGAAATCTTCTCCCACAGATAGAACAGACAAAAGTTTCTCCTTCCACATTCAAAGGTCGATGATATTCAGGTCCTGATGAATCGAGTGACTCTGTCAGATCTTGACGAGATCTTTGGTTTGAGTTTCCTTCTGCAAATCCTCCCCTGTAAATGGAGTTTATAAAAGTTATCACTGTAATTACAAGATAGAAATTCAGTTCAGATAACTCTACTTTCTATGGAACATTATTTCCTCTCTCATTCCTCAAACCTGAAAATCCCCGTCCCACACACTCTCCCTCCTCCCTGTGCTGAAATCCAAACCCACCGCATCATCTTTCAGCAGCCCTGAACCATAAGTCGCTCCCCAACCGATCACCATTTCCCCTTCATTTACAGACGCACCCTGACCGATCACCATTTCTCCTTAATTTACAGACGCTCTCTGGCAGATCACTATTTCTCCTTCATTTACAGACGCTCCCTGACCGATCCCCATTTCTCCTTCATTTACAGACGCTCCCTGACCGATCACCATTTCTCCTTCATTTACAGACGCTCCCTGACCGATCCCCATTTCCCCTTCATTTCCCGGCGGGTAGTGAGGGGGGGATAATGTTCACTGTTTTATATTCGGGTCTGGGGCCGCACTCGGGGTTTGTAAAGCCTGAGCCTGGGCCTGAGCCCGGACCCGGGCCCCGGGGTTTATTGAGCCTCTTGCTCCGATCCTCTGACCTGCACCGAACGCGCTCCTCCCGCAGCCTCGACTGGCCGCGCATGCTCAGGACACACTGACCGATAATGAGTCACTACTGCACCTGCGCACTGGGCTCCACTGATTCAGATAGGGCACAATCTGTATCGTGCTGCATGCTGGGTGATGCAGCCGCCATTGATGATCTTAATATCAGACCGAAAAACAAAGACATTGGAAGCAGGGAGAGCGCGTTTGGACCAAAGAAAATAAAATAAACTGAAACCCCAGCTCTTCGTGCCATTTAAACCGGCACAAACACACAGCGCAGACGCTCCCCCATTTTGGTGAAATCCAGAAAATATTTTTTACGGTAACTTTTATTAATTTCGTTTTATTAAATGTTGCAACTGACGGGTTCAATTAATGTTTATTTTCGAACTGCACCTCAGGATGTCAGTTTCACCTCTAATCCCGTCCTGATGACTAAGGAGAGTTCCGGACCAATAGGAGGAGCGGAAATTGACTGGAGGGGTGGGCGGGTGAGGGGTGAGTTGGTCCTCCAACGAATCGGAGTGTGTGAGTGCGGCACAGAATGGGCGGGTCTTAGCCCAGATGTCCCTCATTGTCTGAAACATAATTTTTAAAACGTAATTTATCTTTAACTCCAGGAGACAACTCGACCTTTCTGTTGCGTCTTGAAACAGATCAAACCAGATGAGGTGGAGCAAACATTTCAACATTTGTCAGAAAAACACATCAATTAAGAACAGCCAACATGGCTCATTTGAGATAACTCAAGTCCACTGATAAAGGAAATGTAGTGGATGTTGTGTACATTGATTGTGAAAGGGTTTTTGGTAAGATGCAGGACAGGAGGCTTGTTGATAAAATTAATACTTACCATATTAAAAGGAATGAGGCATTGTGTACAGGAAGTTGTTGAAAGGGCAGAAAACAGAAAGCAGTGGTTAATAGATTTTCTTCAGACTGAGGGGATGTAAACATTGGTGTGCCCCAGGGTCAGTGTTGGGACCATTGCTAATCTCAAT
The DNA here is from genome assembly GCF_035084215.1 of Heptranchias perlo. Classification (NCBI taxonomy): domain Eukaryota; kingdom Metazoa; phylum Chordata; class Chondrichthyes; order Hexanchiformes; family Hexanchidae; genus Heptranchias; species Heptranchias perlo. The sequence continues at coordinate 298,941 of NW_027139266.1, forward strand.
GTAGAGAATGATATGAGCTTGGGTTTGTGGGACACAAGGTGAAAATTTCTAGATGACTCCAAAATTGGCACCGGGGCAACTGTGAAGAGGAGTCAGTGACTTCACTGTGACGTCCACGGGTTCGTAAATGGGCCAGGTGAAATTTAATGCAGAGAAATGTGACGTGATGCATTTTGAGAGGAAGAAAAATGAGATGAAATGTAAACTAAATGGTCAAAGTTTAAAAGTAGAGCAGCAGAGAGACTTCGGGATGGAAGGTTCTAAATAATGCATTGTCTTATTAATTAACAAGTCTGAGAGTCAGCAACTTTAATACCTCATTAAGAAATATATGAGCAAATTCTCTTTCCTCTCCCATACCAGACTAAACATGCAAATCCCCCGTGTAGACGAGATCAACCCTCTGGATGGAACCACGGACTCCCTGAGCTTGATCTCCGGTGTCTCCAGTCCCAACTGCCCCTTACTTCAGTAGCCCCTCACTTTTATACCCTGTTGTGATCCATCTCTGTTACTGAAGCTGGAACTTCCCTAATCTGTGGTTTACAAGGACACATTGCTTGGTTCCCAGCAGTTACTTTTCTTCAGTAGTGTTCTCATGATCCCTGAACTACCCTGCTTAGTGTTAATTAGAATCATAGAATCATAGAAAATTTACAGCACAGAAGGAGGCCACTCAGTCCATTGTGTCCGCGCCAGCCGAAAATGAGCCATCCAGCCTAATCCCACTTTCCAGCACTTGGTCCATAGCCTTGTCGGTCACGGCTCTTCAGGTGTATATCCGGGTACCTTTGAAATGAGTTGAGGGTTTCTGCCTCTCCCACCCTTTCAGGCAGTGAGTTCCAGACACCTACCAGCCTCTGGGTGAAAAATGTTTTCTCAGCTCCTCAATAATCCTTCCACCAATCACTTTAAATCTATGCCCTGCCCCTTGTTTATTGACCTCCTGCGAAGGGAAATCGGTCCTTCCTATCCAGCCTATCTCGGCCACACATAAATTTGTACACCTCAATTAAATCAATCCTCAGCCTCCTCAGTTTCAAAGAGAACAATCCCAGCC